>NC_133152.1:50839498-51202967 GCF_048418815.1 Hemitrygon akajei
GTCTCTGAAAGGCAGTGTTCATTATTAAGGACCGCCAGCACCCAGGGCATGCCCTTTTCTCACTGTTACCATCAGATAAGACGTACAGAAGCCTGAAGGCACACACTCAGCGATTCAGGATCAGCTTCTTCCCCTCTGCCATCCGACTCCAAAATGGACATTGAACCCGTGAACACTACCTCACTTTTTTAATATATATTCTGTTTTTGCACAATTTTTAATCTATTCAATATAAACATACTGTAATTGATTTATTTATTTATTATTGTATTTTCTTCTTTTTTGTCTATATTATGTATTGCATTGAACTGCTTCTGCTAAGTTAACAAATTTCATGATACATGCCAGTGATAATAAATCTGATTCTAATTCTTCTGAATAGTGGGAAGTTCACATGCGCTGGGCTGTCCGCACCACTCTCTGCAGAGTCCTGCGATTGCGGGAAGTACAGTTCCCATACCAGGCAGTGATGTAGCCAGTCAGGATGCTCTCAATTCTGCCCCTGTAGAAAGTCCTTAGGATCTGTGGACTCGCGCAAAACTTCTTCAACTGTCTGAAGTGAAAGAGGTGCTGTTGTGCTGTTTTCACCACACAGCCAGTACGTACAGGGGTTAAAGAAGCCATCTTTGTCAAATTGAAAAACCCATCCCTGAACAGAGGGCGTATGACACCACCTAGTAACTACTTACAATACAGTCCTAACATCTCTACCCTGGCATCTCCACATTTCACACCTCCATTTGTGCAAGGCAAAGACTAATGACCCTCTTTTGAACTCTACAAATCTTAACAACTCTTGTGTGATTGCTATACCTTTAAACAACTCACAGAGTTTATAAGCTAGAAAACTACCACAATGGAATAGAACTGAAGAAGCCTCTCAGATGAGTGGTGAAACGTTTTCTAGACAACACAGCAAATCCAATTCCTTGATTTACTACTGCTTGGTAATCAGGTTTATTATCATTAGCATTTGTTGTGAAAACTGTTGTTATGCAGCTGCTGAATATTTATAGCAATTCCTGTTTTTATGTTAATTTTCCAACATCTGCAACCTTTGGAATAAGCTGCTTCAGATACAAAGCAGGTTGTAGTGTGAGTTAATGAGAGGATATGGATAGGCTAACTGTATGGGTGACATGGTAAGTGGAATATAAAGTTATTAATCGTCTTTGATTAATAGAAGAATGGAATGTATTTTATCTTGAGACTTACCTGGGATGTGTACATATGTGGTGTCTTGGCCAAAAGATGGACATATTTTTAATCGAGGTAGGACAACAAGAATTCCTGGAATAAGGAATTGTCTTATGAGGAAGGATTAACAGGGCCCATATTATTCTAGAATTTAGAAGGAGAGTGAGAGATGATTATACAACACTTTAAAGATTCTTATTGGGACTAACAGGAATAACATTTTCCCTTGCTGGGATACGTGGAACATGCGGGCACAATCTCAGTGTAAGAACACAGCTACTTTGAGAGACTCACTAGCTGTGCGTGTTTAAGATCAAGAGTTATATATTTTTATATTTTTGATTGATGTGAGGTTACTACAAGAGAGAGGTGCTGAGATACAAGATCTTTTTGAATGGCAGAGCAGGCACTAGGGGTTCAGCAACCAAATCCCGATTCAGTTTCATATCTTCTGTCTAAGTTGAAACAGAAGCAGTTTATTGTAATTCAACATTGACGTCATGTGTGTTTTCTGTTTACAGAGCGGGGACTTCAAATTAAACAACCATGTACTGCCACTCGCAATACGATATGTGAGCCCAGGGAAGGGTATTATTGCATTGATGGTTGTCAGATGGCCAGAAAGCACACAGAATGCCCACCTGGTGAAGGAGTTAAAGAGAACGGTAGGTTGATGGAGTGTCGTTACTAAGTGCTGTGCCCTGGGCAGGACAGGGGAAATTGAAATCACTGGCACCAACTGGAGTTTGCTGTGAGGATGGCTGCCTGAGGCCCCCTACTGGCAACGGCAGCTTGCTGTTAGTTCTTTGAGTGTAACTGGAATGGTCTTTGGATTTGTATTTTAAGAAGCTAATTCATCCCACTTCCCATTTTACCCACTATTGGCCAGGCTTGAGTTTTAGCCACCGAGCCTGAGGCCTCAGTCGATCAGAGTTGACCATGAATATTGTGTCCTAGCTGTCTAGGTATACAAGCCTGGGCAGTACAACATGGAGAGCAAGCTGTTGTCCATGTAGCAAGCTCCCCATCTCCATGTATCTGATGAATCTAAAGGAGTGGCGGAGATTGATACGGTTTGGTACCAGCAGCATCACAGGAGTTGCCAGTCAGCATTGAACTTAATGTTGGACTGCCCTAAGTGCTCCAGCTCTGGATTTACTCCCGAAGCCTTCCCCATGACTGGGTATGGTCACAAAGCAGTGGAAGCTTGAGATCAGAGTTTTCCTTCTCCTAGATGAGCTGCCAGTCTCGGCTGACTAGCCCCATCTGCTCTAAGCGACTGGATTTAAATTGCCTATAACCTGCCTTTGCACCTTCTGTTAGTAGAAACAGTTCTGCTAGTTTTAGTAACTAAATCACAAGTGAAGGCCAGGAGCTAGACTTGGTTTTCAGAGGCTTTTTGGTTCACACAGCATTGGGAGCATTTAATAGGTAGTGGGAGTTTGTCCCCATTACCACCCCTGGCTATAACAACCTTAGGGAACCAACCTTCAGCCTCTATTGCCCATCTTATTGCATGACTGCGTGCTCCTGACCACAGAAAGTCTGAGGTTCTACTCCAGTTCTTTGTTAAACAGCTTGATGTAAGACCATAAGACATAAGAGGTAAAAGCAGAATTAGGCCATTTGGCCGAGCGGGTCTGCTCCACTATTCCATCATGGTTGATTTATTATCCCATTCTCCTGCCTTCTCCCTGTAGCTTTCAATGCCCTTACTAAACAAAGACCTATTAAATATACCCAATGACTTGGCCTCCAGAGCCATCTGTGACAATGAATTCCATGGATTTACCACCCTCTGGCTAAATAAATTCCTCCTCATCTCTGATATCATTAGTATTTTGGTATTGCTTTATCTGGCCTCTTCTCATGCTGCTGTTCCAAAGTGTGAGCAAATTCTTCAGCTGACAGAGGCCCACACACTAATCCACCATGGAGTTTGTGGCAGTTGGATGCAGACCATTTTATTTGCCATGGGAATTCACCTCTGTCCTTATATTCGGTGTCTACATTCCCCCCAGCGCTAATGCTAAGGAGGCGCTCTGTGAACTGTACGGGGCTATTAGCGAACTGCAGAAGGCACACCCTGATGGTCCGTTTATTGTTGCCGGTGATTTTAACCATGCGAATCTTAAGTCAGTACTCCCTAAATTTCATCAGTATGTGGACTTTGCAACGAGGAGGGAGAACGCATTGGACCTGGTTTACACAAACATCCCTGACACGTACCGGGCAGAGCCCCACCCCCACCTCAGATACTCAGATCACATCTCTGTTATGCTAATCCCAGCATACAGACCGCTCGTCAGGCGCTCCAGACCAGTTCAGAAGCAGGTGAAAACCTGGCCAGCAGGAGCTATCTCTGCTCTTCAAGACTGCTTTGAGCACACTGACTGGCACATGTTCAGGGAGGCTGCAACCGATGGCGACTCTACCAACTTAGAGGAGTACACAGCATCAATGACCAACTACATCAGCAAGTGCATTGATGATGTTACTCTGTCCAAGACCATCACTATACGTGCCAACCAGAAGCCATGGATGACCGCAGAGGTGTGTGTGCTGCTGAGGACCCGTGATTCCGCCTTCAGATCAGGCGACAAGGCAGCTTTAACAACAGCAAGGACCAAACTGTCCCGAGCCATCAGAGGGGCAAAGCGTGCACGTGCCCAGCTAATCCACAGTTACTTCCAGGACAGCGGTGACACGTGGTGCATGTGGAAGGGCATCCAGGACATCACCGAATACAAGACAACATCACCTGACTGTGCAGGTGATGCCTCCCTCCCAAATGCGCTGAATAACTTCTACGCCCGGTTTGAGACGGAAAATGACGTGGCGGCGAGGAAGTCCACCCCTCCTACGAATGGCCAGGTGTTGTGTTTCTCCATGGCTGACATGAGAAGAACCCTGTGCAGGGTCAACCCACGGAAGGCTGCTGGACCAGACAACATCCCTGGTAGAGTGCTCAGAGGATGTGCAAACCAGCTAGCAGATGTTCTCACTGACATCTTCAACATCTCCCTGAGCAGCGCCACCATTCCAACGTGCTTCAAGGCTGCCATCATTGTCCCCGTGCCAAAGAAGTCTTCAGTGTCCTGCCTAAATGACTACCGTCCCATTGCACTTACATCCATCATCATGAAGTGTTTCGAGAGGCTTGTCATGAGGCATATCAAGACCCTGCTGCCCCCCTCACTGGACCCCCTGCAGTTTGCATACCGTCCCAACCGCTCAACAGATGACGCCATTGCCACCACCCTCCACCTGGCCCTAACCCACCTGGACAAAAAAGACACATACGTTCGGATGCTGTTCATAGACTTCAGTTCAGCATTCAACACAATCATCCCTCAGAAACTGATTGGAAAGCTGAGCCTATTGGGTCTGAACACCTCCCTCTGCTGCAACTGGATCCTAGACTTCCTGACTGGGAGACCTCTGTCAGTCCAGATCGGGAGCAGCATCTTCAACACCATCACACTGAGCACGGGGCTCCCTAGGGCTGTGTGCTCAGTCCACCGCTGTTCACTCTGCTGACCCACGACTGTGCTGCAACACACAGCTCGAACCACATCATCAAGTTCGCCGATGACACGACTGTGGTGGGTCTCATCACCAAGAACGACGAGTCAGCTTACAGAGAGGAGGTGCAGCGGCTAACGGACTGGTGCAGAGCCAACAACCTGTCTCTTAATGTGAACAAAACAAAAGAGATGGTTGTTGACTTCAGGAGGGCACAGAGCGACCACTCCCCACTGAACATCGACGGCTCCTCAGTAGAGATCGTAAAGAGCACCAAATTTCTTGGTGTTCACCTGATGGAGAATCTCATCTGGTCCCTCAACACCAGCTCCATAGCAAAGAAAGCCCAGCAGCATCTCTACTTTTTGCGAAGGCTGAGGAAAGTCTATCTCCCACCGCCCATCTTCATCACATTCTACAGAGGTTGTATTGAGAGCATCTTGAGCAGCTGCATCACTGCCTGGTTCGGAAATTGCACCAACTCGGATCGCAAGACCCTGCAGCGGAGAGTGAGGTCAGCTGAGAAGATCATCGGGGTCTCTCTTCCCGCCATCACGGATATTTACACTACACACTGCATCCGCAAAGGAAACAGCATTATGAAGGACCCCATGCACCCCTCGTACAATCTCTTCTCCCTCCTGCCATCTGGGAAAAGGCTCCAAAGCATTCGGGCTCGCACGACCAGACTATATAAGTTTCTTCCCCCCAAGCTATCAGACTCCTCAATACCCGAAGCCTGGACTGACACCTTGCCCTACTGTCCTGTTTATTATTTATTGTAATGCTGGTACTGTTTTTGTGCACTTTATGCAGTCCAATGTAGGTCTGTAGTCTAGTATAGCTTTCTCTGTTTCTTTTTATTACATAGTTCAATCTAGTTTTTTGTACTGTGTCGTGTAAACCATGGTCCTGAAGACCATTGTCTCATTTTTACTATGCACTGTACCAGCAGTTATGGTTGAAATGACAATAAAAGTTGACGACTTGACTTGAAATGAAAACACTATAAACTCCTTTCCTGTGCTGCTCGGAGTTGGGAGTGTTATTTGTACAGTGGTGTGACCGAGAAGCTTGGGTATTTTTCCAGACCCTAGTAATTGACTGAAGGTATTTGTGGATGTTAAAACAGGTTCAAAAATTCTGTTCTTAAACACTGAGAACTACTCAGTGAAGTGGATTCTTTGATATTTTCAACATGCTGCAGGTGACAACTTCATAACAGTTGAAAGTGGAATTGCACATTTATTTAACTATTTGAAGAGGAATGTGGAAAGAAGTAACAAGATCTCTCTGACACTGGTATTACAGCTTTATAAGTTACCCACAATAACATTAATTGTGTGTTTTAGGAACACCTTTCAATGATACAGTGTGTGAGAAATGTCCTGACGGAACATTTTCAAGGGAAGCTTCAACAACTGAAGAGTGTAAGAGCTGGACAGTGTAAGTACCTCAGACTCCACGGTATCCATGTTCAGAAAGTACCACCTCTTGTTAATTTTTCTCAATACCTCCTTTCTTTTTGCCCCAAACCACCAGGGAAGAGGCGACACAGCGACCATGCCAGGACCACTAGACTCAAGAACAGTTACTTCCCCCAAGCTGTCAGTCTGATCAACACCTCTCCACATTAACCCAACCCACCACTCCCCACACTACTACATACACGTCACCCAGCATCACTTTATGTACATATAATCAGTCTGTGTGTGTAACAGTTACTTGTACATTGTGTTTTGTAGGATTGCTTTTATATTTATATTTATTGTGTTTTTATTTCTTTATTATGTTCTTTAAGAACGTAAGACGTAAGAGGAGAATTAGATAAATCGGTCTATCAAGTCTGCTCTTCCAGTCAGTCATGGCTGATTTATTATCCCCTGCAACCCAATTCTCCCCAAGACCTACCACATGACCATAAGGCATTGGGGCAGAATTTATGCCTTTTTTTTCCAAGCTATTTCGAATCTGGAGTAACAATCATTTTATTCTCCTTTCACAAACGAGAAAATCTGCAGATGCTGGAACTCTAAGCAACGCACAAAATGCTGGAGAAACTCAGCAGGCCAGGTAGCATCTATAGAAAAGAGTATATGCGATGTTTCAGGCCGAGACCCTTCAGCAGGACTGGAGAAACAAAGACCTCCTTCACATTTGTGCACTAAAGAATGACAATAAGCCATTTTTATTTATTTACTGAAGTACAGCGTGGAGTAGACCCTTCTGGCCCTTTGAGCTGCCCTGCCCAACAATTTCCTATTTAATCCCAGCCTAATCACGGGACAACTTGTAATGATCAATGAACCTATCAACCGATACATCTTTGGACTGCGGGAAGAAACCAGAGCACTCGGAGGAAAGCTCCGCAGTCACGGGAAGATCGTACAAACTCCTAACTGTCAGCTCAGGAATTGATCCCGAGTTGCCCCAACCTCAATCATGAATCTTTCACAATCTGCCTTTCAGAAACAATTAATCATTTACACTAATGTACTGTTAACAAGTTAGAACCTGGTTGAAAACACTCTTCTATGTTTCTCACTTCTTTAATTAGAGGGAACTAAAGAAACTGCCTGGCCCTTTGATGTACATTTGGAAAGTATTTCACTCCTTTTGCCTTGTCCTGGGTGGCAGATCTTTCAGTGAATTGTCTCATTGTCTGGATCTTCCTTTCTGTATCCCAAATGTAAGTCTCTCATTTCAGGAATAACTGGGAGCTTTTGTACTTAGGCAGCAACTCCCAGATGAAAAAAATTAGCAGACTCATTTAATTTGGAGAGTGTGGTGTTCCTTACAGGTCTGCAAAAGATGAGAAGTACTTTTCTTCATCCTTATGTAACCACACTACGGAAACAATGCTGCTCTGTCTTTCTACTAATTGTGTTCATTCCAGTAAACCCTGTGTGTAATCTGTTTAATTGATGTTTTAGAACATAGAATAGTACAGCACATTACAGGCCCTTCGGCTTTTTTATTGTGAATTTGGTGTCTCTGATGCTCCGTGTCTGTGAAGCTATTGCGAGTAAGTTTTACATTGTACTTGTCATAGACACTGAGTGGCCACTTTATTCCAGTACCTCTTTGCCTAATGACGACACCACTGAGTGTATGGTCGTGGTTTTCTGCGGCTCTATCCCATCTACTTCAAGGTTGGATGTGTTGATTATTCAGCGATGCTCCCCTGCACATCACTGTAGTAAAACATGGTTAATTGAGTTTCTGTCAGCGTGAACCAGTCTGGCCTTTCTCCTCTGATCTCTCTCACAAGATGTTTTTTGCCCACAGAACTGCCACTCAGTGGATTTTTTTTTTTGTTTTTCACACTATTCTCTGTGAACTCTAGAGACTGATTTGCATAAAAATCCCAAGAGATTGACAATTTCTGAGATGTTCAAATCACCCCGCCTGATACCAACAATCACTCCATGGTGAAAGTCACTTGGGTGACATTTCTTCATCGTTCTTCCCCATTCTGAGGTTTGGTCTGAACGGCAACTGAACCTCTTGACCTTGTCTGCATGCTTTTAGGCGTTCAGTTGCTGCCGTATGATTGTATATATAACAGCATAATATATTACCTATTTGATTTTGACATTATATACTTTGTTTTTACTATTGCTGTTTATATGTCTTTTATGTTATCTGCTTGTTAAACTCCTCTTTCAATTTGTATATTCTTTATTTGAAAATCAATAAAAAAGATTGAAAATTGAAATGAAATGAAAGTGTGCTGACGGGCTGAATTCCAGCCTGGTATGAGAACACCAATGCCGTTGAGTGGAAAATCCTACAAAAGGTAGTGGATTCAGCCCAGTACATCACGAGTAAAACCCTCCCAACAATTCAGCACATCCACATGAATCGTCGTCACAGGAAAGCAGCATCTATCATCAAAGATCCTCACCACCCAGGCCATTCTCTTTTCTCGCTGCTGTAGGTGTACAGATGTAGTTGAAAGTTCAAAGTAAAATTTATTATCAGGGTACATATATGTCACCACATACAACCCCGAAATTCTTTTGTGGGCATACTGAGCAAATCTACAGACTGTAGCTGTAACTAACTGTAAACATCAGGAATTGTTAACAAAGTGTGCAAATGTAGATATAAATAAATACCAATAAATAATGAGCATGACGTAACAAGATAAAAGAGTCCTTAACTGAGTGTAACTATCCTCTTCTGTCCAAGAGCCTGATGGTTGAGGGGTGGTAACTGTTGTTGAACCTGGTGGTGTGAGCCCTGAGGCTCTTGTACCTTCTACCTGATGGCAGCAGCGAGAAAAGAGAATGGCCTGGGTGGTGAGGATCTTTGATGATAGATGCTGCTTTCCTGTGACGACGATTCATGTGGATGTGCTGAATTGTTGGGAGGGTTTTACTTGTGATGTACTGGGCTGAATCCACTACCTTTTGTAGGATTTTCCACTCAACGGCTTTGGTGTTCTCATACCAGGCCGGAATTCAGCCCGTCAGCACACTTTCATTTCATTTCATTTTTCAATCTTTTTTATTGATTTTCAAATAAAGAATATACAAATCGAAAGAGGAGTTTAACAAGCAGATAACATAAAAGACATATAAACAGCAATAGTAAAAACAGAAAGTATATAATGTCAAAATCAAATAGGTAATATATTATGCTGTTATATACACAATGGTCAAAAAGAAACTACAACTCCTCATAGCAATAGTAAAAAAAGATTGGAAATTTTATTGATAAAGAAAGAAAAACCCCACTAACTAAACTGAAACAAAAAAAAAAGAGAAAGAAAAAGAAAGATTGGGCAGTCCAATTGAGGATAAACTTTAAAAAGAGAGAAAAAAAAACACATCCTTCCAGTCATCTCCGAACCTTCATGGATAAGGATTTTCTCCAGAGAATAAAGAAAAATAAATAACTAAATAAAGATGAACTAAATCATTGAAAATATTGAATAAAGGGTCGCCAGACTTGTTCAAAATCAAAGGATGTATCAAATGTCCGGCTTCTAATTTTCTCCAAACTTAGACATGACATGATGGAAGAGAGCCAATAAAAAACAGTAGGCAGGTGAGATTCTTTCCAGTGTAACAAAATAGCTCTCCTAGCCAGTAAAGTTGAAAAAGCTATCACATGTTGAGCGGAAGCAGACACTTTGCTTGCTTCCTCTGGGAAAATCCCAAAAATTGCTGTAAGTGGATTAGGTTGAACATCCATATCTATAACTTTAGATAATATTCCAAACACATCCCTCCAAAAATTATTTAAACTTACACATGACCAAAACATATGGGTTAGAGTAGCCACTTCTGCGTTACATCTGTAACAAATAGGGCATATATTAGGAAAAATATGCACCAATTTATCTTTGGACATATGGGCCCTGTGGACTATCTTAAACTGAATTAAAATATGGCGTGCACAGATAGATGAATTATTGACTAAATAATAAATTTTACTCCATTGATTATCTGAAAGTGAATGTTGAAGTTCTACTTCCCAGGTGCGTTGAACCCTATCATTAGGCGACATACGAGCATTCATTAACTGTTTATAAATGATAGCTATTAATCGTTTTTGAAAAGGTTTAAACTGAAAAATAACATAAGACAAATTTAAAGAGCAGGCCAAGGGCTAATTTGGTAAAAAATCACGTAAAAAATTCCTAACCTGTAAATATCTGAAAAAAATGTGTATTAGAGATATCATATTTATCCATTAACTGTGAAAAAGACATTAAACAGTCTTGTAAAAACAAATCTAAAAAAGTTTTTATTCCCTTAATTTTCCATGTTAGAAAAGCCTTATCCAAAGTTGATGGTTTAAAAAAGAAATTAGAATAAATATTACTAGAAAATAAAAAATCATTTAATCAAAAAATCTACGAAATTGAAACCAAATTTTTAAAGTATGTTTAACAATAGGGTTAAGAGCTTGTCTACCTATTCTGGAGAGCGAAAACGGAAGAGGAACTCCTAATAAAGAAGCTAACGAAAACCCCACTACTGAATTTGGTCATCTATATCATAAATCCAAACAGTAATATAACGAATATTAATTGCCCAATAATAAAATCTAAAGGTTGATAAAGCCAGTCCTCCATCTTTTTTGATTTTTGCAATAAAAGTTTATTCACTCTAGAGCTTTTATTATTCCAAACATAAGACAAAATCAGAGAATCTATTTTATCAAAAAATGTTTTTGGAACAAAAGAGGGAACTGCTTGAAATATATATAAAAATTTCAGTAGAATAACCATTTTTATAGCATTTATTCGACCTATCAATGACATCGACATAGGTGACCATTTGGAAAGCGCTTGCTGAGTATATTCAACTAAAGGGAAGAAATTATACCTATATAGGTCTTTAAAATTTTTTGTAATTTTGATACCAAGGTAAGTAAAATGGTTTTTGGCAATATTAAAAGGTATTTAATCATAATAATCAACATAATTATTAATAGGAAATAATTCACTTTTATGTAAATTAAGTTTATATCCAGAAAAAGTACCAAATTCCATAAATATAGATAACATAGAAGGAATAGATTTCTTAGGATTTGAAATGTAAACTAATAAACCATCTGCGTATAACGAAACTTTATGTAATTTATCCCCTCTCCTAATACCCTGCACAGAATTAGAATCCCTAAGAGCAATAGCAAGTGGTTCTAAAGCCAAATTAAATAATAAAGGACTAAGAGGACAGCCCTGACAGGTACCTCTATATAATCTAAAGTAAGGAGACTTTTGATTGTTAGAACCACAGCTACTGGGGCATGATAAATCAATTTAATCTAGGAAATAAATCCTAGACCAAAATTGAACCTTTTCAAAACCTGAAATAGATAAAGCCACTCCACCCTATCAAAGGCTTTCTCTGCATCCAAAGATACAATACATTCAGATTCTTTGGCTGAGGGGGAATAAATGATATTTAATAATCTTCGAATATTAAAATGTGAGTACCTATTTTTAATAAATCCTGATTTATCGTTTGAGATAACATTAGGCAAGATACTCTCAAGCCTATTTGCTAGAGTCTTAGAGAGGATTTTAAAATCTACATTCAGTAAAGAAATAGGTCTATAGGATACACATTCCAGTGGGTCTTTTCCTTTTTTTGGAATCAATGAAATTAGTGCTTCATAAAAAGTTTTAGGAAGTTTCCCAGAGGATGTAGAATCGGTGAACGTTTGAAGAAGATGTGGTATAAGCATTTTATAAAAGGTCTTATAAAATTCTACCGTATAACCATCAGGTCCCAGAGCTTTACCTAAATGCATAGAGGATATAGCCTTGGCTATCTCCTCTTGTTTAATAGGTGCATCTAACATATCAGCATCTTGAATCGAAATTTGAGGTATGTTTAACCTTTGCAAAAATCTATTCATAGTAATATTACTATCAGAGAATTCAGATTTATAAAGATTAGAATAAAAGTCCATAAATATCTTATTAATTTCATAAGGATCTAAAGTTTCTGTTCTATCTGGTCGGCGAATCTTTAAAATCTGTCTTCTGAGCATCCCAGCCTTTAACTGACCCGCTAAAAGTTTAGCAGATTTTTCCCCATGTATATAAAATAAACTTCTAGATTTAAAAATTTGCTGTTCAATGGGTAGGGTCAGAAGTAAATCATACTGTGATTGAAGTTCGACCCTTTCTTTATATAGGTCTTCAGTAGGTTTAACTGAATATGCTTTATCTATCTGTTTAATTTTATTAATAAGCACTGACAATTCCGCTTTAGTTTTCTTTCTCAAGGCTGCTGATTATGAGATTATCTGTCCCCTAAGAAAAGATTTCAAGGTGTCCCATATAACCAGATTTGACATTCCTTCAGTTGTATTAAATTCAAAAAATATAGAAATTTGCTCCTTAATAAAATTAACAAAAGCTGGATCCCGTAACAATACGGGGTTCAATCTCCACTGTGAGATTTTCAAAAATCTATCCGGAAGCTTAAGATTTAACTTTAAAGGCACGTGATCTGAAAGCGCAATGGTGTCATACGCACATTCAACAACGGAATTTAACAGGCGTGTATCTAAAAAAAAAGTAATCAATTCGAGAATATTTGTGATGGACGTGTGAGAAAAGAGAAATCTTTATCATTAGGGTGTTTACATCTCCAAATATCGACAAGGCCATATTCTAATAAAAAAGAGTTAATACAAGCTGCCGCTTTATTAGGAAGCGACGGATTGGTTGATGACCTGTCAATCGCCGGATTTAAGCAACAATTAAAGTCACCACCCATGATCAGCTTATATTCATTGAGATTCGGTAACTCTGAAAAAAGTTTCTTTAAAAAAATCAGAATTATCTACATTAGGTGCGTATACACACACCAGAGCTACCTTTTGCTCGCATAATAAACCAGTAACAATTAAATATCTTCCAATCAAATCAGTAGTAGTATTAAGGTGTACAAAAGGGATTTTGGGACTAAGAAATATAGAAACGCATCTTGTTTTACTATCCGACAGCAAGTGAAATAAAGGCTCTTCCAAATGCGGAAAAATCTATCCTCATCCTGTTTTCGTATATGATTTTCTTGCGCAAAAATAATACCAGCATTAAGTGTTTTTAATTTCTTAAAAATCTTTTTACGCTTAATGGGGTGGTTGACACCATTCCAATTCCAAGATATTATATTAATTTTATTAACATCCATGTTTAAAATTGAGTTTAATATTATATAAAAGAAATGTTACGCAAGTACAGATTAAACCAAAAGGCGCAGGTACAACCAGAAGGAGTGACGCATTTATGAAAGAGAAATCCATCAAAAGAACTGCCCAATCAAGAAAAGAACCTACTCTAATAGACCCTCCCCCCTCCCAACAGATAGAAATGAAGGAACCGATAGGCTGGTCCCATGCTAACTAATAACCTTTGACCCTGTTCTCCATCTTGCAGCTCCATATATAAAAAAAGCAAAAATCCCACAGAAAATAGCCATAATAAAAGGCACAAACAGAGTTCAACTACTATAATGTTGTGTCTAACATTAATAAAAACATAATCAACAATGGCCATCTTAGAATCATCTAAAGTAGCTTAAACACATATTCAAAAGAAGGAATAAATCCAAGCAAATAATGTTACAAACAATATTCTTCCTCTCGGAAAAAAAAGTGAGTATATATATATATATATATATATATATATATAACAGACCTAAAGCTATAAGTACTGAAACAAATAAAAGAAATAAAAAGATTAATACACAACAGGTCCTACACGGACCACTAAAGTACAATACTATAAAGGTTCCCTACAAAACAGTTATATATGTACTAATTATTAATAAGGTAAAAAAAATTAAATCAACCATGTCCCATACCAAAGAATAAGATATAGCATGTACTTAACGCAAAAGCTCCATAAGCAACTCATACAGCAGATACTTCAAAATTGCCTATTGAATAATCGGTGTAACCTTAGTATTTTATTCAGTAGGGTTAACTTTAAGGTTTTTAATATACTCCCATCCCTCCTGAGGAGAGTAGATTTCTCAATGATTGAGATTTTTCAGGAAAAATTATCAGCTTTGCTGCAAAGCGAAGGGAGGGATTTAAATCTAATTTATACATTTCACTCATAATGTCTCGATATTTCTTTCTTTCGGCAAAGATTTCGGGAGGATAATCTTCAACTATACGAATCTGTGTTGAATTAAAGAATAATTTCCGTTTCTTTCTGGCTTCTCGAAGAATAGCTTCTTTAGTTGTATAATAATGCAAAGAAAGTACAACTGCTCGAGGACGTAATTCGGCTGAACGCCAAGAGAATGGAATTCTGTGAGCTCTGTCGATTAAGGGGTTAGATTTGAGGGTCTCATTGAAAAGTGAGTACAGCATATCTGAAAAGAATTTTAACAGATCGCCAGCTTCAGTATTTTCAGGCAGTCCCAGAATACGCAGATTCCTCCAACGCCCTCTACTATCTAAATCAACCATTCTTTTCTTCGTTTTAGATAGTTTCGAGGTAATTTCATTGATTTTCTTTTCCATTGACGATATCTTCATTCCTTGATCTTTAATAGTTTGCTTGAATAGATCATGCTCACTCTCGATTCGGTTTGTAGTCTGCTGAAGTGTTTGAAGTTGAGAGTCCAAGTTTTTCGGAGAGTCTTGAATCGTAGAAATAGCTTTTTCGAGCTTCCTGTTTGAACCGGTCAGCTTATCAATTTTAATATTAAGCGATCCGAATTCCGACTTCATGTCTTGTATTGAAGAAAATATTCCCGCTAGTGTAACAGATTACTCCGTTTTCTTGGTTTGTTCCATTTCAGGGAAAGTCTTGCCGCTTCTCAATTCAATACCAGAACGACTTTTTTCGGCCATTGTAATTAAGTCGTAAATCCTTCAGTAGAAATAATAAATCCTTCAGTAGAAGTAGTAAGTCATCAAAACTAAAAGGGATCTGTTAGTGGGATATAAAATATATTAAAAGAGAGAGAGCCACTAGAAATGTGACCTACTCCATATGCTGCAAAATGGAGAATCCCCAGCACACTTTCCACCACACATAAGTTCGCCAAGGTTTTTGATGACACGCTGAAACTCTGCAGACTCCTGAGGAAGAAGAGGCTCTGTTGTGCTTTCTTTGCAGTTGTATTTATATGAAGGTGTACCTAATAAAGTAGCCACTGAGTGTACGTATGTTTCAGTTTAGGTGCTGAATTTCCACTTTAGGTATTTCTAAAAAAAACCTAAAAATGAAAACATACGTATATCATACATTCTCTGCATAACTCAAGTATAATCATAGTTTACACATAACTTTGTAAACTGATTTACAAAAAATCCTTAAATACATTTTTACAAACATTCTACAGCAAGAAAAAATGTTGACTTGTTGAGCAACACACAAAATGTGGGAGGAACTCAGCAGATCGAGCAGCATCTATGAAGGGGAATAAACAGTCGATATTTCGGGAACGAGATCCTTCATCTGGACTAGAAAGGAATGGGGCAGACGTCAGAATACAAAGGTGGGGGGGGAGTATGATGTAAGAAGCTGGGGGATGATAGGTGGAAGAAGTAAAGGGCTGAAGGAGAAGGAATCTAATAGGAGAGGACAGTGGATCATTGAAGAAAGGGGAAGCGTAGGGAACCACCTTCCCCCTCGCCTGATCTCAGCTATCATTTGCTAACATGTACTCCTGCCCTCCCCGACCTTCTTCTTTTGGCTTCTGCCCACTTCATTTGCAGTCTGGATGAAGGGTCTGGGCCCAAAATATCAACTGTTTATTCCCTGCCTGACCCACTGAGTTCCTGCAGCATTTTGCTGAATATTTTCAACATCTGCAGAATCGTGTGTATGTGTGTGATTCTCCATGAGTTGAGTTGTGCACACAGCCTGCTCCAGTTTTAGTCAAGAACATGGAGAGAAGGGAATTAAAACACAGGCAATCTCTCAACATTGAGAATGACGTTATCAAACTCCAGCCACCTCACTCCTCCTGTCTGTTTGCATTCTGACTGGTCGTTTTTAACTGCCAACTCTCTTCCCTTTCCATTTATTTATATATTCGGGTCTTTTGGTCATTTCCCAACAGACCAGACCCTACAACATTACACAGACAAAGGGACTCAACTGCCCCTTAATGTCTACATTACTTTATCAGATCAGGTTTTCTGTTATACCTGGGATTGTTTTATTTAACATTTTTTACAGAAGTCGACATTGGCACAGTGGATGCACCTTCTGTGACTCAGAAGGTTGTGGTTCAAGTCCAATTTTCAAGACCTGTGCCCCTGAATCTAGGCTGTCGTTGCAGTGCAGTGTCTCGGGAGAGATGTTAAACCAAGGCCTTGTCTCCCCACTCAGATGGAAGTGAAAGATCCTGTAGATCAGGGGTGTCAAACTCATTTTAGGTCACAGGCCGGATTGAGCAAAATGCAGCTTCATGCAGGCCGGATCAGTCGGACGCGTGCGAACGCAGCTTTCGTTGCCTCCGTTTTTTCAGCCTGCTCTCATGTGTTTCAGTCTCTGCTATAACTACAAAGTGTTTCACTTTACAAATTCCGTTTCTTATGAAGAAGACTGCCGAATAAACAGTAAAAACCCTGAAAACCTGGTACCTGAATAAACTCAGCATTAGCCATATCATACGCCATAGGCGCTTCGATTACTGGGGCCAGCTTTAATAGTAATTAGATATTATCTCGCGGGCCAAAGATAATTCCACCGTGGGCCGGATTTGGCCCGCGGGCCTTGAGTTTGACATATATGCTGTAGATCATTGGCTGTTGAAATTTTTTCTGATCGACTGGGAGTTCAATAACAGATCAATTGTAACAGATTTATTATAATTAAACTTTGAGCAACTATCGCGGGTACTTATATCGATTTACGTTTTTCTATATCTTCCCCAGATGTGAAACACTGAATCTTAAACAGGTTGAACCAGGGAGTGCTGAAGCTGATGTGAAATGTGAAGCTGATGTGAAATGTGAAGCAGTGTCCAACTTGTCCAAAGTTGCCTTTTATGTTGTGCCCATTATTTTGGTTGTAATTCTTGGTGGTATCGTGGCATATGTTTTGTGGAACAAAAACAGACCTGAAACAGGTATGTGAATGAACTACTGTGTGCATAGAACATAGAATATTACAGCACAGTACAGGCCCTTCGGCCCATGATGTGTCGACCTTTTAACCTACTCTAAGATCAATCTAACTCTTCCCTTCTACATAGCTCTTGTTTTTTTTCAGATTCTGATTCCGATATACTTTATTTATCACATTGTGTAATGACTGTTGCAATGTACAGACATGAATTTATAAGTCTAATGGCTTGTAGAATGAAGCTGTCCCGTAACCCGTTGGCCCTGGCTTTAATGCTGCAGTAGTGTTTGTCAGACGGAAGCAGCTGAAACAGTCTATGGTTGGGGTGACTGGTGTCCCCAATGAGATTCCCAGCCTTCTTTACCTACCTGCTGCTGTAAATGTCCTCAGTGGAGGGAAGTTTGCACCCATAGATGCGCTGGGCTGTCCGTACCACTCTCTGCAGTGCCCAGCGATCGAGGTTGGTGCAGTTCCCGTACCTGGTGGTGATACAGCCAGTCAGGATACTCTCAATGGTGCCCCTGTAGAAGGTCTTGAGGATTTGGTTACCCATGCCGAACGTCTTTGTTCATCTGAGGTGAAAGAGACGCTATTGTGCTTTTTTTTTGCCACACAGCGGTGTGTACAGTCCAGGTGAGATCTTCAGTGATGTGTATCCCGAGGAACTTGAAACTACTCACTCTCTCAACTATAGTCCCATTGATGTTGATCAGGGCGAGCCTGTCTCCGTTCCTCCTGTAATCCACGATCAGCTATTTTGTTCTTTGGACATTGAGGGACAGGTTGTTATCCTGGCACCATTGTGTCAGGGTGTTATCCTCTCCTCTGTTGGCTGTCTCATCACTACTAGAAATAATTTCACAGTACTTCTTGTGTTTTTGTTTTTGATAGGTAACCAGACCATTCAAAGCCCCAGGGTAAGTACATAATATCTCTCAAATATTTAAAAGGCACATGTATTAAATTATAATTGCAGAATTAAAATTGAAATCATAATGTAAACAGACTGCAATTTAATTCAACTAATGTCCTGTTATGTTTTCCATGCACATTATTTTTATCTTGAAACAATGCATAATTTCACCAGTTGCAAAGCATGTTTAACGGTAATATCAGCTGATGGCATCTGAAGCGTTAAGTGTTTAAGTACCGAGGTTACTAATAAGGCCTTGAGACTAAGGGAAGAATTAGGCCATTCAGCCCATTGAGTCTATTTCACTATTCACCATGGTTGACTTCTTTTCCATCTCATTGGAAGATTCTGAGTAGTTTTGGTCCCCAAATCTCAGAAAACATCCAGGAATGTAAGGGTTAAAATGTGAGGCTAATTTGATGACTCTGGTCCTGTGCTTATTGGGGTTTAGAAGAATGAGGGGAGATCTCATTGAAGCCTTCTAAATATTGAAAGGCCCAGGTATAGAGGATGTGGAGAGGATATTTCCTATACTGTAATTGGGGAGTCTAAGACCAGAGGGCATAGCCTCAGAACAGTGGGACATCCCTTTAACAGAGATGAGGAGAAATTTCTTTAGCCAGACGGTAATCTGTAGAGGGAAGTCATTGGGGATATTTAAAATGAAGGTTGATAGGTTCTTGATTAGTAAGGACGTCAAATGTTATAGAGAGAAGGCAGGAGAATGGGGTTGAGAGGGAAAATAAATAGCCATGATCAAAGGCTTGATGGATATAGGAAATTCTGTTCCTGTGTCTTATGGTGTTATAGAAACTAGTTGAGATGATGTGATGTGTCTGTTGTGGAGGGGAGGAGTAATAACGTGGTGTAATGTTGGGGAGTCAGTGCTGCACAGTGTGGTTGGCAGAACCAGGGCTGATGAGGAAGAGTATGGATGATAAGACAGGATGCTTTCAGGTAAGCTGTCACTGGTGATATTGATTGATAGATATTTCTATTTTGGGCTGGTGAAATCCCAGATAAACATGATGAGAATGTGGAATGTGGGACAACATTGGGAGTCTAATGTGAAGATGGAGAGTGACGTGGAAGGTGATTTGAGAAGATCATGGAAGTTGTTTCGACTGTCAGTTGCTTCAGGAGGGTTTGTCTCTACTAATGGAGCAATAATAAATATCACAGTAATAGAGACTGATTTAACGATTATATCCATGAAGGAACATTTTTCATAATTCAGCTGACGGAGGAAGGCAGAGATGTTACCAGCCGATGAATCTGCAGGTGACCAAAGGTGAAATGATGAGAGTTCTCCCCACTTTGGGAATCACAGAGTCCTTGTGCCATTTATGATAATGATGAGAGTCAGTGTAGGACATCATAAGGGAAATACCATGTGTACATTCATTCTCATAGACAGAGTGACAAAACAGTGACAAATCAAATAACACTTACAAAATGTGATTTTCTAAACTGGTGATTACAATAATTTGTTTACCTCTGCAGAATCACAATGGAGATGGAAAGGTGATGCAGCCTCTCACAGGTGAGGAAAATACTCTCAGAGACGAGGAAAGAGCAGAGTAAAGTGGGGGAAGTAAGTACATTCAAGTGACCTCTCATATTTTTCACACAGCCAATTTGGTATCTTTTGCAGTTTTATATTGTATCTGGCTCACGTCAGCTTGCAGTGGCTGCAGTATGTCTGTGTCTTAACTGAAATGTTCACATACAGGCAGGTAATTTTTGACCAACCGGTCTACTGGAGAAGGAAATGCTAAGAACATTACTCAGCTTAAACCTTTTCTCTATGTCAGGTTCCCTCCTTGTTGAAAGCTGAATAATTCATCCCAATAGCAATGCGGTTTTGAGAGGACTAGAATGCAAGAGCAAGGACGTGATGCTGAGAATTTATAAGGCATTGATCAGACTGCACTTTCTCTCAATCTTAAAAATACCCAAGAAATCTGCCTCCGTAGAGTTCCATAGATCAGTGGTCCCCAACCACTGGGCCGCAAAACGTGTGCTACCGGGCCGTGAGGAAATGATATGATTTGGCAAAATGAAATGATATGAGTCAGCTGCATCTTTCCTCATTCCCTGTCACACCCACTGTTGAACTTGAACGCACACAAGGTCATCAGTTGCCTAAACGCAGTGATACCCTAGCGCCAGGGATCAGTGGTTGGCCTTGGGTAACCGGCCGCCTCGTCGCGCTGGCGAGAAGTGCCGTTGCTACTGGCCTGGAGTGTGGACAGATGGGCGCCGCCTCTAAACCTGTTTAGCACACCGAATGTTCGTGGGAAACCTGGTGCTAAAATATTTGCAGATGACCTAATTCGGGCTCAGAGTTTCGTAAGTAGCAGAAAAGCTACCTCACTGCGATCTACTGAAAGTCATCCCTTGAGCCAAACTTTTGTCGGCCGATAGATGCTACCGACATCTGGGAGGGGGGGTGCACGGGCGCGCGTGCCCTGTCGCACTCTCGCTCGCTCGGTCACTCTCTCCAGACTGCGACCGCTGCGGCCCCGGCACGGGGACCTCCGACCCTTACCTTGTCCTCTCACCCCACCCACGACCAGCCGCACCTGGCCAAGGCGTCTGACGGCAGGCGGGCGGGAAGCTGGAGTTTGGGCCCGGAGGCTGTCTAATGAAGCAATGAAGCCCTCAAAACTGCTTCAATACCTTGAGTCCAAGCACCCTGCACTTAAAGCAAACCCATTGAGTTTTTTGAGCGGAAAAAATGTGAGTAAGTGGGACAGAAGCAATGCTGAGACCCACGAAAACTAAATTGCGGAATAGACTGGACATAAGGAACCCCCCCTTTGAGTATCGCTCTCTCCCATCACCCCTCGATGGGACCGTCTTGTTGCAGGGAAACAAGCCCAGGGCTCCCACTGATTCAGCAATACAGTATTGGTGTGTTGCAATGATTTTATATGTTCAAACGAGGAAAATATGTGCTGTGTGTTTAATATCCAAATGTTACCTAAAATGTTATGAACCCTTTTGCCCTGCAACTTACCTCCCGTATGTTTTTAATTCTTTGCATATTTGGCTACTGTACGTTCACAAATTTTTCTCCAACTCCCTAATATGTATTGTGAGCATTTGTGGTTCCATCTCTAACCCTTTTGGGACTCCTAAGGCCACAGGACTTATGACTAAACCATAACACCTTGTCAAATGCCTCCTGCAAATTCCAACTACAACTCATCTTCTGACTTTGCTCCACTTGTCTCTGGTTGAGAATTTTTTCAAATTCCTAGATGAATTCTTATGTCAGTGGTGGACACTCTTTTGGAGAGGGTTCTTGGGGACAGGATTTAAGAGCATTTGGAAACAAATAGACTTATTAGGGATTGTCAGCGTGGCTTTCTGAGGGCCAGCTCATGCCTCACAAGCCTGACTGAGATTTTGAGGAAGTAACAAAACAAATTGATGAAGGTAGAGCACTGTTGTGGACTTTTAGTAATGCTTTAGACAAGATTCTCCATGTTAGGCTCATCCAGATAGCCATGAGACATGGGATTCATGGAAACTTGGCTGCATGGATTCAGAATTGGCATGTCCACAGAAGGCAGAGAGTTGTAGTAGATGGAATGTATTCTGCCCAGTGGTTGGTGACCAGCATTGTTGTGCAGAGATTCCCTACAATTTGTGTTTTTATAAATGACTTGGGTAAGAAAGAGGAGAAGTGAATTAGTTTGCAGATGACATGAAGGCTGGAGGTGTTCTGGATGGTATCAAAGGTTGATGTAGGTTATAAAGGGATGTGAAGTTCGGTGGAGAAGTGCCGGATGAAGTTCAATCAAGGGAAGTATGAAATGATACATTTTGGAAAATTGAACTTGAAGGCATTCCTTCTTCTTATTGGGCCGTTAGTTCCCAGTAGAGCATAGACCGTGAAAACCCTCCCTTGGAATTCATCAATGTTTCTGTAATCTATTGTATTCACTGTATAGGTAGCTTCACCCTGTTGGCCAGCCTTACCCATTTCCAACTCTCACAATGGGTTGGACTTTCAGAGGCTACTTGAAGACACAGTACAAGGTTATTGACAGGGTTCTTAGCAGTGTGGAGGAACAGAGGGATCTTGGGGTCCAGATCCATAGATCCCTCGAAGTTGTAGCTCAGGTTGATAGGTTGATTAAGAAGTCCTGTGGTATGCTGGCTTTCAGTGGTAGGGAGATTGAGTTCAAGAGCCACAAGATAATGTTGCAGCTCTCTAAAACTGGTTCAAACACACTTGAAGTATTGTGTTCAGTTCTGATTGTCTCATTATAGGGAAGGTGTGGAAGCTTTACAGAGAGTGCCAAGGAGGTTGACACTATTTCCCTTCAAGGAGCCTTGCTGAATTTGCTTGTTTAAATTATGATGTTTCTACTGTGCTGCTATTTCATCCTTAATTAAGTCATTTTGACCATTATTTGCAAAACCAGTTTGTCTCCCTTTCTGTTGACAGTCCTTTGGTTCTTCTTCAGAACTTAAGGATTTGTGGGAGATCTATAAACAGCGCATCCACTATACAATGGCCACAACTTTTCGGACCGAGGATACAGGCCATCAGGGTCTTGTCTGTGTGCTCAATAGTTTCATCATGTAAAATCTGTTTAATTCCTTTGCTGTTTCTTCACTGCCCATCATTGTTTTTTTGGGTCTCATTTTCTAACTACTGTCTGTTCACTTAAACCAGTCTTTCTTTTGTATACCTTTGCGATATACCTTTGAGGAATATGAAATATATTCCTCAATAATTTGCCCTCAGTTTATTTTTTATTGCCAATGTCATCATTCAGATTCAGTTTATTGTCATTTAGAAACCACAAATGCAATGCAGTTAAAAAATGAGACAACGTTCCTCCAGAATGATATCACAAAAGCATATGACAAAACAGACTACACCAGAAAATCCACATAATGATTGACAATCCCCAATCCAGAGTCCGGAGAGGCTGCTGCGTATTAATATTGCGCTACTGTTTTAGCGCGTTCCCCGGAAAGGAGCTCCAAATCCACCAGACAAACAAGACCAAAAACTAAAGCTACAAGACCTGCACAAAACCACATAGTTACAACAGTGCAAACAATAGCATAATTGATTAAAAAAAACAGACCATGGGCACAGTAAAAATAGTCCAAAGATGTTAAGGGACTATAAGTTCAAAAGAAATCACCACACAGTTTCTTTGCTGGATTCTGCGTTTATCCCAATCTTCAGGTCTACCTATAATTTTTGCTTCCTTGTGTGTTTCTTCCTCCAACTTAATATTCTCCTGAACATTGTTGGTCAGTCATATTCCAATTAGCTCTTCCTTAGAATCTGTCCTCCTTATTGGGAACAGCGTAATGTGTATGTTATGCATCAGCTCAATATTATCAAGATGCACAAAATTCATGGGACAACCGGAGAAAGGATTGTCCAAAGCTGTGCAGATTGAAGTCCATCGGAGTCAACATTGGTGAATGTAATTGGCCTTCACTAGACTAATAAAACAGAAAATGTTGGAAAACTCTGCTGGTGAACAATATCTGTGTAAAGAGAGACAGTTAATGTGTTAATGAGAAACTGTGAACACTTCATCAACATGTTAATACGCTCAAAATGCCGGGAACTCAGCAGGTCCGCCACCATATATGGAAATGAATAAACCCAGGATACAATCGCCACTCAAAATGTTGACAGTTTATTCATTTACATAGATGCTCCCTGACCTGGTGAAATCCTCTAGTATTTTGTGTGTGTTTCTCTGGATTTCCAGCATCTGCAGAATCTCGTGTGTTACCAACATGTTAACCCTGTATCCATGGATGCTGCTATCTGCCAAGTGCTTCTCGCAATTTGTGCTTTTGTTTCTAGATATTCAGCATCTGCATTTTGTTTTATTTTGGACATTATGTTTATTTAAAGCTTCAGATATGAATCCACAGTTTGACATTACTTTTTCAGAATATTCGCAGTATCTGACATATGACATTTATTTGCAGATTATCAGAAATAACCTGAAATGGACTATAATTCCGATCCAACCTCCAAGACGGCTCAAATCTTTCATTCTTTGTGAAAAATCCTGAATTCACATAATAGACACAATCCATTGTGCACCAAACTTGGAATTGTAAATAATTAGCTTCACCAGTCACAAATGTCTAAGCATTCATGTGAACCAAGAACATTTATTTTAAGTGAGTGTCGGGAAAAATTTCGATGGACATGTAAAAAGGAAGGAGATGGTTTTGATGTTTCTTGGTACATGTGACAACTAAAGCTAATAACTGTCAGGGTCCTGAAGAAATACCGGTTTAATACCACCCAAAAACCCCCAGGGAAGCTCAAATCACAGTTTATGCACATCAAAGATGATCTGGGACTCAGGACAATTGCCGTTTGCAGGATTCCTTGTGAATGTGGAGCAACGTATATTGGCCAGACGGGACACATGGTGGAAACCCACATCAACGAGCATAGAAGGTGCATCCGTTTGGGTTATCTGGAGAAATTGGCGGTAGCAGATCATTATATTCACTATGGCCATAAGACTGAGTTAGACACAAAATTACTATGCCATGCCAATGGCTTTTGGGATGACCTGGTGAGAGAAGCCATTGAGATAAAGCTAGAGGAAAAGAATTTCAGCAAAGACAAATGTCTCCCTCAAAGTAAGAACTGGAATTTGATTGTAAGCAGGGTGGGACAGCAGAAAACTGATTGGATGAGGACTAACCAATCAGGGACGGAATACAGGTTGTTAGAAGCCTGCGGTCGTACTGTGAGTGTTACTTTAAGAGCAGCTGAGTGAGCTGGGACTATGACGTCAGTCACAGGCTGCTGCGGACGTGGAACCTGTGGAATACTCCGTATTTACCTTTTCTCTACATTACAGCGTGGATTACAAATACAGTCAGCCCTCCTTATCCGTGGGGGATTGGCTCCAGGACCCCCTGCGGATACCAAAATTTGCAGATGCTCAAGTCCTTTATTTAACATGGATTAGTGTGGTGGTCTTTAGGACCCAGCAGAACCCCGGACTTTATTTCACATTTCTCCGTGCGGTGGACATTAGGACCTGGCGGTGAAGCTCTGAATCCGCAGTGTTTCTGTTCACGAAAATAATCATTATCGCGATTGAAAATAAGATGAAAGTAATAAAGCGATCGGGAAGAGGTGATACGCCATCAGTCATTGGAAAAGCGTTAGGCTACAGTTGGTCAACAATCGGAGTAATTTTAATGGAGAATGTGAAAGGCCCTGCCCTGATGAAAGCTACAATTATTACTAAGCAACACAGTGGTTAAATTATTGAAATACGTATGTTTCTTAAGTGTTTTATATGCACAGAAAGGTAAAATATGTACTATATACTAAGAAAAAATGTTTGACTAACTGATGCTAAATAATACCAGATGTACCTGTTTTGATTTCAAATCCGACTTAAAGACTGACTCAGTAATGGAACTCATTCATAGCCCGGGGACTGCCTGTACCTTTAAGTCATTTCTAGATTATAATACCTAATACTATGTAAATAGTTGCTATACTGTATTTTTTTGGGAATAATGACAAGAAAAAAATAATCTGTATATGCTCAAGCAATGAGTGCTGGAGAGAGAACTTCAGGGTTTTCCCGATCCACGGTTGGTTGAATCCGCGCATACGGAATCTGTGGATAAGGAGGGCCGACTGTATCTCTCTCCCATCGTTTATTACGTGGATCACTGAACTTTTCTACTTTACCATTTTAAGACTTCCTGAGCTTGATGGTTATACATACGCTATTAAATTTTGTTTATCTTGTTTAAGTTTCTATATACTGTGTATATACTACTAAAGGTAGTGGTTTTAACATTAAAACCTGACTCAGTGTATAATCTATTGCTGCTGGTCTAGACGTACACAGGCATCATTCCTGATGAAGATCGCAGAGTTTATCATCAAAACATCAGTTATAATTGAACCCCGTACCTGGCTAGAAGCCCGAGAAGAGTTTATTCGTGACATTGTAGTTATTGAAAGTGTATTGATTCACCAGCTGTCTATATTTGTATGTATGATTACAAAAACTCAATATGCTTTGAGTTCACCACAGAATGTCTCTCTGGTGTTTCCCGCTCCATGTCCCTTCCCTTCCCCTTTTCCCAACCGTAACTCCCCTCTCCCCGCTCCCTTCCCACTCAGTCCACAGCAGAGACCCACATCAGAATCAGGTTTATCATATGTCAAGAATTTTTTTTTGCAGCAGTACAGTGCAATACATGAAATTATTACAGTGCCATGCAAAAGTCTTAGGCACTCTATATACATGTGCTTAAGAATTTTTTTATAGTACTGTACATTCACATTGCTTCTTTGAAGGGAGTCCTCCCCTCCTGAATCTGAGATTAGCACTTGGAAAGAAAAAAGTTAAATTTGATTCCTCCTTGGTCAATTCTCAAATGTGCAATACAAAATGGGTGTTTGTAAGACAAAATGGTGTTAGTTTAGAATGTGGGAATGTTTTGAGAAAGTACAAGGAACCAGCCCACAGCAGTGTTTGGAGAGTTTAGTGTGAGCACTAGTCTGTAACACATTATCCCAGTAGATAATGGTGGAAAATATGTTTGTCTGGGAAGGGGGAGAAGATTCTGCAGGTGTAAATATGATCTGGCACTTCCCCATGCATTAGAGTAAGGGATCTTGAAGGATATAAAAAGGGGCAATTTTGTTGTGCTAGTGGGAATCTTAAGGTGGGTTGTGACTTATTCGAAGAGCTGGGTATAGAGACAAGGACAACAAGAGGGAGACAAAAGTCATTGGACACTTGTAGTGCTTTCTATCACTACGTTGTGTGGTTTGGATCAGTGATTGATTTTGTCGTTTTTACTACTTTATTAATCATTAATAATTGCCAATAGGTAAACTTTTTAATACATTGTTCATGACATGACATAGAAGCTCTATTTTTACAAAATAACAAAGGCTGAAAATGTAGCACAAATTTATTTTATGATATAAACATAGATAATATGTAACATTGAGCATTGAACCATTGTGTAGAATAGATGCTATGAAATGGAAGATTAATGTAGGATGCCATCAACAGGAAGGAAAATTAAATTCAAATTACACTGGACAACGTAGATATTGCTTCCTCAGTACTTTATCATGTTTCTTTTGGATTTTGGGCTGCTGATAATGAAAATCACAAAGTTTCCCTATCATGCACCATTTTCTTAAAAATCGACTATATTTATCATTTCAATTCATAATTCATCAGAATAACTGATGCCAATAGTAAGGAAGGCATTATTTCTTGGTCCACAAATTAAACAGGTCACCAATGACAGGCAATTTGAAGAACGTCTAGTGGGACTGGATAAAATCGCCAGGAATGCATTCAAGCATGTTGAAAATTTCCGTGGCCACTACAGAGCACCAGACTGTGCAACTGGCTGACAACATGCTTCAAGCACACAAAACCATGAGTGTAACATGTCACTCAATTCATTTTTGCATTTGCATTTAGACTTCTTCCTTGCAAATCTTGTTCCGTCAGTAATGAGCATGGGGGAAGGGTTTCACCGGGACATTGCAGTCATGGGGGATAAACAGTATCAGGGCAACTGGAATCCATCAATGTTGGCTGATTATTGTTGGACACTTCAGCAAGAAACTTCAGACACTGAGTACCAATGCAAATAGTCAATAAAATGTTTTTAGCTGAGTCGAACTATTGCAAAATGTCAACACCGCTGCGATAAAACACATTATATTCAATAAATGCTTGTTTCTTGTTTAGCCAAATTCCTACATGATACAAGTAATCTGAAATTATATTTGTTTTCAGCTTCAAGCGGTCAATCATAAACAAAATAACAATTCTGAAGAAGTAACACTTCCAAAAAGATTTGTTGTCCAAGTATAAACGGAGAGGGCCTCCAAGAAAACAATGTGCTTCAAGCATACAAAGAGTGCTTGGGGTTACACGAAGCAAATGCTTTGATAGCATCAGTTAACACTTAACGCCACATTTCACTTTCTGTTTTGATGTGAATTGCTCTGCAACTTTCTGCAGTTTTATTCCATTTAGATAATGCTCTTTTATTTTGTTCCACCTTCCAAAATGAACAAGTTCACTTTTCCTAATTATACTGCCTTTCACAATTTCTCTATAAACTCTTACTATCCTTATTACATGTGATTCCTTAATTAATCCAATCTAATGAATAACGACTTTTTAATATCAACCAGGTTCAGTCTCAGAGAGCCTCATTTCAGCTGTCACAGCACGTGATCGCAGGGGAAAGAACCAGGAGAAGAGGCACATTTGGTGGAGATTGAAGAGTGAATCAGGGAGTCAGAGAGTAAACAGCCCCTTTGGAATTCTGAAAGAGGAGATGAAGATGTATCTGATGGTTACAACATGTGGAAAGTGGTGGGATTACAGACCATTATCCATTGAATGTAAAGGGTAGGGATTTATCGGCAGTACTTCTGATGGGCCGGCCTTAAGCAGAAGTCACCCACAGACTGATCAGTGGACCTGAAACCCGGACTGAATGTTTTAATCTCTGGAAATAGGGTTAGTTGTGTTATTTCATTGTATGTTGACTGTACTTCTTCCTATTGACTGCTGGATATTGTTTCTACATTCACTCAGCTTAGTCTCTTCAAAACTTCAGTGACTGGATTCTAGTTCATTTGTTTTCATTTTTAAAATCTTTTTATTGATACATAATCTACAGCTATAAAATGATACAAAACCTCAACAGATTAATATATATACAATTAATAAAGCTGATTGTAATTAATAAAAATGGGGAAAAAATTTATATGTAGAAAAAAGAAGGAAAAAAAGAACCCCATCTAAATAGGAATAAAAAACCCACTGACTACAAAAAAAAGGGGGAAAACCCATTAGGAATCAACTCCCCAGAGCAATACGTTTGACCATCATCTAAATATATAAAGAAAAAGAGTCATCAACCGCCAATTCATATCTATAAAAAAAATTGGAAGGAAAACATATAGCGTCATTCAAATTAAATGATAATATTTGGCAAAAAAGCCCCATCTTCTCTCAAAATTTAATCGGGGATCAAAAGTTCTACTTCTAATTTTTTCCAAACTGAGACATAACATTACTTGAGAAAACCTTTCAATTAATGTAGGGGAAGAGATATCTTTCCATTTTAATAAAATAGCCCTTCTTGCCAATAGTGTAACAAATGCAATTACATGTTGATCTGAAGATGAAATACCCTGAATATGATGCGGAACTATTCCAAATAGAACAGTCAGTCTATTAGGTTGTAAATTAATTTTCATAGCTTTAGAAATTGTAGAAGATAAAGATTTCCAAAACGATTTTAATGAAGAACATGACCAGAACATATGTGACAAAGTAGCTACTTCAGTTTTACATCTATCGCAGTAGTTGTCTATACTAGGAAACATTTTAGATCTCTCCTTTGTTAAATAATAACGGTGAACAATTTTAAATTGAATTAAACAGTGGTGGGCACATATAACTTAGATCAAAATTTTTCCCCATTCTGATGTTTGGTCTGAAGAACAATTAACTTCATGACTACGGCTGTATGCTTTAACGCACTGAGCACCCAGAGAACCTAAACATTTAACGCTCTGGAGCACCCAGAGGAAACTCACACGGTCATGAGGAGAACGTAGAAACTCCTTACAGACGGCAGTGGGAATTGAACCTGTGAAGCATGTACTGTGAAGTCTTGTGCTAACCACTACACTACCGTGCCATCCAAAGCACTGGAGGGACTCAGCAGGTTGGTCAGCATCTATGGAGGGAAGTGAACAGGTGATGTTTTGGATCATGACCCTTCACTGAGACTAGTTAACTACTTTCAGCCTCATTCATCCTTGTTAAGGTCATAATTAGATTACTGGATTGACAGATTTGTAGAGCCCTGTAATCAAATCCTACCATGGTAGCTGACGTCTGGGATATGTGAGATCAATGCAACAGTTCAGAAGTCGGTATTAGGAGCTTTTAACACGGATGGCATCGGCATGACCGGCTGATTAGTTGGCTCTGCGATGGTTAAAAATAAGCGTGACCTTGTCAAAGAAGACATACCAAGTTGTTGAAATACATCATATTGATGCAACATATTGCAGGAGTAATGTGTCAGAAATAGGGTGAATAAACTTATAATTTGGTGGTGAGATGCCAATGAAACAGAGGCGATTTCCCCGACTGGTGTTGAGTGTTGAGTGTTGTTGGAACAGCACTCGACTAGGCAGGTGGATTGTATTCCATCACACTCTTGGACTGTGTCCTGGAGATGGTGTCATGGAATACCCAGCCTCTGTGATGCCCTGAAAGCCACAATATTTACAGAGCCAGTCAGTGAATTTTCTTTCATTGAATTATAACACACTGTAAGGTTTCACTGCTTAAGGCTAATGTAATGGCTTCTATGTAATGTTTCACTGCTAATGTGATGGTTTCTCTGTAGCAGCAATGTTTGGGTAATGACTAAAGATAACGGGGCTATGGAATGTATGTTATCCAATGGGAGAAATGTTGTTCTTTCTTGTGAGTCTGGAAGAGAGATTTCCACTGTCTTTCGTCAGGGAGTGATGGAGAGAGAGGACGCGAACGGAGAGAGTCGGAAGACCACCGGACGCAGTGGACTGAGGAGCGAGGGTCCGAGTGCCGGCTATGCTTGGAGGTCGACGGGAAAAAATGACCGAACAGTGAGCTCCAACGATGCGCAATTGACTTCTTCCTTAAAATGGGCCCTTTTACTTTTTATTTTCTTTACTAACCCTCAATCCAGATCGAGATTTATAAAGTTAAATCATTTAATTGCATATGGTGCACTGTCTGATATTTTGCAGTGCAGATTTGTAACTGGGCAACACATCACGCAGCATCCATCATCTGTGACAGATTAAAAATGAACAACACCAAAACTTCATTAAATGCAGAAAACACAGACTGGGTTTAGCATTGTAATGAAAGTTCAAGTTCAAATGTGAATCTTTCCCATGGACACCGGCGCCCCCTCCTGGATGGCGGTGGTATTGCTTCACAAATAATCTGAAAGGGAAATCAATAAACAGTTGACTTTTTTGGACCAAGACCCTTCAGCAGGACTTGAAAGGAAGGGGGAAGATGCTGGAATAAAATGGTGGGAAAGGGGGATGGAGGACTAGCTAGAAAGTGATGAGTGAAGCCAGGTAGATGGGAAAGGCAAATGACTGAGAAAGAGAGAATCTGAAAGGAGAAAGTGGACCATGTGAGAAAGGGGCACCATGGAGAAGTGATGGGCAGCTGATAAGAGGCCAGAGTGGGGAATAGAAGAAGGGGGGGGGAGAAAATCATTTTACCAGAGAAAGAAATCGATGTTCATTCCATCAGGTTGGAGGCAAGAAAGAATATGAGGTGTTGCTCCCCTATCATCACAGTGGCCTCACTGTAGTAAATGAGGAGTCAGTGAACAGGAATGGGAATAGGAACTGAACTGGTTGGCCACCGGGAAATTCTGCTTATGGTGGATGGAGCAGAGGTGTTCAACAAAACGGGCCCCCAATCGGGTCTCACCAATGTAGAGGAGGCCGCATTGGGAACACTAGACGCAATAGATGACCCCAGCAGTTTCATCGGTGAAGTGTTGCTTCACCTGGAATGACTGTTTGGTGCTCGAATGGAGGTGAGGGAGAAGGCGAATGAGCAGGAGGAACACTTTGGCCGCTTTCTGGGGTAAGTGGCAGGAGGAAGAATAGTGGGATGGGACACATGGACAAGGGAACGATGGAGGGACCAGACTTCCGATTCGGAATCAGACTCATTACCACCAATATCTGTTGTGAAATTTGTTGTTTTGTGGCAAAAGTAGAAGACATGAAATATTAGTGTAAGTAACTATAAAAATAGCTACACAGACAGCTAGCTGGATGGAAAGCAACAGACTCTCAGTGGTCATTTTATTAGATACCTCCTGTATCTGGCAATAAAGGGGGCACTGAATGTATGTCTGTGATCTTCTGCTGCTGTCGCCCAACTACTTTGACGTGGTATGTTTTCAGAGATGCCCTTTTGCAATTCACTGTTATAACAGGCGGTTGTTTGAGTTACTCCCACCTTCCCGTCAGCTTGGACCAGTCTGATGTTTCTCCTCTCATTTCTCTCATTAACAAGGTGTTTTCACTCACCGAAATGCCATTCACTGGGTGATTTTTGCTTCTGCACCAGTCTCTGTAAACTCATAAAGACTGTTGTGTGTGAAACCCTAGGAGATCAGTTTCTGAGATATTCAGATCACATCTGGTACTAACATTCATTCCATCGTCAAAGTCACTCAGATCAAAATTTTTCCCCATTCTGATGTTTGGTCTGAAGAACAATTAACTTCATGACTACGTCTGCATGCTTTAACGCACTGAATTTACGTTTTTCAAAACTCGAAGCCAATCTTCATTAACTAAGGTCATATTTTTTGTCCAACATTGTGGACAGTATTGACTGCTGGGTATCGTTTCCACATTCACTAAGCTTAGTCTCATCAAAACTTCAGTGACTGGACCTTGTTCACACCATCTCATTCACCGTCTATCAGTAGCTATCCATCTAGTATCTACAGTACTCTGCAATTGTTTTAGGCATGCATACTATATAGCTCGGGTGCCTGAGACTTTTGCACAGCACTGTATTTGTCAACCTGGAGCAGCAAATGAGTTTCCACCAAACATAACAGTGTGCATTTCTGCCAAAGAGAATTGTTTAGGTTCAATGATGGATGGGCTAATAGGTGATTGTCTGGTTAAACCCTTACTTTATTTTCTGTGGTTTTATTTTCTCTGAAGTATTTGTTTCTTCCCCAAGAACCTTTGTCTTTTCCCACCTGTGTTCAAAGCACAGTTCACTTAATTTTGATGTATTGGACCACACCTTAACATCAATCACTTTCATCCATCCACCTGTATTTAATACGCTCTTTTCAGGGTCACTGCCTGACCCTGGGACGGTGTGTGTAGAATTTGTATGTCATTCCTACGATCAAGTGAGTTTCTCCAGTTTCTACACACATCTCAAAGATATGCAGGTTGGTTGGTTAATTGGCTACTGTGTAGTGTTGGTGAGTAGTAAAACTGATGGGGACAATAAGCTACAGGATAAAATTTGTGTGTGTGTGGGGGGGTGGAATTAGTATTGCTTTGTGAGCTGGCAGAGACTGATGGGCTGAATATCATTAACTGAGGGGTCCTCAGTAAACCCCTACCATAGATTAATTCAGCATCTGCAGAATCTTGTGTGTTTTTAATTTTACAGAACTTTGTTTAGGGTTTGAAGCCCACTTGATCAGTCTGTGGGTGTCTTCTGCTCAATGACAGCCCATCAGAAGCATGGCCAGCAAAATCCTTCAAATCTGTAAAAGACCCATTTATTCTGACTCTTTTCTATCTGATAAGATATGTCTAAATCAATGCTCACATTGTTTTTTCAAGATATTAAGTGGGACCTTATGAAGTGTTTTTCAAAAATCTAGATATACTACATCTGCAGATACCCCTCGATCTGCTCTCCATGTGACATCCTCAAAGAACTTCAGCAAGATGTCAGATGTGGTTTCTGGGAGTACAGTTAGACGAGAAGCTAGACTGGACTGCCAACACAGATGCCTTGTGCAGGAAGGCACAGAGTCGACTGTACTTCCTTAGAAGGTTGGCGTCATTCAATGTCTGTAGTGAGATGCTGAAGATGTTCTATAGGTCAGTTGTGGAGAGCGCCCTCTTCTTTGTGGTGGCGTGTTGGGGAGGCAGCATTAAGAAGAGGGACGCCTCACATCTTAATAAGCTGGTAAGGAAGGCGGGCTCTGTCGTGGGCAAAGTACTGGAGAGTATAACATCGGTAGCAGAGCGAAGGGCGCTGAGTAGGCTACGGTCAATTATGGAAAACCCTGAACATCCTCTACATAGCACCATCCAGAGACAGAGAAGCAGTTTCAGCGACAGGTTGCTATCGATACAATGCTCCTCAGACAGGATGAAGAGATCAATACTCCCCAATGCCATTCGGCTTTACAATTCAACTGCCAGGAGTAAGATGTGTTAAAGTGCCGGGGTTAGGACTCAATGTACTTAAGTAAACTACTTAAGAACTTTTAAAAAGCTATTATTAATGCTTTTTGAGAGAGTGATTTAGATGCATATCATATTTTTATTGAGTTAAGTATTGTATGTAATTAGTTTTGCTACAACAAGTGTATGGGACATTGGAAAAAAATGTTGAATTTCCCCATGGGGATGAATAAAGTATCTATCTATCTATCTATCTTTCATAAAGCCACATCCTTCCCTTTCACGGTTTAGTCATAATAAGCTTTACAAAATGATTAACTTGTCTCCTCTGGCATATTGCCTGCAATAGATGTGAAACTCATTGGTCTAGAGTTCCCTGTCTTTTGACTTAAATTAAACACTTCAGCTAGCAGGGACACCTGATAATAGCAAATATGTTCTCTTCCAGGACCACAAACGTTCCTTAATCATAGCTTGAAGAAGATGTCAACTCAATGGAAAATCTTTTACACACATGATTTAAAATGATAGAAATAATTTCCTGTAACATAGCACTAAAGTAATTAGCTCTAACCAAGTGGTTTGCCCCATTTATAACACATTGTCCATTGTCACTCCAGGACGATACTAGGTGAACATGGCACGAGCAGCATGCGCAGCAGTATTGTAAATTGCTAGGAAGTCCTTGCTGTCTTCAACATCATTCAAAAGGGTCATGTTTGGTGTTTTCAATTCCTCTGGTACCCTCCTGAAACTGAATAGGTTTAAAAAAAATAAATCAGCCAATGGGTCCATTAACTCTGCAGCGACTTCCTTTTGAGCTCTTGAATGGAGGCCACTGGGTGCTGCCAACCCGTCTTCCTTTGAGTTTGTCTAACACTTGTTCCACGGGATTGGGATTCTTCCATGTTATTTGAAATTATCTTTAATCTGGGCGGTATATGCAGTTTCATTCATAAGGAATACTGATGCAAAAACTGATCTGACATATCTGTCATTTCTTTGTTTACTGAAATCAATTCAAATTTATGAGGAGTACAGGGTGTTGAACTATCAAAGTTAGACAATTCACGGCACAACTCTTAATTAATCAATGCTTGTACTTTATTGTCTCTGCATAAACATCAATGTATCTATGCTGACCCCAGGCCAATAACTTGAAATATGAATTCTACTGTTCCCCCTGTACCAATACTCACTCAGACCATTTCTCCAATTTAAAACACTTATACAATTTATAACACTGAAATATGGGATCTCATATTTTGCCGAATTATTAATTCTTCTCACAGCCTCTTGCATGGGGGCTTCACTTCATTGTCATACAGTCATAGTCACAGAAAAAGGACAAATGGCCCAACTAGCCGTGCTGAACCTTTAATCTGCCCAGTCCCATCGACCTGCACATGGACCATAGCCCTCCATATCCCTCCTTTCCACTACTCCTCTCTCGGTGTCATCCGCAAATTTGCTGATCCAGTTTACGTCATCCAGATTGTTGATATAGATGACAAACAACATTGGAGTCAGCACCACTCACTGCGGCAAAGGACAAGTCACAGGCCTCCAGTCAAAGACAGACAGACAGACATACTTTATTGATCCCGAGGGAAACTAGGTAGGCAACCATAAAGAGGCAACCATTTGCAACGCCGAGTCAGATTACAGAGAGGAGGTGCAGCGGCTAACGGACTGGTGCAGAGCCAACAACCTGTCTCTTAATGTGAACAAAACAAAAGAGATGGTTGTTGACTTCAGGAGGGCACAGAGCGACCACTCCCCGCTGAACATCGACGGCTCCTCGGTAGAGATCGTTAAGAGCACCAAATTTCTTGGTGTTCACCTGACGGAGAATCTCACCTGGTCCCTCAACACCAGCTCCGTAGCAAAGAAAGCCCAGCAGTGTCTCTACTTTTTGTGAAAGCTGCGGAAAGTCCATCTCCCACACCCCATCCTCATCACATTCTACAGGAGTTGTATTGAGAGCGTCCTGAGCAGCTGCATCACTGCCTGGTTCAGAAATTGCACCATCTTGGATCGCAAGACCCTGCAGGGGATAGTGCGGTCAGCTGAGAAGATCATCGGGGTCTCTCTTCCCCCCCATTACGGACATTTACACTACACGCTGCATCCGCAAAGGAAACATGTTACGTACCCGTGTCACGTGACTGGGGTTGAAGTTATACTGGACTTGAGGTAATGGTCTTGTGATGGTGGTGTTACGTATTCAGGCAACAATAAATATATATGAGTTAGGCAAGGGTTTTTATAACAAATAACACGTTTATTAAACACTGAAAACAAACCCGCTCAAAAGTAAACAAACTCAAACATGACCGGGACTCAGCTGCTGGGCAGCTGCTCAAACAGTTCTTAATAGCTTTGCAGTCCCAAACAGTCTTTAAAGCGGTATTGAAAAAAAAAACAGTTCTTTAAAGCGGTATACCGAAAGAAAACAGTTCTTTAGAGCGATATGCCGAAAGTTCAAAAGCTCACAGTACTTTTAAAAGGAGAGAATTTTTAAAGCGATGTAAATTCTCTTCCACGTCGATGTCCTTCGATTCCCCGGCGTCGAACTTTCCCACGTCGAATTTTATTAAATATAACGGCTTAAAGGTACTGACCTTCCTTCCGCACTATTCTCAATCTCCCGCTATTCCCAGCGGAGACTAACACGAGAATAGTCAATGAAATCCTTCCGAATGAGGATCAAATAAGGTCGAGACCAATCCACCGTCGAAAATCGATTCTCCTCGATTTTTATCTTCCAAACTTTTCTTCACTCTCCACCAGCAAAAAAACCGCTGGCTATGACCTTTTAAACTTTAGGCATTATATAAAACTTCATTTTCCAACTAAACTGCGTCATCACATTAAATCACGCAGTGACATGAAGTCATCTTGGCAAATCTAGCCACGAACTGCCCCACCTGACAGGGTGGGTCTTCCTTTTATACCCTGTAAAAAAAAACCTGTCACATGACCTCTACTGGCGGGAAAATGACATCACTCCATCATCACAAGACCATTACCTCAAGTCCAGTATAACTTCAACCCCAGTCACGTGACAAGGGTACCACTGTCACGTGTCACGGGTACGTAACAGTGGAGTGACGTCATTTTCCTGCCAGTAGAGGTCATGTGACAGGTTTTTTTTACAGGTTGTAAAAGGAAGACCCACCCTGTGGGGAGGGGCAGTTCGTGGCTGGATTTGCCAAGCTGACTTCATTGCCACTGCGTGATTTAATGTGATGACGCAGTTTAGTTGAAAAATGAAGTTTTATATAATGCCTAAAGTTTGAAAGGTCATTGCCAGCAGTTTCTTTGCTGGTGGGGAGTGAAGATAAGAACTTGGAAGATAAAGATCGAGGAGAATCGATTTTCGACGGTGGATTGGTTTCGACCTTATTTGATCCTCATTCGGAAGGATTTCGTTGACTGTTCTCGTGTTAATCTCCGCTGGGATAGCGGGAGATTGAGGACAGAGTGTGGAAGAAGAGGTTAGTGCCATTAAACCATTACGTTTCATAAAAAATTCGACGTGGGAAGAGTTCGACGCCGGGGATCGAAGGACAACGACGTGGAAGAGAATTTAAATCGCCTTAAAAAGTCTCTCCTTTTAAATGGACTGTGAGCTTTTGAACTTTCGGCATACCGCTTTAAAGAACTGTTTTTTTTTCAATACCACTTTAAGAACTGTTTGAACTGCAACGCTATTAAGAACTGTGAATCTGCCGCACAGCAGCTGATTTCCGGTTACGCTAGTGTTTGTTTACTTTTGGGGGGTTTGTTTTTCAGTGTTTAATAAACGTGTTATTTGTTTATAAAAACCCTTGCCTAACTCATATATATTTATTGTTGCCTGAATACGTAACATAAATATGGGAGCTCGTCCGGGATTGGATCGTTTGAGTTTAAATGCTTGTTAACTTTTAAGTCGGTGTTTTGGTAACGGGGAATACTCGATTCTTTTGTTTGATTGGCTTGTGAGTGGTATTCGGCAACGATGAATATTGATGAGTTTCTGGATTCGCCAGACGCGGACTTGTTAGCAAAGGCGAAAAAAACTGAGGTATCTGAGATAGCTCGTAGGGTGCAACTTAAAGGTATTTTGAAGACTACATCAAAAGCTGTAATACAGAGAAAAATCGCATCACATTTTGTGGATTCGGGTGATTTTGATGAATCGATTTTAGAATCGTTTCCAATATGTAATTTGGAGATGCAGTTGCAAATCGAACAAATGATGTTAGAGAGGTGTAAATTAGAAGCTGAACAGAAGCAGAGAGATTTTGAATATGCAATGGCAAAAATTGAGGTCTGGGAATCAGTCTTCTGATTCTAAAAAACCATTTATTGCTAGCCAAGAAATTAAATTGGTCCCTCCATTTAGTGAAACAGAAGTGGAAAGATATTTTCAACATTTTGAAACTATTGCTGGGATGTCAGAGTGGCCGAAAGATAAATGGTCAGTGTTGTTACAGAGTGTAATTAAAGGCAAAGCACAGCAAATTTACACAGCTTTAACTGCTGCGCAAGCATTAGATTATGATATTGTGAAAATGCATATTCTCAAAGCATATGGATTAGTCCCAGAAGCATATAGAGAAAGATTCAGGAGTTTGAAAAAGTCTGTGGAAAAGACTTATGTGGAATTTGCCTATGATAAAGCTATGTGTTTTGAGAGATGGGTTTCTTCTAAAAATGTAAATGAGGACTATGATACATTGAAAGAGCTGATTTTGATGGAGGAATTTAAAAGAAGCATTCCTGTTGAAGTAAGGACCTACTTAAATGTGAGGGATACTGATAAATTGCAGGACTGTGCTAGATTAGCTGATGAGTTTGTTTTAATCCATAAGAATAAATTTCCTCAGGGTAGAATTTTTAAGAGGAAAAATAACATGGAGACTCAAGGTAAATCAGAAATTAAATCAGAGGTTAATGAGAAAGGTAAGGAGGAAGGAAAACCTGTGAAGGAAAGACAGTTTGGTCTTATTTGTAACTATTGTAAGAAGCCTGGCCATGTAATAGCTAACTGTTTCAAACTGAAAAAGAAAGAGAAGGAAGCAGTTCCAGATGCTTGTGTGCAACATACTGAAGCACCTGTAAAGTTACAGGGTTTGGTAAACACAAAGCCTCATTTGTTAGAGTCTGACCAAGTTAGAAAGGGATATGATCATTTTATAACTGAAGGGTTTGTATCCTTGAAAGAAGGATCTACTCTAGTGCCAATAAAAATCCTTAGGGATACTGGAGCTTCTCAATCACTGATGTTGGACAGCGTGTTGAAGTTTAATGAAGAGAGTGATACTGGTGAGGTAAATTACATAAGAGGTGTTGGAAGTGATTTTATGCCTGTACATTTACATAAAGTAAATTTAAAATCAGGGTTAGTTACAGGATTTGTTAAAGTAGGATTACAGCATAGCTTACCTGTGAAGGGTATTTCTTTATTGTTAGGTAATGACTTGGCAGGTGGACAAGTTTTTCCTGAAGTGCATTTGACAATGGAGTCAGAGGAACCAGAGATGAATTCTAACACAGATTCTTCCTGTGTTGTGACTAGAGCTATGGCTAAAAAGATTGTTGTGCAGAATGAGGTTGTTACTCATGACTGTTCAACTCAGGATTCGAGTTTTGAGGATGTGTCAGAGACTTTCTTACCTTTGTTGTTTGAACAAGATTCTGGGAGTATGTCTGACTATGAAGATTTATCTCTGTCTCGGAAGGAGATGATAGCAGAGCAGAATAGAGATCCTGAGATTATAAAGTTGAGAGAGCAAGCTTTACTAGGTAGTGAAATTGAGAAGGTGTCAGTAGGATATTACTTGGGAAAAGGAGTGTTGATGAGGAAGTGGAGGTCGCCTACAATTCCTGCAAGTGAGGAATGGAATGTTGTTTATCAGGTAGTTGTTCCTAAAGTTTATCGAAATGAGATTTTGACTTTAGCTCATAGTGTGCCTTTAGGTGGACATCAAGGGGTAAGGAAAACTGTGGACAAAATTTTAAAACATTTTTACTGGCCTGGTCTAAGAAAAGATGTGGCGATGTTTTGTAAAATGTGCCATACTTGTCAAATTGTGGGTAAACCAAATCAGGTTACACCAGTAGCTCCATTACAACCTATTCCAGCATTTGGTGAACCGTTTTCTAAAGTTATTGTAGATTGTGTTGGTCCATTACCAAAGACAAAAACTGGTTATCAGTATTTGTTGACTATCATGTGTACTTCGTCTAGGTTTCCAGAGGCAGTACCACTTAGGAATATAAAAGCTAAAACTGTGACAAAGGCTCTTATAAAATTCTTTACTTATTTCGGATTACCTAAGGAAATACAAACTGATCAAGGCAGTAATTTTATGTCTGGATTGTTTCAACAGATAGTTTATAAATTGGGAGCTAAGCAAATCACTTCGTCTGCATACCATCCAGAATCGCAAGGTGCCTTGGAGAGGTTTCATTCTACCCTCAAGAATATGATTAGGACATATTGTGTGGAAAATGAAAGTGACTGGTATGAGAGTATAAACTTACTTTTATTTGCAGTAAGGGAATCGGTACAGGAATCTTTAGGTTTTAGTCCATTTGAACTTGTGTTTGGGCATAGAGTTAGAGGACCTTTAGCTTTATTGAAAGAACAGTGGATTAGTAAGGAAGTACACACTAATTTGTTGGACTATGTTTTGAAATTTAAGGATAGGTTACATAAAGCTTGTAGCTTAGCCAAGGAAAATTTAAAGTTGGCTCAGGAGAAAATGAAAACTTGGTATGATAAGGAAGCTAGGTTGAGGATGTTTAAGCCTGGAGATAAGGTGTTGGTTCTTTTCCCAGTGCAGACAAATCCTTTACAAGCTAGATTTCATGGTCCTTATGAAATTGTGTCTAGAATCAATGATGTGGATTACGTAATAAAAACTCCAGATCGTAGAAGGTCAACACAACTTTGCCATATATGATTAAACCATATTTTGGGAAACAATCTGATACTGTGACTGTTGTGGTTAGTGAGAATGAGTTTGATTTAACTAGGAACATGATAGATGATTCATCTGACTTTCATTCTAAATCCAACATTGTTTCTGTTAGGTTACCTAATTCAACCATTCTGGAAAATATGGATGAGAAATTAGCACATTTACAGCTAGAGCAGAAACAACAGATGAAGGAATTAATTTTTAAATATAAGGATTTGTTTCCAGATGTTCCGAGAAGGACTACTATAGCTTCACATGATGTAGATGTTGGAGATGCCAAACCTATTAAACAACATCCATATAGGATGAACATGGAAAAATGTGAACTTGCTGAGAAAGAAATTGAATACATGTTAGAGAATGATATTATTAGGCATTCTAACTCGAATTGGAGTTCACCATGTGTTATGGTGCCAAAACCTGATGGTAGTATTAGGTTTTGTACGGACTATAGGAAGGTGAATGCTGTAACGAAAACAGATGCATATCCAATTCCTAGAGTAGATGATTGTGTAGATAAGGTTGGGAAAGCAAAGTTCCTTACAAAGATTGACTTATTGAAAGGGTATTGGTGTGTTCCATTAACGGACAGAGGTAGAGAGATTTCTGCATTTGTAACTCCATCTGGGTTATATGAGTATAATGTTCTTCCGTTTGGGATGAAGAATGCCCCAGATACTTTCCAGAGGATGATTAACTCTGTGATTCAGGGATTGAAAGATACTGATGCTTATATTGATGATTTAGTGACAGGAAATGATACTTGGGAAGCACACATTATTGCGGTGGAGAAATTGTTTGATAGGCTTTCAAAAGCTAACTTAACTATTAATTTAGCTAAGAGTGAATTTGGACATGCCACTGTGACTTACCTTGGTTATGTTGTAGGTCAAGGTAAGGTAGTTCCTGTTCAGGCAAAAGTTCAGGCAATTTTAGAGATTCCCACTCCAACGGGAAAAAAAACTCTTAGAAGATTCTTGGGAATGGTAGGATATTATCGGAAATTTTGTAAGAATTTTGCTAATGTTGCCCTTCCATTAACTAACCTTTTGCAGAAGAATGTGAAGTTTATGTGGACAGTGCCTTGTCAAGAAGCATTTGAAAAATTGAAAACAATGATATGTCAACAACCTGTGCTTAAGGCACCTGACTTTGGAAAAACTTTTTTATTAGCTGTAGATGCTAGTGATGAGGCTGTGGGAGCAGTATTGATGCAAAGGAATGAGGGTGATGAGGTTGATCATCCAGTAGCTTACTTTTCTAAGAAATTTAATAAGCATCAAAGAAACTATTCGACAATAGAGAAAGAATTGTTATCTCTTGTTTTAGCTTTAGAATATTTTGAGGTATATGTTGGTACAACTCAAAAACCACTTATTGTTTACACTGATCATAATCCGTTAGTTTTTCTGAGTAAGATGAAAAACAAAAACAGAAGATTATTAAATTGGAGTTTGATGTTACAAGAGTACAATATTGTGATAACATATTAAAGGTAAAGATAATGTGGTTGCTGATTGTCTATCTCGATGTTGAATGTACAATGTCATTTTTTTTATGGAGTGGTTTTTTTTCTGATTGTAACACTCCTGCTGTATTGTGAGTTGTAAGATGTTATATGATGGTATTGTATAGTGTGTATGTTATATAATTTATACATTTGTTTTTCTTGTAAAAATTTTTGAAATTTTTGTTCTTGTCAGACCAAAAATATTTTTTTTTGGAGGGAGGTGTTACGTACCCGTGTCACGTGACTGGGGTTGAAGTTATACTGGACTTGAGGTAAAGGTCTTGTGATGGTGGAGTGATGTCATTTTCCCGCCAGTAGAGGTCATGTGACAGTTTTTTTTTACAGGTTATAAAAGGAAGACCCACCCTGTGGGGAGGGGCAGTTCGTGGCTGGATTTGCCAAGCTGACTTCATTGCCACTGCGTGATTTAATGTGATGACGCAGTTTAGTTGAAAAATGAAGTTTTATATAATGCCTAAAGTTTGAAAGGTCATTGCCAGCAGTTTCTTTGCTGGTGGAGAGTGAAGATAAGAACTTGGAAGATAAAGATAGAGGAGAATCGATTTTCGACGGTGGATTGGTTTCGACCTTATTTGATCCTCATTCGGAAGGATTTTGTTGACTGTTCTCGTGTTAATCTCTGCTGGGATAGCGGGAGATTGAGGACAGAATGTGGAAGAAGAGGTTAGTGCCATTAAACCATTACGTTTCATAAAAAATTCGACGTGGGAAGAGTTCGACGCCGGGGATCGAAGTACAACGACGTGGAAGAGAATTTAAATCGCCTTAAAAAGTCTCTCCTTTTAAATGGACTGTGAGCTTTTGAACTTTCGGCATACCACTTTAAAGAACTGTTTTTTTTTTCAATACCACTTTAAGAACTGTTTGAACTGCAACGCTATTAAGAACTGTGAATCTGCCGCACAGCAGCTGATTTCCGGTTACGCTAGTGTTTGTTTACTTTTGGGGGGGTTTGTTTTTCAGTGTTTAATAAAGGTGTTATTTGTTTGTAAAAACCCTTGCCTAACTCATATATATTTTTTGTTGCCTGAATACGTAACAAACAGCATTATGAAGGACCCCATGCACCCCTCATACAACCTCTTCTCCCTCCTGCCGTCTGGGAAAAGGTTCCGAAGCATTCGGGCTCTCTCGACCAGACTATGTAACAGTTTCTTCCCCCAAGCTATCAGACTCCTCAATACCCAGAGCCTAGACTGACACCTTATTACGTAGTTCAGTCTAGTTTTTTGTAATCTGTCATGTAACACGATGGTCCTGAAAAACATTGTCTCATTTTTACTGTGTACTATACCAGCAGTTATGGTCGAAATGACAATAAAAGTGACTTGACTTGACTTGAGTGTCTGTATACCCACAGAGAAAGATCCTACCTCTTGTGCCCTTTTTCAAAACAGAATCCAAAGTGGTCATCTATTCCAGTTGATTATTTAAACTTTGCATGAGCTGAATTGATTTCTCAGTGTTGTCCCCCTTTTCCTGAATCAGAAGGAAAATAAAGAAATGATACAATACAGAAGTTAATTATTTTAATGAAATGATAACACAGAATATGAAACTAAAAAACCACATCCCCAAAATAACAGGTGGTAAACTTCAATAGCAAACCTCAACCAATTTACATTTAGTAATTAGTCAGAAGCAATGGAAAGTTCTGTTAAGTTGATTACATTATTGGTCGTATGACTGTCAACTTTCAACACTCAGCGGTCCTTGATACTTAGAAGTAACTTTTATAGGTCAATGCCCAAAGGCAGAAGAAAACAAGAGAAATGCGAAGTACCTCTACACTTCAAAGTTCAAAGTAAATTTATTATCAAAGTATGTATATGTCCCCATTAGACCTGTTGATCAAAATCACTAGACACGCAGGTGAAAAATGGGACATTGCATTAGGCACTGACTGTACACCTACTACATGAGTTCCCATGTAGGATTCTCTAAAGGTTAACATGCAAGTTGAGATGGTGGTGAGGAAGGCAAATGCAATGAAATCATTCATTTTGAGAGGACTCGAATATAAAAGAACATCACACTGAAGCTTTATGAGACGTTGGTCAGACTACACTTGGAGTATAGTGAGCCGATCGAAACTGGCATGTGACGTGAAATTTGTTAATTTAGCAGCGGCAGTTCATTGCAATACATAATCTAAGAGGAAAAAACAAATAACAAAAAATAAATAAACAAGTAAATCAATTATGAATGTTGATTAGATTTTTTAAAAACATGCAGAAACAGAAATACTGTATATTAAAAGAAAAGTGAGGTCATGTCCAAAGATTCAATGTCCATTTAGGAATCGGATGACAGAGGGGAAGAAGCTGTTCCTGAATCGCTGAGTGTGTGCCTTCAGGCTTCTGTACCTCCTTTCCGATGGTAACAGTGAGAAAAGGGCATGCCCTGGGTGCTGAAGGTCCTTGATAATGGACGCTGCCTCTCTGAGACACCACTCCCTAAAGATGTCCTGAATACTTTGTAGGCTAGTACCCAAGATGGAGCCTACTAGATTTAGAACCTTCTGCAGGTTCTTTCAGTCCTGTGCAGTAGCCTCTCCATACCAGACGGTGATGCAGCCTGTCAGAATGCTCTCCATGGTACAACTACAGAGGTTTTTGAGTGTCTCTGTTGGCATGCCAAATCTCTTCAAACTCCTAATGACGTATAGCCGCTGTCTTGCCTTCTTTATAGCTGCATCAATATGTTGGGACCAGGTTAGATCCTCAGAGATCTTGACACCCAGGAACCTGAAGCTGCTCACTCTCCATTTCTGAGTCCTCTATGAGGATTGGTATGTGTTCCTTCATCTTATCCTTGCTGCAGTCCACAATCAGCTCTTTCGTCTTACTGACGTTGAGTGCCAGGTTGTTGTTGTGGCACCATTTCACTAGTTGGCACATCTCACTCCTGTACGCCCTTCATCACCACCTGAGATTCTACCAGCAATGGTTGTACTGTCAGTAAATTTATAGATGGTATTTGAGCTATGCCTAGCCACACAGTCATGTGCATACAGTGAGAAGAGCAGTGGCTAAGCACAAACCCCTCAGGTGTGCCAGTGTTGATCATCAGCAAGGAGGATATGTTATCACCAATCCACACAGATTGTGGTCTTCCATTTAGGAAGTCGAGGATCCAATTGCAGAGGGAGGTAGAGGCCCAGGTTCTGCAACTTCTCAATCAGGATTGTGGGAATGATGGTATTAAATGCTGAGCTTTAGTTGATGAACAGCATCCTGAATTAGGTGTTTGTGTTGTCCAGGTGGTCTAAAGCCCTGTGGAGAACCATTGAGATTGCGTCTGCCATTGACCTATTGTGGTGATCGGCCCCCATATCTAAGAAATGATTTGTTGACATTGGAGAGAATCCGGAGGAGGTTCATGAAATTGATCTGGGGATTGAAACGTTAATGATGTGGAGCATTTGGAGTTCAGAACGGGGGGAGGTTGGAATCTTATTGAAGCCTATTGAATATTGAATGGCCTAGATAGAGTGGATGTGGAGAGGATGTTTTCTATAGTGAGGGAGTCTAGGAGCAGAAGGTACAGCATCAGAATAGAAAAATCTCCTCTTAGAACTGAGATGAGGAGGAACTTCTTCAGCCAGAGGCTGGTGAATGTGTGGAATTCATTACCACAGACGGCCGTGGAGGCCCAGTCACTGGGTATATTTAAGGCAGAGCTCCTGATTAGCAAGGGAGTCAAAGACTATGAGGTTAAGGTAGAATAACCTAACTCTGCTTCTATGTCTTATGGGCCCTCAGCTCAACTTCCCCCTCCACCTAAAGCATCAGCCATTTCACTTTCATTCTCTCCTGCTGCACTGACTAGAGTTTCCTCCATTTGCCTCTCACCCACTGGCACGGTAGTGCACAGATATCTCCATCCTTGTCTTTCCATTTCACACCTTTCACTCTTGTGAAGTGAACGATCATGCTAAAGAAATAAGATCTGTCCTCACTCAACCGCACTTTCTCTTTCAATATTTTTATTAATTTCTACATAGAAGAATACAGAGTACAAGATATATATTACAAGTCAAAAAAGGATAAAATAATACCAAATACATTATATTTGAATCACACTTGCAATCTCATTACCCTATATTCATGTCAATTAAATTAAATCGTAATATTGAAATGTGATAATTTTATTATACAAAAAAGAATCTAAGCCCACTACCAAGATCGAAGCTGTTTGATAAAGAAAGAAAAAAAGAAAAAAAATCCTCATCATATGGTGCAATATGTTATTAGCCAACATCTGTACCTTAAGAGCAAATCAAAGGTTTTGAAAATAGTTCAAAAATGGTCCCCACAATGTTTGAAAGTCTTGACTAGATTCAGAAATTGAACAATGGATCTTCTCTAAATTTAAGCATGACATAAGATCACGTAACCATTGAGTGTCAGTAAGCGGAACGACATCGTTCCATTTAAGCAAGAGCGCCCTCCTAGCTATAAGAGAAATAAAAGCCAAAATGTGCACATCAGATGTCTCCAAAATAAAGTCCTTTCCTCCAACAATACCGAATACGGCAGTCGAAGGGTTAGGCTTAAAATTTACTTTGAAAAGTACAGAGAAAGTTTGGAATACTTCCAGTATTTTTCAACACCTGGGCATGTCCAAAACATATGAATTGGTGAAGCTTCTCCATTGTTACATCGATCACAATAGGAAGATATATCCAAACAAAAACGGTAGTGTGATATTAATACGCAGCAGTCTCTCTGGACTCTGGACTGGGGATTGCCAATCTTTATGTGGATTTTCTGGTGTAGTCTGTTTTGTCATATGTTTTTGTGATATCATTCTGGAGAAACGTTGTCTCATTTTTTAACTGCATTGCATTTGTGGTTTCTAAATGACAATAAACTGAATCTGAATGATGACATTGGCAATAAAAAATAAACTGAGTGCAAATTATTGAGGAATATATTTCATATATATATATATATAAATATATATGAAATATATTTCATATTCCTCAATGGTATACCGCAAAGGTATACAAAAAAAACGACTGGTTCAAGTGAACAGACAGTAGTTAGAAAATGAGACCCAAAAAAACAATGATGGGCAGTGAAGAAACAGCAAAGGAATTAAACAGATTTTACATGATGAAACTATTGAGCACACAGACAAGACCCTGATGGCCTGTATCCTCGGTCCGAAAAGTTGTGGCCATTGTATAGTGGATGCGCTGTTTATAGATCTTCCACAAATCCTTAAGTTCTGAAGAAGAACCAAAGGACTGTCAACAGAAAGGGAGACAAACTGGTTTTGCAAATAATGGTCAAAATGACTTAATTAAGGATGAAATAGCAGCACAGTAGAAACATCATAATTTAAACAAGCAAATTCAGCAAGGCTCCCTGAAGGGAAATAGTGTCAACCTCCTTGGCACCCTCTCTAAAGCTTCCACACCTTCCCTATAATGAGACAATCAGAACTGAGCACAATACTTCAAGTGTGTTTGAACCAGTTTTAGAGAGCTGCAACATTATCTTGTGGCTCTTGAACTCAATCTCCCCACCACAGAAAGCCAGCATACCACAGGACTTCTTAATCAACCTATCAACTTGAGCTACAACTTTGAGGGATCTATGGATCTGGACCCCAAGATCCTTCTGTTCCTCCACACTGCTAAGAACCCTGTCAATAACCTTGTACTGTGTCTTCAAGTAGCCTCTGAAAGTCCAACCCATTGTGAGAGTTGGAAATGGGTAAGGCTGGCCAACAGGGTGAAGCTGTATAGGCCAATCCCCTATACAGTGAATACAATAGATTACAGAAACATTGATGAATTCCAAGGGAGGGTTTTCACGGTCTATGCTCTACTGGGAACTAACGGCCCAATAAGAAGAAGAAGGAATGCCTTCAAGTTCAATCTTCCAAAATGTATCATTTCATACTTCCCTTGATTGAACTTCATCCGGCACTTCTCCACCGAACTTCACATCCCTTTATAACCTACATCAACCTTTGACACCATCCAGAACACCTCCAGCCTTCATGTCATCTGCAAGCTTACTAATTACTTCTCCTCTTTCTTAACCAAGTCATTTATAAAAACACAAATTGTAGGGAATCTCTGCACAACAATGCTAGTCACCAACCACTGGGCAGAATACATTCCATCTACTACAACTCTCTGCCTTCTGTGGACATGCCAATTCTGAATCCATGCAGCCAAGTTTCCATGAATCCCATGTCTCATGGCCATCTGGATGAGCCTAACATGGAGAATCTTGTCTAAAGCATTACTAAAAGTCCACAACAGTGCTCTACCTTCATCAATTTGTTTTGTCACTTCCTCAAAATCTCAATCAGGCTTGTGTGGCATGAGCTGGCCCTCAGAAAGCCACGCTGACAATCCCTAATAAGTCTATTTGTTTCCAAATACCCTTAAATCCTGTCCCCAAGAACCCTCTCCAAAAGAGTGTCCACCACTGACATAAGAATTCATCTAGGAATTTGAAAAAATTCTCAACCAGAGACGGGTGGAGCAAAGTCAGAAGATGAGTTGTAGTTGGAATTTGCAGGAGGCATTTCACAAGGTGTTATGGTTTAGTCATAAGTCCTGTGGCCTTAGGGAGTCCCAAAAGGGTTAGAGATGGAACCACAAATGCTCACAATACATATTAGGGAGTTGGAGAAAAATTTGTGAACGTACAGTAGCCAATTATGCAAAGAATTAAAAACATACGGGAGGTAAGTTGCAGGGCAAAAGGGTTCATAACATTTTAGGTAACATTTGGATATTAAACACACAGCGCATATTTTCCTCGTTTGAACATATCAAATCATTGCAACACACCAATACTGTATCGCTGAATCAGTGGGAGCCCTGGGCTTGTTTCCCTGCAACAAGACGGTCCCATCGAGGGGTGATGGGAGACAGCGATACTCAAAGGGGATTCTTTATGTCCAGTCTATTCTGCAATTTAGTTTTTGTGGGTCTCAGCACTTGCTTCTGTCCCACTTACTCACATTTTTTCCGCTGAAAAAACTCATCGGGTTTGCTTTAAGTGCATGGTGCTTGGACTCAAGGTATTGAAGCAGTTTTGAGGGCTTCATTGCCTCATTAGACAGCCTCCGGGCCCGAACTCCAGCTTCCCGCCCGCCCGCCGTCAGACGCCTTGGCCAGGTGCGGCTGGTCATGGGTGGGGTGAGAGGACAAGGTAAGGGTTGGGGGTCCCCGTGCCTGGGCCGTTTGGCTCGAGGGATGACTTTCAGTAGATCGCAGTGAGGTAGCTGCTCTGCTACTTATGAAACCCTGAGCCCGAATTAGGTCGTCTGCGAATATTTTAGCAGTAAGTTCCCCACGAACATTCAGTGTGCTAAACAGGTTTAGAGGCGGCGCCCATCTGTCCACGCTCCAGGCCAGTAGCAACGGCACTTCTCGCCAGCCGCGTGAGGCGGCCGGTAACCCGAGCCCAACCACTGATCCCTGGTGCTAGGGTATCACTGCATTTAGGTGACTGATGACCTCGTGTGCATTCAACAGTGGGCGTGACAGGGAATGAGGGAAGGTGCAGCTGACTCATATCATTTCATATCGCCAAATCATATCGTTTCCTTGCGGCCCAGTAGCACGTTTTGCGGCCTGGTGGTTGGGGACCACTGATCTATGGAACTCTATGGAGGTGGAGTTCTTGGGTATTTTTAAGATTGAGAGAGAGTGCAGTCTAACCAATGCCTTATAAATTCTCTGCATCACTTCCTTGCTCTTGCATTCTAGTCCTCTCAAAACCGCATTGCTATTAGGATGAAGTATTCAGCTTTCAACAAGGAGAGAACCTGTCATGAAGGAAACGTTTGAGCTGAGTAATGTTCTTAGCATTTCCTTTTCCAGTAGACCAGTTGGTCAAAAAAATTACCTGCTTGCATGTGAACATTTCAGTCAAGATACAGTCTTACTGCAGCCACTGCAAGCTGACATGAGCCAGATACAATATAAAACTGCAAAAGATACCAAATTAGCTGTGTGAAAAATATGAGAGGTCACTTGAATGTACTTACTTCCCCCACTTTACTCTGCCCTTTCCTCATCTCTGAGAGTCTTTCCCTCATTTGTGAGAGGCTGCATCACCTTCCCATCTCCATTGTGATTCTGCAGAGGTAAACAAATTATTGTAATCACCAGTTTAGAAAATCACATTTTGTAAGTGTCATTTGATTTGTCACTGTTTTGTCACTTTGTCTATGAGAATGAATATAACATGATAGTTCCTTTATGATGTCCTACACTGACTCGTCATTATCATAAATGGCACAAGGACTCTGTGGTTCCCAGCGTGGGTAGAACTCTCATTATTTCACCTTCAGTTAACTACAGGCCCATTGGCTGGTACCATCTCTGCCTTCCTCTGTCAGCTGAACTATGAAAAATGTTCCTTCATGGATATCATTGTTAAATCAGCTTCAATTACAGTAATATTTATTGCTCCATTAGTAAACCCTCCTGAAGCAACTGACAGTTGAAACAATGTCCATGATCTTCTCAAACCACCTTCCATGTCACTCTCCATCTTCACATTAGACTCCCAATGTTGTCCCACATTCCACATTCTCATCATGTTTATCTGGGAGTTCACCAGCCCAAAACAGAAATATCTATCAATCAGTATCACCAATGACATCTTACCTGAAAGCACCTGTCTTATCATCCCTACTCTTCCTCATCAGCCCTGGTTCTGCCAATCATACTGTGCAGAACTGACTCCCCAACATTACACCACGTTATTACTCCCCCCCTCCACAACAGACACATCACATCATCTCAACTAGTTTCTATAAGACCATAAGACACAGAAACAGAATTTCCTATGTCCATCAAGCCTTTGATCATGGCTGGTTTATTTTCCTTCTCAGCCCCATTCTCCTGCCTTCTCTCTATAACATTTGACACCCTTACTAATCAAGAACCTATTAACCTTCTTTTTAAATATCCCCAATGATTTGCCTCTACAGATTAATTACCCACTGGCTAAAGAAATTTCTCCTCATCTCTGTTGAAGGGACGTCCAACTAATCTCAGGCTTTGCCCGCTGGTCCTAGACTCCCCCGTAACAAGTAACATTCTCTCCACATCCACTCTGTCTAGGCCTTTCAATATTCAGTAGGTTTCAATGAGATCTCCCCTCATTCTTCTAAACGCCAGAGGGCACAGTCCAGAGCCATCAAACTCGCCTCACATATTAATCCTTTCATTCCTGGATGTTTTCTGAGATCTGGGGACCAAAACTGTTCAGAATCTGCCAATGAGATGGAAAATAAGTCAACAATGGTGAATGGTGAAGCAGACTCAATGAGCTGAATGGCCTAATTCAGCCCCATGTCTTGTGGCCTTATTAGTAACCTTGGTACTTAACACTTCAGATACAATCAGCTGATATTACCCTCCAACATAGTTTGTAACTGGTGAAATTATGCATCGTTTCAAGATAAAAATAATGTGCAGGGAAAACATAACATGACATTATTTGAATTAAATTGCAGTCTGTTTGCATTCTGTTGTCAATATTATTTCTGCAGGAATTACAATTTATTGCGCGTGCCATTTAAATATTGGAGAGATATTATGTACTTACCCTGGTGTCTGGAATGTTCCGGTTACCTATCAAAAACACAAAGAGGTTTTCACAAAAAGTACTGTGAAATTAATTTACCATATTTCTATTTTGCTCTACCATATGTAATTAATGGAGTTTAAGTAGCAAATTACATTCTCGCATCAATCTACAAGAATGGTGTGTTTGAGATTGTTTTTCCAAAGTGACATCACCAGTCTGAAACTGGAGTGTTCCCATCACAACGGTAATGTTTGATGAAAGATTCCACCGCCGTCCGATGGAACCATTTTAAAATGGACAGTTACATTCTGATCATTGTGATAAACAATAGACAATAGGTGCAGAAGTAGACCATTCAGCCCTTCGAGCCTGCACCACCATTTTGAGATCATGGCTGATCAACTACTATCAATACCCGGTTCCTGCCTTGTCCCCATATCCCTTGATTCCCCTATCCATAAGATATCTATCTAGCTCCTTCTTGAAAGCATCCAGAGAACTGGCCTCCACTGCCTTCCGAGGCAGTGCATTCCAGACCCCCACAACTCTCTGGGAGAAGAAGTTTTTCCTTAACTCTGTCCTAAATGACCTACCCCTTATTCTCAAACCATGCCCTCTGGTACTGGACTCTCCCAGCATCTGGAACATATTTCCTGCCTCTATCTTGTCCAATCCCTTAATAATCTTATATGTTGCAATCAGATCCCCTCTTAATCTCCTTAATTCCAGCGTGTACAAGCCCAGTCTCTCTAACCTCTCTGCGTAAGACAGTCCGGACATCCCAGGAATTAACCTCGTGAATCTACGCTGCACTTCCTCTATAGCCAGGATGTCCTTCCTTAACCCTGGAGACCAAAACTGTACACAATACTCCAGGTGTGGTCTCACCATGGCCCTGTACAAATGCAAAAGGATTTCCTTGCTCTTGTACTCAATTCCCTTTGTAATAAAGGCCAACATTCCATTAGACTTCTTCACTGCCTGCTGCACTTGCTCATTCACCTTCAGTGACTGATGAACAAGTACTCCTAGATCTCTTTGTATTTCTCCCTTACCTAACTCTACACCATTCAGATTATAATCTGCCTTCCTGTTCTTACTCCCAAAGTGGATAACTCACACTTACTCACATTAAACGTCATCTGCTAAGTATCTGCCCACTCACTCAGCCTATCCAAGTCACCCTGAATTCTCTTAACATCCTCATCACATGTCACACTGCCACCCAGCTTAGTATCATCAGCAAACTTGCTGATGTTATTCTCAATGCCTTCATCTAAATCGTTGATGTAAATCGTAAACAGCTGTGGTCCCAATACCGAGCCCTGTGGCACCCCACTAGTCACAACCTGCCATTCCGAGAAACACCCATTCACCGTTACCCTTTGCTTTCTATCTGCCAACCAGTTTTCTATCCATGTCAATATCTTCCCCCCAATGCAAAACAAAATGGTCGAGATGTTTCCACAAAGTCTCCAATGTCTGAAGACAGAACCACAGCAGTAAGCAAAATTCCAGCATTTATCCCAACTCTAGGAAGTGCATCCATCAGGGTATGAAGGGAACCTCTCAGAACTTCTGTCAATGATACTCAGCTGTTAAGTTTGGCCTAAGTTCACCTTCATGGACTCTCTCCATGTTCAAGCTGGTATGGGGCTTGTGCGCAACATTTTCATCTTATCCCACTCCTTTTAAACTTAGAACCACTTTCTCCATATGCACCAGAATTAAAGTCCAATTTATCACAGCAGGAATGCTATCCCAATGAATTTACTGGGAAAGAAATTCTGAAGAATTTAATAGGAGCGTTGGCAAAAATACTGGCAAATTAGACAATGGGTTGGATAGCCTCAAAGAAAGATTTGGGCAGTAAATTCCTGAGATTAGAGGACTGGTGAATGGTAAATTCAGGGATGATTAGGCATTTTGAGATTGCAGGATGCATAAGGTTGAAGGGAAGGAATAGGGGTTGACCAAGGTCAGGGAAGGACTTGAAAATGGGAATTAGGATCTAAAACTTGAAGAGCTCCTGTGCCAGGAGTTAATGTTAATCAGCAAGTAGGAGAGCAGGTCAGACAGGTGTAAAAGTAGCAAAGGGGTAACTAGGGATTTCAGCAGAGAATAAACTGACATTATCCGGTCAAGATGGCACCAAGGTGGCTACATGTCTATGTAGGTCTGTAGCAGTGGATTTGGGGATAGTGTGAGGAGCTAGGCGTCAGGTTAGGGTTGAGGGACACAGACAGGGTTGGATTTCAGGCACAGTAAATGAAGAGTCGGGGTAGGAGCCGGTGTTTGAGTCAAGTTGCTGCGAGATGTGATGTCCATCGATGTCGCAGCTCAGACAGTTTTTTTTTTTGGGTTCATATGGATGGTTTGGGGATAGCATGGGGATTGAGAGGTCCGGTTTGGATTTAGAGACAGGGATGAGGGAGAATGGAGAGTCAGGGGCATGAGCCGGTTTTCCAAATTCAAGTTGGAATGCTCCATGGTCAGAGGTCCCCTAGAGATTAATGTGAGGTCAGAAGTCGAGGCCGGAGACACTCTTCTGTTGAAAGTCAACAATCCCGGAGATTGGGTTGGTTGAGGCCCGAAGGTCAAACCTGTGACTGGCAAGTCCTGGGGTTGATACCCAGAGGTCAGTGGTTCAGAGATGAAAGCTGAAGACTGAAGTCCAGAGCTCAGCGAGATGGGAGGCAGACAGTGAGTCCAGGCCAGAGATTGGGGATCAGAGGCCTGGTGAGTGCAAATCTGGAAGTCTGAGCCAGAGTCTGGAGGTGGGAAGTCCGATATCTGAGAGCTTGAGAGTCCGGAGCCAAAACCTGGAGGCCTGGAGGCGGCCTGTTCTGGGGTTGCTGGCCTGTGTGTGTTAGAGTGCGAGGTTGGGAAAGCGGCTTCTTTTACTGTTCTTGTTTTGTTCTGTTGTTGTTTTTGTTTGTGTTGCTCTGTAGAGTGTTATGTTGCTGTTGTGCTGATCGTGGTGGGCAAGCTGTACTGGCCTTGGAATGTGTCTGACACTTGCAGGCTGTCCCCAGCACACCCTTGGGTGTGTCAGTTGTTAACACAAACAACACATTTCAAGGTATGTTTGAATGTACATGTGATAAAGAAATAAATCAGAATCTAAAAAAAAACAACAAGAGCTATGTAGGAGGGAAGGGTTAGATTGATTTTAGAGTAGGTTAAAAGGTCGACATAATGTCATGAGCTAAAGGGCCTGTACTGTGCCGTAATATTCTATGTTCTATAACTCAATCACATACCTTGTTTACATTTGTGTTTCCTCCACAAAACATATGCCACCATACCAAGCAAAATTACAAGAAAAATAATAGCCGCAATAACAGCAACTTTCCAGTTTTGCTCTACTTCACACTTCATGTCAGCTTCAGCGCTCCCTGGTTCAACCTGTTTGAGTGTTTCACATCTGGGGAGGACACAAAAAATAACATAAATCCATACAAGCACCTGCTATAGTTGCTCAGAGTTTAATTATAATAACCTTCTGACTCACGGATGGTGCATCAAGTGTCAACTTCTGAATAACAATGTTAATTTAAAAACATCCCAGAAGACATGATGTGATAAAGTAATGCAGACATTAAGGGGTGGTTGAGTCCCTTTGTCTGTGTAATGTTGTAAAGTTTAGATAATGTTGTACAGTCTGGTCTGTTGCGAAATGACCAAAAGACCCGAATATATAAATAAATGGAAAGGGAAGCGAGAGATGACAGTTACAAACGACCAGTCCAAATGCAAACAGACAGGAGGAGTGAGGTAGCTGAAGTTGTGATAACAAGTCATTCACAATGCTGAGTGACTGCCTATGTTTTAATTCCCATGGTCTCGTCTAAAACTGGAGCAGGTTCAGTGCACAACAAACAACACGACACACAGACACAAATCTGCTGACTTTGGAAATCTTGAGCAATGCCCACAAAATACTGCAGGAACTCAGTGGGTCAAGCAGCATCTACGGAAGGGAATAAAACAGTTGATATTTTGGGCCGAGACCATTCATCAAGACTGGAAATTGAGGGCAGAAGCCAAAAGAAGGTTGTGGGGGGCGGGGGGAGGGCAGGAGTACAAGCTGGCTGGTGATAGCTGAGGTCAGGTGAGGGGAAGGTGGTTCCCTACACTTCCCCTTTCTTCCATTATCCACTGTCCTCTGTTACATCCCTTCTTCATCAACCCTTTACGATCAACATTCTGGGCGTTACCATTGACAGGAAACTGACTGGTCTAGCCATATAAACACCCTGGCTTCCAGAGCAGGTCAAAAGCTAGGAATCCTGTGATGTGTAACTCACCTCCTAACTCCCCAAAGCTTGTCCACCATCTACAATCCACCATCCCAGCAGCAGAGTGAAAGCTTAAGGGCTTTGGCTCAACAGGCTTAGGCAGAAACAGGTGAGGCAAGGTAGATTTAGTTTTCAGTTTTTCCTGTATTTGAGGAAAGGGGGAATTATGACTGTGAGGGCAGCTTGTTGTTCTCAGAGTTGATAGAGAGGAGTTACAGGCAGGTGGTCACACCAGGGCCATGGGAGGCAGACAAGTGGGTCACGGTTAGGAGAGGGAAGGGGAAGAGTTAGGTACTAGAGAGTAACCCAGTGGCTGTACCCCCTGACAATAAGTACTCCTGTTTGAGTACTGTTGTGGGGGAGGGGACATCTGGCCCTGCAGCTCAGAAGGGTAGGGAAAGGAAGAGGAAGGCAGTAGTAATAGGCGACTCGACAGTTAGGGGGTCAGATAGACGATTCTGTGGACCCGATCAGGAGACCCGGATGGTAGTTTGCCTCCCTGGTGTCAGGGTCCGGGATGTTTCTATCTTGTCGAAGATATCCTGAAGTGAGAGGGTGAGGAGCCAGAGGTCGTGCTACATATCGGTACCAATGACATAGGTAGGAAAAGGGAACAGGTCCTGAAAGGAGAATATAGGCAGTTAGGAAGGGAGTTGAGAAGAAGGACCGCAAAGGCAGTAATCTCAAGATTACTGCCTGTGCCATGCGACAGTGAGAGTAGGAAGGGAATGAGGTGGAGGATAAATGTGTGGCTGAGGGATTGGAGTAAGGGGCAGGGATTCAAGTTTCTGGATCATTGGGACCTCTTTTGGGGCAGGCGTGACCTGTACAAAAAGGATGGGTTGCACTTGAATCCGAGGGGGACCAATATCCTGGCAAGGAGGTTTCCTAAGGCTATTGGGGAGAGTTTAAACTAGAATTGCTAGGGGGTGGGAACCGAACTGAAGAGACGTTGGAAGGGGTGGTTGGCCTCACAAATAGAGAAAGCCTGCGGACAGTGTGAGAAGGAGGATAGGCAGGTGATAGAGAAGGGATGCGCTCAGACCGATTGTTTGAGATGTGTCTATTTTAATGCAAGGAGTATTATGAACAAAGCGGAAGAGCTTAGAGCGTGGATCAGTACTTCGAGCTATGATGTTGCGGCCATTACAGAGACTAGAATGGTTGGAGGGTGGGAATCAAATTGAAGAGACTAGGAGAGAGGAGGTTACTTTACAAATAGAGAAAGCTTGTAGACAGTGTGTCAGAGAGGATAGGCAAGTGATAGAGAAGGAGAGCACTCAGACCGAAGATATAGGGGAGAAGGAAGAAAGAGAAGATTGTAAAGTTGTTTGCATCGTTAGGGATCAACAGAGAGTAAGAGGTGGAGAATTTCTTAAATGCATTTATTTTAATGCTAGGAGCATTGTAAGAAAGGTGGATGAGCTTAGAGCGTGGATTGATACCTGGAAATATGATGTTGTAGCTATTAATGAAACATGGTTGCAGGAGGGGTGTGATTGGCAACTAATTATTCCTGGATTTCGTTGCTTCAGGTGTGATAGAATTAGAGGGGCAAGAGGGGGAGATGTTGCATTGCTTGTCAGAGAAAATATTACAGCAGACCTTTGGCAGGATAGATTAGAGGGCTCGTCTAGGGAGGCTATTTGGGTGGAATTGAGGAATGGGTAAGGTGTAGTAACACTTATAGGGGTGTATTATAGACCACCTAATGGGGAACGAGAATTGGAGGAGCAAATTTGTAAGGAGATAGCAGATATTTGTAGTAAGCACAAGGCTGTGATTGTGGGAGATTTTAATTTTCCACACATAGACTGGGAAGCCCATACTGTAAAAGGGCTGGATGGTTAGGAGTTTGTAAAATATGTGCAGGACAAATTTTGCAGCAATACATAGAGGTACCGACTAGAGAAGATGCAGTGTTGGATCTCCTGTTAGGGAATGAGATAGGTCAGGTGTCAGAGGTATGTGTTGGGGAGCACTTCGGGTCCAGTGATCACAATGCCATTAGTTCCAATATAATTATGGAGAAGGATAGGACTGGACCCAGGGTTGAGATTTTCGATTGGAGAAAGGCTAACTTTGAGGAGATGTGAAAGGATTTAGAAGGAGTGGATTGGGACAATTCGTTTATGGAAGGATGTAATAGAGAAATAGAGGTCATTTAAAGGTGAAATTTTGAGGGTGCAGAATCTTTATGTTCCTGCTGGGTTGAAAGGAAAGGTTAAAAGTTTGAAAGAGCCATGGTTTCAAAGGATATTGGAAACTTGGTTCAGAAGAAGATAGATAACTACAATAAATATAGGCAGCATGGAGTAAATGAGGTGCTTGAGGAATATAAAGAATGTAAAAAGAATCTTAAGGAAGAAATTAGAAAAGCTAAAAGATACGAGGTTGTTTTGCCAAGTAAGGTGAAAATAAATCTGAAGGGTTTCTACAGTTAAATTAATGGCAAAAGGATAGTGAGGGATAAAATTGGTCCCTCAGAGAATCAGAGTGGACAGCTATGTGTGGAGCCAGAAGAGATGGGGGAGATTTTGAACAATTTCTTTTCTCCAGTATTCACTAAGGAGAAGGATATTGAATTGTGTAAGGTAAGGGAAACAAGCAGTGTAGTTATGGAAACTAAGATGATTAAAGAAGAGGAAGTACTGGCACATTTAAAGTGGAGAAGTCTCCGGGTCCTGACAGGATATTCCCTAGGACCTTGAGGGAAGTTAGAAATAGCAGGGGCTCTGACAAAAAATATTTCAAATGTCATTAGAAACTGGTACGGTGCCGGAGGATTGGCATATTGCTCATGTGGTTCCATTATTTAAAAAGGGTTCTAAGAGTAAACCTAGCAATTATCGACCTGTAAGTCTGACGTCAGTGGTGGGTAAATTAATGGAAAGTATTCTTAGAGATGGTATATATAATTATCTGGATATACAGGGTCTGATTAGGAACAGTCACCATGGATTTGTGCGTGAAAGGTCATGTTTGACAAATCTTATTGAATTTTTTGAAGAGGTCACTAGGAAAGTTGACGAGGGTGAAGCAGTGGATGTTGGCTGTCTGGACTTCAGTAAGGCCTTATGACAAGGTTCCACACGGAAGGTTAGTTAGGAAGGTTCAATCGTTAGGTATTAATATTGAAGTAGTAAAATGGATTCAACAGTAGCTGGATGGGAGATGCCAGAGAGTAGTGGTGGATAACTGTTTGTCAAGTTGGAGGCCGGTGACTAGTGGTGTGCCTCAGGGATCTGTACTGGGTCCAGTGTTGTTTGTCATATACATTAATGATCTGGATGATGGTGTGGTAAATTGGATTAGTAAGTATGCAGATGATACTAAGATAGATGGCGTTGTGGATAATGAAGTAGGTTTTCAAAGCTTGCAGAGAAATTTAGGCCAGTTAGAAGAGTGGGATGAAAGATGGCAGATGGAGTTTAATACTGATAAGTGTGAGGTGCTACATTTTGGTAGGACTAATCAAAATAGGACATACATGGCAAATGGTAGGGCATTGAAGAATGCAGTAGAACAGAGTAATCTAGGAATAATGGTGCATAGTTCCCTGAAGGTGGAATCTCATGTGGATAGGGTGGTGAAAAAAGCTTTTGGTGTGCTGGCCTTTATAAATCAGAGCACGAGTTGGGATGTAATGTAAAAATTGTACAAGGCATTGGTGAGGACAAATTTGGAGTATTGTGTACAGTTCGCATCACCGAATTATAGGAAAAATGTCAACAAAATAGAGAGAGTACAGAGAAGATTTACTAAAATGTTTCCTGGGTTTCAGCACCTAAGTTACAGGGAAAGGTTGAACAAGTTAGGACTTTATTCCTTGGAGCATAGAAGGTTGAGGGGAGACTTGATAGAGGTATTTAATATTATGAGGGGGATAGATAGAGTTGACGTGGATAGGCTTTTTCCACTGAGAGTAGGGGAGATTCAAACAAGAGGACATGAGTTGAGAGTTAAGGGGCTGAAGTTTAGGGGTAACACGAGGGGGAACTTCTTTACTCAGAGAGTGGTAGCTGTGTGGAATGAGCTTCCAGTAGAAGTGGTAGAGGCAGGTTTGGTATTGTCATTTATAAAATAAAAATTGGATAGGTATATGGACAGGAAAGGAATGGAGGATTATGGGCTGAGTGCAGGTCGGTGGGACTAGGTGAGAGTAAGCGTTCAGCACGGACTAGAAGGGCCGAGATGGCCTGTTTCCATGTTGTAATTGTTATATGGTTACAAGGCTCAGGTCAGGAGTGTAATGGAATACTCACCACTCCCCAGGATGAGTGCAGCTCCATCAACACTCAAGAAGCTCGATTTCATCCAGTACAAGGCAACCTACTTGATTAGTACCCCTTCCTCAAGCCTCCAATCCCTCCATCAAAGAACAGTTGGAGCAGTGTGTACTATCTACAAGAACTACTGCAAAAACACACCGAAGTTCCTAAGGCAGCACCTTCCGGACCCACGATGACTACCATCTAGAAGGACAAGAACAGCAGATACCTAGAAACACTACCAATTGGAAATCCCCCACCAAGTCACGGCCATTCCTTCATTGTCACTCAAAATCATGGAATTCCCTCCTTAACAACACTGCGATGGACCTACATTTCAGGGACTGCAGTGGTTGAAGAAGGCAACTCATCACCACCTTCTCAAGGGCAACTAGGGATGGACAATAGATGCTGGCTTAGCTGACAATGCCCACATCCCGTAAACGAATAAATTAAAAAACCCCTTCCACCTGTCACCGTCAGCTTCTTACATCATACCCTCCACCGCCGTTTTATTTTTTCCAGTCCAGATGAAGGGATTCGTCCCCAAAATATCAACTGTTTATTCCCCTGCATAGATGCTGCCTGATCAGCTGAGCTCTTCCAGCATTTTGTGTGTTCCTCAACACAGTTTTTCTTACTGTAGAATATGTCTGTATAAATATATTTAAGGAAATTTTGTAAGTCTTAGTTATAAATCAGGTTATAAAGTTATGCTTAAACTATGATTACATTTGAGTTATGCAGAGAACACATGATTGAATATACATTTCCATTTTTATGTTTCCTTAGAAATACCCAAAGTGGAAATTCATCACCTCAATTGCAACATACACTCAATCCTTTTATTAGGTACACCTGCTTATTAATGCAAACGTCTAATCAGCCAATCAAGTGGCAGCAACTCAATGCATAAAAGCATGCCGACATGGTCAAGAGGTTCAGTTGTTCAAACCAAGCATCAGAATGGGGAAGAAACGTGATCTTTGACTGTGGAATGATTGTTGGTCTCAGGCAGGGTGGTATGAAATCTCAGAAACTGCTCATCTCTTGGGATTTTCATACACAGCAGTCTCTAGAGTTTACAGAGAATAGTGTGAAAAAACAAAAAAAAAACATCCACTCCATGGCAGTTCTGTGAGCAAAAAAGCATCTTATGAGAGAGTTCAGAGGAGAAAGGCCAGACTGGTTCAAGCTGACAGAACGGTGACAGTAACTCAATTAACCATGTTTCACAACAGTGATGTGCAGGGGAGCATCTCTGAATACACAACCCATCCAACCTTGAAGTAGATAGGGTAGATCCGCAGAAAACCACGACGATACTCATGGTGTCTTCATTAGGCACAAGAGGTACTGGAATAAAGTCGTCACTGAGTGTCTATGACAAGTACAATGTAAAACTTACTTGCAACAGCATCACAGGCACGGAGCATCAGAGACACCACATACACAATAAAAAAAACATCAATTAAACAGATTACCCACAGGTTTTACTGGAAAGAATGCAATTAGAACAAGGACAGATCAGCATTGTTTCTGTAGTGTGGTTACATAAGGATGAAGAAAAGTACATCTCATCTTTTGCAGACCTGTAGGGAACACCACACTCTCTAAATTAGACTGTCAAAATGATTTTTTCTCCATCTGGAAACTGCTGCCTAAATGCAAAAGCTCCCAGTTATTTCTGAAGTGAGTGATTTCTATTTGGGATACTGAAAGGAAGATCCAGACAATGAGGCAATTCACTGAAAGATCTCCCACATAGGGCTAGGCAAAAGGAGTGAAATACTTTCCAAATGTACATCACTGGGCAGATCACAGAGAAACACCGAACAGTGTTTTCAACAAACAGGATTTCAACAATGTTCTAACTTCTTAACTGTACGTTAGTGCAAATGATTCTTTCTGAAGGGCGGATTGTGAAAGATTCAAGACTGGGGCTCGGGCGACGCGGGTTCAATTCCTGAAGCTGCCAGTTAGAGGTTTGTACGATCCTCCTGTGACTGCGGAGGTTTCCTCGGGGTGCTCTGGTTTCCTCCCACAGTCCAAAGACGTACTGGTTGGTAGGATCATTGGTTATTGTAAATTGTCCTGTGATTTGCTGGGATTAAATTGGGAGATGTTGGGCAGCACAGCTCAAATGGCCAGAAGGGTCTGCTCCACGCTGTATTTCAGTAAATATATAAATATTGTGTATAGCAATTCTTTAGTGTACAAGTGTAAAGGAGAATGAAATGATATCTACTCCGAATTCAATGGGGCATAAAACAAAAAAATACACAAATTCTGCTCCCATGTCTTCCGGTCATGTAGTAGGTTCTGGGGAGAAGGCAGGGGGTGGGGAGGATAATAAATCAGCAAATATTGAACAGCAGAGCAGACTTCATGGGTCGAATTGTCTAATTCTGTTCCTAGGTCTGATGCTCTTAAGGAATACAATAAAAATAACCCGAAAAAACACAATAATTATCAATACACAAACAATCCTATAAAACACAATGTACAATTAACTGTTACATACAGAGACTGATTAAATGTACATAAAGTGATGCTGGGTGATGTGTATGTAGTAGTGTGGGGAGTGGTGGGTTGGGTTAATGTGGGGAGGTGTTGATCAGCCTGACAGCTTGGGGGAAGTAACTGTTCTTGAGGCTCGTGGTCCTGGCATGGTCGCTGTGTCGCCTCTTCCCTGGTGGTTTGGGGCAAAAAGAAAGGAGGTATTGAGAAAAATCAACAAGAGGTGGTACTTTCTGAACATGGATACCGTGGAGTCTGAGGTACTTACACTGTCCAGTTCTTATATTCTTCAGTTGTTGAAGCTTTGCTTGAAAATGTTCCGTGAGGACATTTCTCACACACTGTATCATTGAAAGGTGTTCCTGAAACACCGAATCAATGCCATTGTGGGTAACTTGTAGAGTCTATAATACCAGTGTCAGAGAGACCTTGTTACTTTCCACACTCCTCTTCATACGGTTAATTTTCTTCACCTGTGTTTAACAATGAATCAAGTAAACTAGCTATTTTTGCACTTCCACTTTCAACAGTGAAGTTGTCACCCGTAGCATGTTGAGTCCACTTCACTGAGTAGTTCTCAGTGTTTAGCAGCAAATATTTTTTTAACCTGTTCTGACATCCACAAATCCCTTCAGTCAGTTACTAATACACCCATGCTTCTCGGTCACTCCACTGTGCGAATAACACTCCCAGCTCCGAGCAGCACAGGAAAGGAACAGGCTGTAGTGGTTTCCTTTCCTAATGGAGGAATAGTGTGTAGGCCTGTGTCAACTGAAGAATTTGCTCAGACTTTAGAATAACAGTGAGAGAAGAGGGCAGATAAGGCAATAACAAACTAATAATGATATCAGAGCTGAGGGGGAATATTTCTTGCCAGAGGGTGGTGAATCTGTGGAATTCCTTGCCATTGACAGCTGTCGAGGCCAAGTCATTCAGTATATATAATGAGGAAGTTGACAGGTTTTTGATTAGTAAAGGTGTCAAAACTGAACTGAAGAGATGGAGGAAGGGGTGGTTGGCTCACAAATGGAGAAATCCTGGAGAAGGTGCAGTGGGAGGATATGCAGGTGATAGAGATGAGATACAGCTGCCACTCTCTGAGTAAAGAAGTTCTCCCTCGTGTTACCCCTAAACTTTTTCCCCTCAACTCTCAACTCATGTCCTCTTGTTCGAATCTCCCCTACTCTCAATGGAAAAAGCCTATCCACATCAACTCTATCTATCCCCCTCATAATTTTAAATACCTCTATCAAGTCCCCCCTCAACCTTCTATGCTCCAAAGAATAAAGACCTAACCTGTTCAAACTTTCTCTGTAACTTAGGTGCTGAAACCCAGGTACCATTTCTAGTAAATCTCCTCTGTACTCTCTCTATTTTGTTGACATTTATCCTATAATTCGGTGACCAGAACTGTACACAATACTCCAAATTTGGCCTCACCAATGCCTTGTACAATTTTAACATTATATCCTAACTCCTATACTCCATGCTCTTATTTATAAAGGCCAGCATACCAAAAGCTTTCTTCACCACCCTATCCACATGAGATTCCACCTTCGGGGAACTATGCACCATTATTCCTAGATCACTCTGTTCTACTGCATTCCTCAATGCCCTACCATTTACCATGTATGTCCTATTTTGATTAGTCCTACCAAAATGTAGCACCTCACACTTATCAGCATTAAACTCCATCAGCCATCTTTCAGCCCACTCTTCTAACTGGCCTAAATTTCTCTGCAAGCTTTGAAAACCTACTTCATTATCCACAATGCCATCTATCTTAGTATCATCTGCATAGTTACTAATCCAATTTACCACCCCATCATCCAGATCATTAATGTATATGACAAACAACATTGGACCCAGTACAGATCCTTGAGGCACACCACTAGTCACCGGCCTCCAGCCTGACAAACAGTTATCCACCACAACTCTCTGGCATCTCCCATCCAGCCACTGTTGAATTCATTTCACTACTTCAATATTAATACCCAACAATTGAACTTTCCTAACTAACCTTCTGTGTGGAACCTTGTCATAGGCCTTACTGAAGTCCATATACACAAAATCCACTGCTTTAACCTTGTCAACTTTCCTAGTGACCTCTTCAGAAAATTCAATAAGATTTGTCAAACATGACCTTCCACGCACAAATCCATGTTGACTGCTCCTAATTAGGAATAGTCAGCATGGCTTTGTCAAGGGCAGATCCTGTCTTACAAGCCTGATTGAATTTCTTTGAGGATGTGACTAAACACATTGATGAAGGAAGAACCGTAGATGTAGTGTATGTGGATTTCAGCAAGGCATTTGATAAGGTATCCCATGCAAGGCTTATTGAGAAAGTAAGGAGGCATGGGATCCAAAGGGACCTTGCTTTGTGGATCCAGAATTGGCTTGCTCACAAAAGGCAAAGAGTGATTGTAGACGACTTATATTCTTCATGGAGGTCGGTGACCAGTGGTGTGCTTCAGGAATCTGTTCTGGGACCCCTTCTGTTCGTGATTGTTATAAATGACCTGGATGAGGAAGTGGAGCGATGGGTTAGTAAATTTGCTGAAGACACAAAGGTTGGGGGTGTTGTGGATAGTGTGGAGAGCTGTCAGGTTACTGCGGGACATCGATAGGACATAACATTGGACTGAGAAGTGGCAGATGGAGTTCAACCCAGATAAGCATGAGGTGATTCATTTTGGTAGGTCAAACATGATGCAGAATACAGTATTAATAGTAAGACTCTTGGCAGTGTGGAGGACCAGAGGGATCTTGGGGTCCTAGACCATAGGACACTCAAAGCTGCTGTGCAGGTTGACTCTGTGGTTAAGGAGGTATACGGTGCATTGGGCTACAACAATCGTGGGATTGAGTTTAGGAGCCGAGAGGTAATGTTACAGCTATATAGAAACCTGGTCAGGTCCCACTTGGAGTAGTGTGTTCAGTTCTGGTCACCTCACTACAGGAAGGATGTGGAAACTATAGAAAGGGTGCAGAGGAGATTTACAAGGATGTTGCCTGGATTGGAGACTATGCCTTATGAGAATAGGTTGAGTGAACTTGTCCTTTTCTCCTTGGAGCAACGGAGGATGAGTGGTGACCTGATAGAGGTGTATAAGATGAGAGGCATTAATTGTGTGGATAGTCAGAAGCTTTTTCCCAGGGCTGAAATTTCTAACACAAGAGGGCATATTTTTAAGGTGCTTGGAAGTAGGTACTAAGCTGATGTCAGGGTAAGTTGGTTTTTTTAGAACTCAGGGTGGTGAACACGTGGAATGGGCTGCCAGTGACAGTGGTGAAGGAAGATATGATAGGGTCTTTTAAGAAACTCCTGGATAGGTACCTGGAGCTTAAAAAAATAGTGGGCTATGGGTGACCTTAGGTAATTTTTAAGTAAGTACATGTTTGGCACAGCATTGTGGGCCGAAGGCCTGTATTGTGCTGTAGGTTTTCTATGTTTCTAAAAGTTACATGGAGAAGGCAGAATTGCCAAGGGATTAAGAGTGATAATAAATCAGCCTTGATGGAGTGGCAGAGCAGATCTGATGGTCCAATTTCTGTGGTCAGGAGTGCACATTCAAGCAAAAAAAAAATGGACAATTGCGGCTGAAAGTCAAGACTGGCCAATAGTGGGTAAAAATGGAAAGTGGGATGAACTAGCTTCTTAAAATACAAATCCAAAGACCATTCCAGTTACACTCAAAGAACTAAAAGCAAGCTGCCGTTGCCAGTAGGGGGCTTCAGGCAGCCATCCTCAGAGCAAACTCCAGTTGGTGCCAGTGATTTCAATTTCCCCTGTCCTGCCCAGGGCACAGCACTTAGTAACGACACTCCATCAACCTACCGTTCTCTTTAACTCTTTCACCAGGTGGGCATACTGTGTGCTCTCTGGCCATCTGACAGCCGTCAATGCAATAATACCCCTCCCTGGGCTCACATATCGTATTGCGAGTGGCAGTACAGTTTTCTTTAGTTTGAAGTCCCAGCTCTGTAAATACGAAACATTTGAGGTTGATATTGAATTACAATAAACTGCTTTCTGTTTCAAGTAAGACAGAAGATGATATCAAACTGAATCAGGATTTGCCTGCTGAACCCCTCATGCCTGCTCCACCATTCAAAAAGATCTCAGCATCTCTCTCTCACACTATCCCCACATCACTCAAAATCTAAAAATATAACACTCTTGGTCTTAAACATGCACAGCTGGTGAGCCTCTCAAAGTAGCTGTGCTCTTAATCCGACACTGTGACCCCATGTTCCAGATGCCCCAGCAAGGGAAGATGTTATTCTCGTCAATCCCACTAAAACTTTATTTTTTAAAAAGTGTATGATCATCTCTCATTCTCCTTCTAAACTCTAGAGTAATATAGGCCCAGTTAATCTTTCCTCATAAGACAATTCCTTATCCCAGGAATTCTTGTTAGGCTTCCTCTATCAAAAATATGTCCATCTTCAGACCAAAACACCAGACGTGTTCACAACATCCAGGTACAGTCTCACGAGAGCTCCACAAACATTTAAAATATACTCTGTTTTTCCATTATTAATCAAAGTGAATGAAGAATTTTATATTCCATTTACCACGTCACCCTTTCACTTAGCCTGTCCATATCCTTCCATTAACTTACACTGCAACTTGCTTTGTATCTGAAGCAAACTTAACATATCACTCAAAAAGCAATAGTTGCAGATGTTGGAAAATTGAAATAAAAACAGGAACTACAATAAATACAAATGTTAGTATTAAGCAACCAGAAAGCAACAAATTTCATGACAAATATCGGTGATATTAAACCCAATTCTGATTCTCAGAACCAGCTGATCTGTCGAGTGAGAGACAACCCAGTGCTTTTATTCCTTCCTGTTACTATTTCCTTATAACGGATTCTAACATTTCCTGATTAACTCATTCTGAGCTAACTGGTCTGTGTGACAACGAGTGCAGCCACTACGTCAACAGACAACTCTTTAATAACGTGGGATGCGGTCATTAGATCCTAACGATTTGTGGGTGCTCAGTGTCATTAATTTCTCCACTGCTACTTTTCATTAATTTATTTTAGCTCTCTATTGTCCCCAGACCAATGGTTCGCCACTATTTCTGGGAGTTTTCTGCATTTTCCTCTCTGAAGACAGGCAGAGAATATTAATTTCTCTAACACTTGCTTCTTTACCAATGTATCATGTCTCAAGGATCAGAAGGAGCAACTTTACTCACCACATACATTTACATGAATGAGGAACTTGCTCTGGTGTGTTGCGTCGACATGTAAAAAAACATGCACATCAACCAGATCTTCCATTTGCCATTTTTCTTTCTCATTACTTAACCTTTTATGGTCTCATTTTCTGCTTCTGACTAAATGTGTCTAGTATTTAGCGTGCCTTTTTCGTGTCAATTTGATGATCATCTTCTTAAATCCGAAAGCAGAATCCCATTCCTCACCCTTAAGGAAGTCCATTTCTTTCATATAATAATCAATAGAACACATACACTCCAGGTGAAGATGCCAAATGGATATTAAAATGACTGGGGAGCACCGCTTTCCAGATTAGAGGCCGCTGACCAGTGGGACATCAAAGTGATTGTTGCTGGGTACTCTATTGTGCATCATGCATATTAATGATTTATCACATCCTTGTAAATTGCTTTGATCTACAAAAGTGACAGATTTTTTAGAAGCACCATCCTTATTCCTTTGTCTTATATTTCTTAGCACTAATTCCTATTTTAGCATCGTTTCTCAGCTCTTTATTTAATTTGCTGTATTTTTATGTTTGTTTGCACTCTAAACTAAATTGAAATGTTGGAATTAAGGCTGCTGGTCATTTCTAACTCCCAGAAGAACCCGAAGGATCAGAAATTAAATCGAGATGCAACAAGCAATAACTGTTTTATTGATGAACAACAGAGTTGTTGGCACCTGGGCAAAGGAGCCAGCCTATATGGAAGTTTACTCGATACAAGTTTATTCTTGTCCACGGTATAGCTGAAAAATGTCACATTAAAGTATTACCTTGTTTAACCTTGGTCGTAAGAACGATCAATAATATTAGTATTTTCAGGAGCACGATGATCCTGTATTGAATCTAAAATGTTTTATGTAACTTTCTGCAGTTTCACAAAGTTTTCTCATTGAAACCCCTGAAGAAAGTTTCCAGCTCTGGAGATTCTTGAGGTGTTTAACTCCCTGCCCAGCTTTGTACACAACACACCACGAGGGCAGTTGATACAAGTCTTTAGAAAGTGGGTGGAAACTGGAGCATTCAAAGGAAACCCATGTGGTCATGGGGAGAACGTACAAACTCCTTACAGACAGCGGTGGGATTCAAACTCCAATCTTACAGCTGGTGCACTGTAGTGTTACACTAACCACTACGTCACTATGCTACCCAATCTGAACCCAGTGAGTTAGTCTACCAGGGGTCTCTATTCTCAATCCTCCAATCCAAATTTTAGTTTCCCAATTCCTGGAACCCAGAATTCCTAATTACTATCCTGTCCTCTGAATGCCGATTCCTGCCTGTGTTCTGAACGCCTGGTCCCTACTCTCCAATCCCATGTTCCAGATCACTGGCTTAAATCCTGAATTCCCAGTTCCCGTCTCCTGCCTAGAAGTCTCAATCTCCGTCCTAGGTTCTGAATTCCAAGTATCTACACTCGGCTGCAGCGGTAGCATCCCTACGTCTTGAGAGATGATGGTGTGACAGGTTTCCTGGTGGTTCCTGGGGTTGTAGACTTGGGGTACTATTTGCATTTTCTTGGGTGGCTGTACAGACCAACCCTACAGTGACAGTCTCTTTCACTGCAGCTGCAGGCGGTGGAAGGTGCTATGGTGATGCAGCTCTGGCTTTTCTTCTGGCTCTCTTGTCGATGAGCAGTTTGCTCCTTGCTATCTCAGCACGTTGTACACCGCTTTTGACTGCAGCCCTCCGTGCTGTCTGAGCTTCAACTGTTTCCTCCCACGTGTTGAGGTCGATGCCTGCCAGCTTCATGTCACACTTGCAGGCATCCCTGTAGCGGAGGCACGGTCTTCCTCGTGGGTGGAAACCCTCGCCATGCGCCATGTCCTTGGGAACGCGACCCTGGTCCACCCGTTTGACGTGGCCCAGCTATCTGAGGCGTCTGTGACTGAGTGGCGTGTGGATGCTGCAGGTGTCAGCCCATTGCAGAACCTCTGTTGGTGATTCTGTTCTACCAGATGAGCAAGGTGCACCTGAGGAAGTGTAGGTGGTATGAGTTTAGCCTCTTATCGTGGCTGATGTATGGTGTCCAAGCCTCGCTGGTGTAGAGGAGTGTGCTGAGCACACGTGCCTGGAACACGTTCAGCTTGGTCTCATTTGTCAGCTGTCTGCTGTTCCACACTCCCTTGTTCAGTCTGACCATGGCAGCTGCAGCTTTGCCAATCCTGCTGTTCTCCTGTGCTTCGAGGGACAGGAGCTGGTGATGGTCGACCCAAGATAGGCGAAGGAGTCGACTACATCAAGAGAGCAACCATCAAGGGTGATGTTTGGGGGAAGATTCTGCACCCTGGGATGTTTGTGTTTTTCACTCCATTCTCTAACCTACAGAGACTGTTGTGTGTGTGGGGGGGTGAAATTGCAGGTCAGCAGTTTCTTTAATACTCAACCCACCCTATCTGGCACCAACAATTATTCCCCAGTCATAGTCACTTAGATCACACTTCTTCCCCATTCTGATGTTTGGTCTGAACAACAACTGAACCTCTTGACTATGTCTGCATGTTTTTACCCATTGAGTTGCCTCCACATGATTGGTTGATTTGATATTTGCATGAACAAGCAGGTTTACAAGTGTACCTAATAAAGTGGCCACTGAGTGTAAATTCTCAATCCATACCTTGATTACACAATTTACACTCCAAACATTTCTCCGATCCAGTGTAACGGTCAGAGTATTCCCCATCTGGGCATTGTTCACACTGTGTGCTGAATTGACGAGTGCAGTGTTCAGATACTCTCATACCTGCAACAAGACATGTACATGGGGAAAGGCAGGCATGGAGTTACAAAACAATCAGGTAACCAGTTACAATGCAGGTTACCTGAGAAATGGTATTGTTACTAAACAAATAACAATAACTAAGGATCATTATGATTCACAACAGGGATTGTGTTAGCAAATTGGTATTGCGGTCTTTCTTTGATAGAGCACTTGGTTACATTCCAGTTCTGTGGGTTTTGAGGCGGTTGATAAGGCCAATGTGGGCTGCACAGTCTCTACCACAGTGGAGTGTGTGACTGGACAGGTTTGTGAGATGGTGAGTTTATTCTTCTATTTACACTGGGCTTCTGTGTGTTCCCAATGAGTTCTAGAGTCAGAGGACTCTACAGCACAGAAACAATCTCTTCGGCCCATCAGTCTGTGCTGGTCTGGTCTTCTGTGTAGTCCCACCTATGGAGAATCATAACCATCCAGACTGCTCTCATCCATGTAGCCATCCAATCTTCTTAGGTTTTTCTTAGGTCTGGAAGCTCATTCCACACATGCACCTCCTTCTTATTGGAGGGAGATCCCCCTCAAGTTCTCCTTAAATATTTCACCTTGAACCTATGACCTCTAGCTTTAGTCTCACCGAACCAGAGGGGATAAAACCTGCAAGCATTCACCCTATAGATACCCCTCATAATTTTATACACGAGATCTCCACTCATTCTCCTTCACTCCTGGGAATGAAGTCCTAACCTAATGAGCCTATCCCTATCAAGTCCTCAGTTCCCTGCAACATCCTGAGAAGTTGGTTGGATGCTCCTTCCCCATCCTGAACAGTTGAAGTTTAGGGACTCCTATTTTCCGATGAGAATTTACAACTTTCCGAGGTAGCTTTGACAATCTCCTCGAATGTTCCTAACGTTCCAAGTGGTAACTACTTCCTGCAACAAATCTCAGAACAGTTTGCTTCAGAAAGCTTGTGTGCCTACAAACAACACCATGGCCCACCCATCAGAGCTAATTGACCAGCACTGGGGTTGCAGGCCTGATGTCAGATCCCTCAAGAACTGGTCATACATGTGAATGAGAAATGAATTGCTCTGCAGAAACATTAAAGACAGGTCTTCAATTCTCTATAACCAAAGGAGAAAGAGCAGTCTTTTATCTCATACTAAAAGGGAAATGCCACTAATGAATCATTTCTTAATTTTAACCACTCATACCTTAAGCATTTTTATGTTTAAAAAATCTATAGTTTCTGTTGTGGTAGGGATTCCACACAATAGAGGCATTGCTTACCTGCTTCACATAATGGACAGCACCAATCTTTATATTTATACTCAAATTCTGTACAATCATTTGCATGTGAAGCTTCTATTAACACCAGTAGCAGGATCAGATAACCTGTAATTAAATAGTTAAATTAAGGGATTTTAATAGTGCTGGAGAAATACTTACTTTTGAAATCACACAGTATTACTGGTGATTATTTTGTAAGTTATTTTACTGTAATCCATAGATTCAATGTATTATCTCACAAAGCAGTACAGATTTACAACTATAATCAAAAGTGCAATTCTGCTTTCCATCAAACAGTTAGGACAACTTATTAGCAGATTTTCAATGTCTAGATAATTACAGAAAAGTACTTTTGTGATGAATACAGAATTTCATTGATAATTAACCAAAACAAAAACATAACAGTTACTCAGCTTATTTCAAAAGTCATTGTACTTGAAAGTTATTTGAACACAGAAAATGCTGAAATTTTTCAGCAGGTCACTTAGTATCTGAGGGAAAGAAACAGAGTTAATTTTTCAGGTCGACAAGTAAATTACTGCAGATGCTGGAAAATAAACAAGAAGCAAACTCTAAGATGTTCCATTGAAATTCCTCTGGTAGATCACTTGGTTAAACTCCAGTTCCACCTGTTCAGAGTTGAGAGGTGATAAAGCAAATGTCAGCCCCACAGACCTTACCACAGTGGAGCATGAGACAGGGTGGGTGAATAGTTTGTGAGATGGTGTGATTCTTCTATTTACACCGGGCTTCCAATAGTCATAGAGTCACCCACACTGAATGAGTGTTACTGAATATTCTGAAATAAAATTGGAACACAGTCTTCACCTACCCACAATGACTCTACTGTTGTATTATTGAAAGCTGGAGCCACATTTTTCCACCTTTAACCTTGGGCTCCATCCTATCCAGACATTCTATGTGTTTCATCCCATCCTCCCCACTTTTGCTTTCTCACTTTCCAGATCTGACACTGGATTATTCATCAGTTAATTCTATTTTTCTCTCAGCAGATACTGCCTGACCAATCAAAAGCATGCATTAGTTTTACTGAAAACGTATAGTCAACTATGAAGTAGTACAGTATATTGATCAGGTGAATGGTCTTTGAATGGGACCAACTACATACCTGCGAATAATATTGCAAGATTAGGGATCCCCATCCAATGGTAAACAATGCTGTCAACAATGAGATGTTTCGGTTGACAGTCTGTGATTTCCAATCCTCAGTCTTCTATTACACATCTGCAAAACATGACAGCAAATAATAACATCCTGTTATTGGTCCTGATGAAGGATCTCAGCCTGAACTCTCGACTGTTTATTCATTTCCATAGATGCTGCCCGACCTACTGAGTTCCTCCAGCAATTTGTGTGTGTTGCTTAGCATTTAGAAACAGTTTTTCCAACTTCAAATTTCAAACTGTACAAATACAAAAATGAAAAAAGAATAATAATAATAATAACAACAAATAAAGTAATAAATATTGAGAATATGAGTTGTCAAGTCCAGCGGTTGTGGAATCACTTCAGTCTTTGGGTGACTGAAGTTGTCTACGCTGGTTCAGAAGCCTGGGGATTGAGGGGTGATAACTGTTACTAAACCTAGTGGTGTGGGATTCACAAAAGGAACAGAATTAGAATATTTTAGATCTTGATTTATCAATGTATACAAATGCCACTACTGAGTCAAATGCCACAATGATAGTGGACAGCATAAAGCTAATCTTTCATTGCAAGATCTCCCAGCTCATTGATACAATAGTTCTTGGTACACAATAAGATAGGCAACAGGTATGTGAGCACAGGTGGCTATTTGAGGACAGCAAACTCTGAAGCAATAAATTATCTCAGAATTGTAAATAAGGAGAATGCTGTTTTGATGACCCATTGGTGAAAACATCAACATGGGTTTAAAGGACTCAGTAAGGTCATTTTTTATGTGTGATTCCCAGCTACACAGACGCCCCTGCTGCCCCCACCATGGTGCAGAAGGTTGGTGATGGGACCTTTGAAGCTTGTGAAGACATTCTTGAAGGTGGTTTTTTTCTGGCACTTGTATGGTGCAAATATTACTTGTTACTTCTCAAAGGTTCTACCCATTTTTGATCGGCTGCAGGAAGAATTCAGAGTTAAAGGGTCTCTCAGAACAGAAAGGTATGATGAAACAAGGGGAGACATTGATGGGAACCTGAAGGAGGCTTTTGTACATTCGTTAGCCAAGGCTTGGAGCAGGGGTTGTTAAGACATTAAGACAGTCACTGTTGACTGTCCATTTTTCTGATTAACCTGCCAAGTACCTCCGGTATCATGTTGTGAACGAGCCGTCAGCTTCTGTAATTGAGCCAGAGAAATAACATTGTGTATGTTACTAATGTCATATGCCATCACTCTTGCCATCGTCGTTCTATCTTTTGAACAATCTATCTCTCACTTAAGTGTTGCTAATGTCCTAGGCAGTGCCCATCGTGCTTCGGGCTGGAAGAAACCTCAATTTGCCACTCGCAATGAGTGATTCTGCTTTATTTTTCTGTAACTCTCCTCCCTAACATTCCAACTGTTTCAATCACTTCATGTGTTCCAAGGTCAGGGTGTGAGCTAGCAAAATGATGGACTGCTGTTGCTGAAGGAGTTTGGTAAGTTTTCCACGTCCCATGGACTGGGTACACCTTCCATCTCCTCCACAATGCGCTTCAGTATGATCCAACTTTTACACAGCAGAAAGACTCTCAAAAGCTTGACCAACTACATTCATAGTGTAGCTTTGAGACTGGGTATTGTCATGAGCAGTGCGTGACTGCGTGCCATAGAGGGTTGGTGAGACTGAGATTTGGACATACTGGTTTACTTGAGTTTCTTGAGTAGCTGTAGTTACTGACTGTTGTATTAATTAGAGCCGTTAACCCCTTCTGCTATCTTCTTTTGTGTCACTGGTGGCTCGCACCCATCAGAAAGGTGTATTACCGCCATCTACTGTAACGGAGTATGAAGGGAGTCATGAAGGGGATCTTATCATAACACACCCCCCAAAACAGTTTTAATTAAAAAGTTCACCAGGGCCCTGCACAACTTAATCGTCCCAGTTTCAGGTGCCAGAATATCCTGCAAACTAGGCAGCCCAGATCTACCCAATAATTACCAAAACAGATTCCTACATTCTAACGAATGTCTGTGGCACACCATGATCTCACGTTCCACTGTCTCTGGGACCTTACAGACATCACACCCCCATTCCCACACTCACCAACAAGCAGAGTGTAAACCCGGATGTCCAAACCTCAGTCTGACCAACCACACATCTTCTCTCCTATTCCTTCCCAAAAGGCACCTCCTCTGAACTGCTGGAAACAAATTTTAATACTAGCTCCCTGTCCCACTCCTATCCCACAATTTCTGTCATTTCCAAATCCCAGCCTACCTAATACAAGTGTCACAACCTCTCTGCCACCTGTCCCACACCCCTCCCGTGACGCTCCACCCTCATCATTCCCATCATCCTTTGCTCCTGCCAGATTTACAAACTCACTCTCCGCTCCACATTGACAATTACAGTACTGTGCAAAAACCTTAGGCACCCTAGTTAAAAATAAAGAACGAAACATATTTGGACTATATTCTACATCTGTTTACCAGCTGGATGTACTTATGCCTGGCACGATCTGCCTTTTTTGGCATGAATCAAAAGCTGTTTACCGTGTCTCCGCACACATGATGACAAGAAGCTAACACTAAAACCACAAGCCTCAAGACCACCCTGCATCTCAACGGCTGAGGTTGAGGGAACCTTGTCGTTGATGTTGAACAGGTTCTTACTCATCCTGCAGATTAAAGCCACTTCAGCAGGAAGCTTGTTGAAGGTGAGGCACAGAGTTGTGGTGAAGATGGTTGAACAACAGGTTAGAGAAATGACACAGACTTGCTTGGCCATCGTTCACACTGTCACTCAGTGCGCTGTGGGACTCATGAACATTTTGTGTGCTAGAGATTCATTCTTGACCTCATAGTCTACCTGGCCAATGTCCTTGCATCTTACTGTGCTGTTGAGAGGGCTCTCACTGGCTGCTTCACCGTCTGGTGTAGGGTGAGGGGTGACTGCACAGGATCAAACAAGCTGCAGAGAGTTGTAAACTCAGTCAGCTCTATCATGGCCACTAGCCTCCGGAGTACCCAGGACATCTCCAGGGAGCAGTGCCTCAAAAAGATGCCACCCATCAATAAGGACCCCCATCAGCCAGGTCGTGCCTTGGTCTCATTGCTACCATCATGCAGGTCCTTCCAGCCCAATGAGCCCGTGCTGCCCAATTACACCAATGTGACCGACCAACCTACTAACTGGTACGTCTTTGGAGTGTAGGGAGACCAGAGTACCCGGAGGAAACCCATACAGTGACAGGGAGAACATACAAATTCCTTACAGACAGCGGCAGAATTAAACCCGGACCACGGTCGCTGTAAATAGCATTATGCTGACCACTACCATGACACCCCACCTGTGGAGATGGCATGGAGAACGTTCTTGGTACATGTGACAACAATAACTCAGATTTGAGAAGGATTGTGCATAATCCCTCATGATTGAGCCAAGTTGAGGAGGGGGCCCTCCTTTTCCATTTGAAACTATAATTCCTGAATTTATCCAGAATCTTCTCAAGGTGCAGACTGATGAAAAGTTGTCACCCTAATGACAAGTTGTGTATTAGCATTTTCAAAGGTTTTCGAGAATGAATCCAGACTTGGAACTCACTTTGCACCTTTTTGATGGATTTGAAAGACTTGATTTTGGTCAGACTACAGAGGAAACAGTTAAATTCTAACATGTGAGGGGTGACCTCATTGAAATCGATCGTATGCTGAAAGGGCCTCATTAGAATGGATGTGGAGAGGATGTTTCCGATGTTGGGGAGGTCTAAGACCAGACGAAGCAACCTTCGGATAGAAGGGCATCCTTTTGGAACCAAGATGAGGAGGAATTTCTTTAGCCAAAGAGGTGAATCTGTGGAACTCCTTGCCACAGGTGGCTGAAGTGGGGGCAAGTCATTGGGTATACTGTATTTAAGGCAGAGGTTGACAGATACTTGATTAGTCAGGGCTTGAAATATACATCAGGTCAAGCTGCCTCTGTGAGAAGAGAAATACAGTGAACATTTCAAGTCTGATGAAGCGACTGAACCTTGTTTAGTAATCTCAGTATTTCCGGTGTTCACATTGCTAACTTCCTGCCAATGGCGCTGTAAATGTGAGCTAGGGCGCCACCGTCTGGCATCTAGGGGTACTGCAGATACTTCGAAATCTCCGCAAACTGCTTTTGACACGCAACAGGCTGGTTTAGGAGGTGATTGTGAAATATTTGTTAAGATAAACATGGAGAGGGAGTTCATGATTTGTAGCAGGAGATAAATGGACAAAACTTTTCCCAGGTTAGGGAGGAAAAAGCAGAGGCATCATTTCTCAGTCCCTGTTCAAAGTTCAAAGTAAATTTATTATCAATTAGTCAAGGGCTCATATGACAGGAAAGCTGGAAGATCCAAGAAAGACAGGAAATGGGGGTGTCATTCAACATCTACACAGAGCACTGTCACAGGAAAGATTAATTTTCTTACAGCAAAACTGGAAAATAAAAGAGTACAATAGAATCAATTGAAAACTACACACAAAGTCCAACAAACAACCAATGTGCAAAAGAGGACAAACTGTGCAAATAAAAAAGTAAATAAATAGATTTATTATCTATCTTATTTATTTATAAATAGATTATAGAAATAGAGGGACAAATAGATGCACAAGGCATTTTCTACATTTGGAAAACATGACTCCAAAGAATTGTCACTTATCAAACGGTACAACTGTAACTCTACAAGGTCTTGTATGGCGCCAATATGAGAAGCAAGATCAGTTTTCAATAATTCAGCAAGCTGCACAAATTCTTCGTTAAGACTTTCTTCCAGATCTTCCGGATATGATTTAATAAGATTTGATGACCTCTTTACAATTTCTTCAGGTTAAGTGACTGTAACTGATGAAGGAATCCAAAAACATCATTCACCTTTAGAGAAGCTTTCTGCCTTTTTGACAGGGCAGAAAGCAAGAATCAATAATGGTGAGAATTGTTCAGCTTTTAAACTTCTGAGAAGGTGTTTGAGATTCAATGTGGATCAAGAGTGCTGGAACCACTGAAATCTTCACACTTAGTCAGATCCTTGGCTTTTTGCTCAATGTCTGAAAAAGTAGACCACATAGCTTGAATATATCCATGCAAGGATTCATAGAGTGCACAAGCTGTGTTCAAGTCTTGCCCAGAAGATTGCAAAGAAGCACTGGTCATTTGAAAATGCTGTAGTACTTGAGGACCCAATATTCATGGTTGAAAGTAGTCCACGAGCCTGTTGTTGACACTCTGCCTTCTGATCATTGTTATTTGGAACGTCATCCAAGCCTTGTTTTGTTGCAGAAAAGTTGTGTAAAAGTGCTTTTGTTGCATCTGCACGAGCTGACCACCTGGTATCTGACATTCTTTTCACAATGGGCAAATGAGCACCACCATCAGATAATGTAGCAGAAAGGAGATCCCACTGATAAGTAGAAGCAGAAAAAAAGAAGTGTAGGCTTTCTACAAATTGAAAGAAAATTAATGCTTCTTGACAACATTCAGCAGCACATTTTCCAACCAAATTTAGTGAATGTGCAAAACATGGAATGTAATCCGCAAACTCATTCAGCTCTTGAATTCGTGCTCATAAGCCACTGTACTTGCCACTTATGTTGCTGGCATTGTCATAACTTTGACCACGGCAGTCTTTTATATCAATGTCATTTTCCTTTAAAAAGTCAATTAAACTTTGAGTGAGCTGTTCAGCACTATGACCTTCCATATCCAAAAACTTCACAAATCTTTCAACTGGTCCAGATGGCAAAACATAGCGCACAGTCAAAGTCAGCTAGTCCGCATTAAATATATCTGGAGTAGAATCCAATGAAGCAGAATAATACTTCACCGATAATGTGATCCAGTTTGCTGGATCCAATCAGATTGATGAATTCCTCACATGTTGTTTTAGATAGGAATGATTTATGCCCCCTTCCTTGATTTGCATGAGCATTTATATGCTCTGCCAGAAAAGGGTCAAACTTGGCCAGTAATTCTAACAACCCCAAGTAATTTCCATTATGAGGAGAGCCAACAGCTTCATCACTACCACAAAATGAAAGGCCTCATTCTGCTAAAAACTTTACAACTTCAATTATTCGCTCTAGAAGTGTGCGCCAATCCTTCTGTTCAGTCTCCATTTCTTTCACAAGGTGGGAATCGACACATTGAGCTTTGTTTTTGTGCATCAACAGTGAAATTAAAGCTTGTCTATGTGAGGAACTTTCTTCATGTTGGCGTAATAGATTACCTGCATTTTTCCAGTCATTAAACCCCTCTTCACTAAACTTTGATGAACATCCTGAAGTCATAACCTCGCATGGGAAACAGAATAGGCTTCCTTTGCTTTCTGAATAGCATAAACAATTTCTTGCATGTTGCTTGTTTGTAGGTTTATGAACATAAGTAAAATAAGACTTCGGACAGTGCCGAGGTTTCTTTCCATTGTCATACAATCACATGGATGAAATCACTCTCAGCATGTTGACATTCACTACTTCCCTTGGCTATCCAATATTCACGATCACAATCGTTTGGCCATTCACCAATATCATTAGAGTACTTGTTCTTTCGCATTCAATGGACGCTGTTGCTGTGTTGTGCCTTCTGCCGCACTAGTGCTAGTTGTTCCTATATTTCCAGCTTCAGCCGTTATAGCACCATCACCATCTCCATGAACATCAAAATATTCTGTCAACTTATGTGTTTTTGATATCACAAGTTGGTCTCTTCTTCCTTTTTCTTCCTTCGCTTTACGTTTTGCACTTCCAGCAGCATAATGACGTCCAATATCTCTGGCTCTATTGTTCATTGCTATCTACATGAAAACAACAGCGTTGCAAGATCGTCGTTGTTGTGGCGTGGATGAAATCACCGAGCGTTATGTCACTGGTAGGTACAAGGCAGTTTCTTTATTCGACAAAATAAGCTTACAGCAGGCAGAGACCCCTGGCAGAACAGGTCTAACCACCTTGTGATTGAGGTTCAATATTTATTTGCTAAACAGAAAGGACAGTTCATAGTTATAGACAATTCTTTGAAGTTTTCACATCTTTTGATTAAATTCATTCTACCTATGCCAGTATGCCTAAACTTGCATTCATGGCCTTTGGGAATGCAAGTTAAAATCCTTAATACATTATCTTACGTGCTAACATAGAGGACAATTCATATTCAAAAAGCATAGATATGGTGTCTTCGCAACTACCTGTAAACTTAGCATTCTTGTCTCAGAGGCGCCAGAGATGCAATGTTACAAATGAAACTGGGTTCACAGCTTTTAGGAAATGCATTATTATGAACTCAGTCCACAACACTTTGTCAAAGGACAGAAGACTGATGGCTGAAGTCATTTATTTAAGTGTAAGTGAATCGTCTACCCAAAACTCACTCTAACAGTCGTGAGAATAGGATGAGATGCCGATTTCACCAGACTGCAGCTTGCAAGCATTTAGTGCGGGCGGGGCCCGTAGCATATGCTACTTTTAGGGTTAATCCAGCCCTGAACATGGTGTGCTGGACCCAAGGCTTCTGTACCTTCGGGCAGCATCCGTTGAAACAAGCAATCAACGTTTTGGGCTGATACCCTTCGTCAGGACTGAAGAACGAGGGGGCAGGGCCCTATAAAGAAGGTGGGGGGATGGTGGAGGGAGAAGGCTGGTGGGTGTCAGGTTAAAAACCAATCAGAGGAAAGATCAAGGGATGGGGGAGGGGAAGCAGGGAGGGGATAGGCCAGAGAGGTGAAGAAGGAATGTAAGGGGAAAGCACTATGAGTAGTAGAAGAAGGCAGAATCATGAGAGAGATGATAGGCAGCTGGAAGAGGAGGCAGAGTGAGAGTGGGATGGGGGAAGGGAGAGGGAGGGGATTACCAGAAGTTGGAGAATTCAATGTTCATACCAAGGGGCTGGAGACTACCCAGACGGTTTATGAGATGTTGCTCCTCCAACCTGAGTTTAGCCTCATCATGGCAGTAGAGGACGCCATGTATGGACATATCCGAATAGGAATGTGAAGCAGAGTTGAGGTGGGTGGCAACCTGGAGAACCTGTCTGTTGTGGCAGATGGAGCATAGGTGCTTGACGAAGCGGTCCCCCAATCTGCGTCGGGTCTCGCCGATGTAGAGGAGGCCGCACTGGGAGCACTGGATGCAATAGACGACTCCAGCAGACTCACAAGTGAAGTGTTGCCTCACCTAGAAGGATTGTTTGGGGCCCTGAATGGTGGTAAGGGGGGAGGTGTGGGGACAGGTGTAGCACTTACGCTTGCAGGGATAAGTGCCAGGTGGGAGATCTGTGGGGAGGGACGTGTGGACCAGGCAGTCATGGAGAGAACGATCCCTGCGAAAAGCAGAGAGGGGTAGAGAGGGAAAGATGTGCTTAGTGGTGGGGTTCTGTTGAAGGTGGCGGAAGTTGCAGAGGATAATAGGCTGGAATCTGGAGGCTGGTGGGGTGCTAGAGGAACACGGTCCCTGTTGTGGTGATGAGAGGATGGGGTGAGGGCCGAAGTGCAGGAAATGGAGGAGATGCGGGTGAGGGCATCATTGCTGACCGCAGAAGGGAAACCACGATTCTTAAAGAATGAGGACATTTGAGATGTCCTGGAATGGAAAGCCTCATCCTGGGAGCAGATGCAGTGGAGACGGAGGAACTGGGAATAGGGAATAGCATTTTTACATTTGGCAGGGTGTGAAGAGGTATAGTCAAGGTAATTATGAGAGTCAGTGGGTTTATAGAAGATGTCAGTGTACAGTCCGTCTCCAGAGATGGAGACCGAGAGATCGAGAAAGAGAAGTGTCCGAGATGGACCAAGTGAATTTGAGGGTTGGGTGAAAGTTAGAGGCCAAGTCAATGAAATTGACGAGCTCAACATGGGTGCAGGAAGCAGCACCAATGTAGTCATCAATGTAGCGAAGGAAAAGTTGGGGAGCAGTACCAGTATAGATATGGAGCATAGACTGTTCCACATAACCCACGAAGAGGCAGGCATAGCTGGGGCCCATGCGAGTGCCCATAGATACACCCTTGGTCTGAAGAAAGTGGGAAGAGCCAAAAGAGAAGTTATTAAGTGTGAGTACCAGTTCCACTAACCGTAGGGGTGTGGTGGTGTTGGGGAACTGATGAGGTCTATTGTCAAGAAAGTAGCAGAGGGCTTTGAGGTCTTCTTGATAGGGAATTGAAGTGTATAAGGATTGGACATAGTGAAAATGAAGCGGTCGGGACTGGGGAACTGTAAGTTATTGAAGAGGTGGAGTGCATGGGATGTATCCCGGATGTAGGTGGGGAGGGACTGAACTATTGTGACAAAATGGAGTCCAGGTAGGCAGATACAAGCTCGGTGGGGCAGCAGCAGGCCAAAACTATGGGCCTACCAGGACAGTCAGGCTTGTGGATCTTGGGGAGGAGGTAAAACCGAGCAGTGCGAGGTGTGGGAATTGAATTTTTTGGCTGAGGATGGAAGGTCTCTGGAGTTGATAAGGGCAGTGATGGTAATGGAAACAATGGTTTGATGTTTTTTGGTGGGGTCCTGTTCCAGGGTTAAGTAAGTGGAGGTGTAAGAAAGCTGCCGTTTGACCTCAGTGAGGTAGAGGTACGTCTGTGAGACTACTACGGCACCATCTTTGTCTGCGGGTTTGATGGTGAGGTTAGGATTAGTGTGGAGAGAGTGGAGGGTATTGGAGTATAAAAGTATAAACTTTAACTACGAAGTCAGTTACTTGCTATGCATGTACTCAATTTAGTAGACTGAAGTCTTAGGAATGTAGAAGACAGTGATGTGTTAATGAGAGGTAGCTAAAGAACTAAAGAAATGTAGATTAGAACATTGCTCGGTTCTGAGTTTATTATTTGCTATGCATGATGTACGTGCAGCACGTGTAAAATGCAACTAGAGATTGCTTTAAAAGCTGCTGTGTCCGAGGATCGGTGGGCAATCAGCGACTAGCGCTCAATGACTGTCTCAGCTTTGATTTGCAAATTAAAGTTTAACCCTTCTTGAAGAATCTTCTGCGTCTCTTGGTCATTTGTGAGGCACGAAAAACCACGACATAATTGGCGACCGCGGCAGGACCGGATAGAGACCCGCGGAAGGGAAACGGCAGATTGGGAACGCTTCCCGGTCCTCTAGGGACCCCCACAAGGCTAACAGAATTAAGGGTGCACCCAAACTAAAGGAAAGCGCTTTTTGCGACAATTTGGACTAAGAATTCTGTTGGCTTTGGGGAGGTCTTGGAGTCTCAGGAGTGTGGAACCACTGCCAAAGGGTCTCTCCGGTCCAAAGAATCTGGGAGAATTGGGGGTTAACAGAGGAGGCTCAGAGGATTGCTCAAGAACACTGCAGTGAGGGTAAGTACAAATAAGTTAATAAGACGTTAAGAAAAAGTCCACGTGGTGTTGGTAAATCCCTGTGGGTACCGCTTTGTATGAAACGAAGGGCTGAACGGGCAGGGAAAGTAGAATAGAATTATAGTAGAAAATCCTCGTGGATACCGCCTTAAGAGATAAGGGTCTGAACGGGCGAGGTGTTAGACTAGGCGTAGAATTAGAGTAAGTTATAGGAAGAAAAAGTCCATGTGGTGTTATAGGAAGAAAAAGTCCACGTGGTGTTAGACTAGGACTAGGTGTAGAATTAGAGTAAATAATATTATCCAGTAAACAAACTGTGAATCTCTGAAATACCTTAAAAAGAGAGAATAACATGACAGGTAAAGGAACAGCAGTAGAGATTCTGAGCAAAAAATTCCCATTTGTTCAAAATGAGATCACAAAAACTTCAGAAAAATGGGAAAAAAGAACCAAAAACCTGGTCACAAAGTGGCCAAAAGAAGGAACATTTGATGTAAGTTTGTGCGAAGAAATGGAGGAACTAATTAAAAATTACAAATCAAAAGATAAATCTAAGAAAAGAGAGCAAAAAAGAGAACGAGAAATGGAAGTGCTAAAACTCTTCAGAACGGAGGGAGAAAGGCTGAGGAGGACAGGTAGAATATTGATTACAAGCGAGGAAGACACTAAGGTGCTGGAGAAACAGCCTGTTAGAGAGAGAGAAGGGTACGGTGAGAAGCTGGCTTCGGCTCCGTACCCGGATGCGAAAGAAACAGAAAAACCCCCTCCCTATAATGAGGAAGGAACCCCCAAGCAGTGCCCCCTGCTGATGGGAACAGTAAACATGCAGGGAGAAGTCCAAGTTTGGGATAATGAGGAGGAAAAAAAACAATATGAGAAGGAAAAAGCAGCGATATGGCAGGAGATACAGGCAGAAAGGATAAAGATAGAACAGGTACAGAGAGAAATGCAAGAACAGATTGAACGGATGAAATACTTGAGAGAGGAAAAGGAATATGAGGAGTATCGATTATACCATAGAAATAAACAGACTAGAAAAGGTGACTCATTGGAGGAGCAAGAGTTAAATGGAGAGAGAGAGGATGTGAGAATTTGGGGAAAAGGTAGGAGGCAGAAGCCTAGAAGGACGGAAGGAGGCAGTAGGGGAGCGACTTGCGGAAGTAGAGAGAGAGCTAGATAAGTTACTGAAAGGGGATTGCCAGGAGAGATGCGAAAAATACTCTAGGGGCCAACCAAGTGTTGAATCAAGACAGAAAGGAAGGACTCCACAGGGAGACCGAGGGAAGAAGAGGACCCCGGAGACATTTGTGAGGGAGGCAGTAAAGACATACCCTGAGACAGATGGGGAGTCAGGCGAGGAGGAGAGCCAGGGCAGGTGGGAAGAAGGAGGAAGAATGATGCCGTTGTTGGTTAAAGGATCAGGACAAGTGCAGTATATCCCTTGGGGATCCCAGGACCTAGAAGGGCTGAAAAACACTCTGCCCAATTTCCATGAAGGAGCAGGGAAATGGATTAGAGCCTTTGAAGAAGAAACAGCGGGACGATTATTGGCTATGGGAGATTTGAAGGCACTGTTGATAAGGTTGATGGGAACCTCCAAATTTAACGAACTAATGGAAATGGCTGGCATAGTAAACTCGAACGACCCAAGAACTGATGGAGATGGGTTTGACAGAGTGAGGCAGAGGGTATGGCAGGCCCTCAGAAAGCTTTATCCACCCAAAGTGGACCCCAAAGCCTTAAAAGGGGATCCACTGGGAGACACTGAAAACCCAGCAGCCTACGTAGAAAACCAGTTGAAAAGGTGGAGACTGGAGACTGAGCAAGAGGTGGAGAATAGCTTACTTATGACCTCACTGTTCTGACATAGCATTTTGGATGCAATGCCTCCGCAAGTAAAATCCAAACTGGAGGAGGTGGTTGGGCTAACGTCAAAAACCCCACAAGAATTTAGAGACCACGTAGTCCATGCGGTTGAGAAATACCGGAAAGACAAACAAAGGTTGGCTGAGCAGCAGGAAGAGGTGCAAAGAAAGTTAATACAAATGCAGCTCAAAGAACTCAAAAAGAAGGAAAAAGAGAAAAACAAAAAGATGCTGCCAACAACCACCGGTTCGAGTACAGCCATCGAGCTGGACAAAGCACTGCTATATGGAGGGACCGATCATACTGTAAGACAAGGGCTGGAAAACCCCATGCCAATAATTAACTTTGAGGGAGCATTCCCACAAATGCTCTATCAGGAACAGGCTAAATTCAAACAGCCCAGACAGGACTGGAAGTCCCAAGGAGGGGGACAGAGGAGCTATGGGCAAAGGAGACCAGTGAGAAGACAGTGGGAAAGAGAGGTAGAGAGATTGTACTGGGAACGTAATCAGCCAGGTCACATGAGAAGAGATTGTCCGTTTATACTATGGCCTGTCACACACCGGCAGGAACTGATAAGAAGGGAACTAAAGTTTAGCCAAGGACCAGCCCCCACCGGCCCAAGCGGACCTGTGAACCCCTATGCGAGGTATTAGGGGTGCCCCGAGAACTTGAGTGGGAAGGGACATTACCCAATGATAACAAGGGAGGCAGATGAGGAACCCATTGTTCAGGTTATGTTAGAAGGGCAACTGACACCAATGATGATAGATACTGGAGCCACGTACACTTGCGTACAGCCACAGTATGCCCTTCACCTTCCCATGCCAGGAAAGTTTATTAAGACGGTAGGGTTCTCGGGGAAAACACAGTTGACACAGTGCACGGCTCCAGTGTGATTGAGAATGGGAAATAAAGAAATTGTTTTGCCAGTGCTGGTATTTAAAGGGACTCCGATTAATTTGTTAGGCAGAGATGCCTTGTTGAAACTGGAATTAAAATTAGAATGCACCAAAAATGGGCTGAGTGTGAAAAGAGCAGGGGCTCAATTGATAGTGTGAGAAGACAAGAAGGCTAATGTCTTTTGGATAGGAGACATCGCAGACCAGATTCAGGAAACCTGGGAAAAATGGAAAAAGGGCGTGCAGGCTATATTACCCAGGGCTGTAATGCCCAAATCTGAGCTACATTGTACAGTGATTTTTGACGAGACTCAGAACAGGGAATTAGAAGAGAGATGGCACCTGGAGGTATGTACCCAGCAGCACCTGGAAGGGGAGGCTGTGATAATTGGAAAGCAAGGGGCAGCTTTACAAGTTAAGTGGAACAGCTTTTTAGAAAAATGGTACAGGATACCGGAGGCTGCGCCCCACGTAACGTTGTTGGTAAATAAGGGATATCAGTCTAAAGACTTAGGACCTTTAGTTAAGAGTGCTGAAACCGTAACAGTGTGGAGGAAAATCACGCCAGAGGTGTGGATATCAGAAAACAACAATTGTATTAAAATAATGGTAAGTGTAGATATGGTAGGGACAGTGAGAGAGGTCGAAATAACTCCCCAACCACACATGCCCGTGCTGGGAAAGGAAAGAGGCCAGCAGAAAGATAAAAGGTTAGATGAGTTGCCGTCTATTCTGTGGTCACAGCATGACACGGACGTAGGGAAAATAAAAACAGCGAGTCCGGTGGAAATAAGGCTGAAAAGGGGAGCAATTCCACCCAGGAGACCACAATACCCTCTAAGACCAGAAGCGGAAGAGGGAATAGTGTCGACAGTGCAGGGGTTGCTTGAAATAGGAGTGCTTAAAAGAACAAACAGTCCATGCAATACCCCGTTGTTGCCGGTCTTAAAAGCAGATAAATCTAAGTGGAGATTGGTGCATGATTTGTGAGCGGTAAATGATGTGGTAGAGGACTGGCCAGCGGTAGTCCCCAACCCTCACACGCTTTTGACTAATGTTCCACCAGAAGCAAGTTACTTTTCAGTGATCGATTTGTGTTCGGCTTTCTTCAGCATTCCTCTGGCTGAGCAATGTCAGTATTTGTTTGCATTTACTTACAGAGGTGCTCAGTATACCTATACCAGAATGCCGCAAGGATTTAAACATTCACCACACATTTTTAATCAGGTATTGAAGGCAGACCTAGAGGGCATGCCATTGGAAAGTACATTGTTACAGTATGTGGATGACCTGTTGATTTGCTCCCACAGCGAGGAACAATGTAAGCAGGACACTATAACTCTGTTAGAGAAGCTAGCGCGCGGAGGACATAAAGTATCCAAAAAGAAACTGCAATTTTGCACGCAACAAGTGGAATACTTAGGCAGGGTAATATCCAAGGGAGTGAAGGCGATAGCACCAGATCAGATTGAGGCAATAGCTAAGGCCCCAAAACCCCAGACTGTAGGGCAGATGATGACATTTTTGGGAATGGCAGGGTACAGCTCAGATTGGATAGGAGAATATGCTGAGATTGTGGCACCTTTAAGAAAGATAATGAAAGAAGCAGGACATACAAATTTGAAGAACGGCTTACAGTGGAATGGAGAGGCGGAGATAGCTTTCAATACTATTAAGCAGGAATTGCAGTCAGCACCAGCATTAGCTTTGCCTGACTACGAGAAGGTTTTTTATTTGTATGTATCCAATCGACAGGAGGGTTATGTCACAGTGGTTCTAACACAGGAGACAGGCACAGGAAAAGCAAAGCAGCCCATAGCATACTACAGTACGAGACTAGATGAGGTGGCTCAGGGGTACCCACCCTGTTATCAGGGATTGGTGGCGCTGTACTATGCATATGAAAAGGCATCATCGGTAACCCTGGGCTATCCTGTGACTCTGTACACACACCACAAAGTAGCAGAATTGCTGGAAAGAGGGAAATTTGTGCTGACGCCAGCCAGGATAGCAGCGTATCAGATGCTATTGACATTTCCTGACATAACTATACAGAGATGCACTACCAGTAATATAGCCGATTTTGTCCCTTTAGACTATGAAGGAGAACCTCATGATTGTGTAGGGAAGACGATGGCATTTGCCAAATTGAGAGCAGATTTATGGTCAGAACCACTAGAGGATATAGATAAAAAGGTTCTGTTCGTAGATGGCTCTTGTTATAGGGATTATGATGGAAATCACGCAGGATTCTCAGTGGTGCAGCAGGATCAGTCAAACTATAAGATTATTAGGATGGAATCCTGTCCCCAACCGTGTTCCGCCCAACTAGCAGAACTCAAAGCCCTGACAGCTGCATGTGAAATGATGGAAGGTGAGAAAGTAGACATCTATACTGATTCAGCATATGCTCACGGAGTATGCCATTTGTTCGGGGCAGTGTGGAAGCAGAGAGGTTTTAAAAAAAGTAGCGGAGATCCCATACAACATTGTCAGCAAATTCTAGACTTAATAAAAGCCATAATGAAACCTAAAACATTGGCTATAGTAAAATGCCAGGCACATAAAAAGGGAAACGATGTAATAACAAAGGGAAATCAAGCTGCAGACGAGGCAGCTAGAAAAGCGTCTGGATGTACGTCAGCTGTCATTGCCCCCCAGGTAAGCCTAACTCCAGAACCTGACGTAGAGGACCTAATTGAAATACAAGGTGAGGCAACTTTGGCAGAACAGACAATGTGGAGAAAAAGGGGGACCAAGCAGAACCTGGAAGGCTTGTGGAGCACGGAAGACGGTTTGTTGGTAGCACCCACCCCTCTACTGACGATTCTGATTTCAGAAGCGCATGGGATGGACCATTGTGCAAGGGGGGAAGTGATAAGGAAAATAAAGAAGGATGGTTTTTGGTCACCTTATTTACAGGCTTCAGTGGACTTTGTTTTGTCACAGTGCGAGGTATGCGCACAAAATAATGTTCGGAAGGGAATTACAACCCCAATAGGTCACATTCCTGTACCTGAAGGACCATTTAAACATTTAGTGATCGATTACGTAGACATGATAAAGACAGTGAGAGGGAAAAGATACATGCTGGTAGTAATTGATCGATTTAGCAGATGGGTGGAGGTGGTACCTTCAAGAGATCAAGGGGCAAAGACAGTGGTAAAATTCCTGACAAATGAAGTGATCCCAAGGTTTGGAATACCTACAGAAGTTAGCTCAGACAACGGTTCAGCTTTTATCCAGAAAGTGGTCAAACTGGTACTACAGGCGCTGAGGATAAAGCAAAGATTTGGATGTGTATATCACCCTCAGTCGCAGGGCATGGTAGAGAGAATTAATGGAACCCTGAAAGCCAAACTAAACAAAATTTGTGCAGATACTAAACTTAATTGGGTCGATGCTTTACCGTTAGCATTGATGAGTTACCGCATGCAAACTACCGTAGATTCTGGACTACAGAGCGCACCTGATTAAAAGCCGCTGGCTCTAATTTTAGAAAGAAAATCAATTTTGTACTTGTACAGGCCGCACCAGATTTTAGACCGCACCGGATTTTCGGCCGCACCGGATTTTCGGCCGCAGGTGTCCCACGTTGTAATATGAGATATTTACACAGAAAGATATTACACGTGAGGATTTTTTAACTTTTAATTAAATCCATATGGTAACATAAACAAATACATATTGCAAATGCTTTTTTTCGAACCGTGCCTGTAACGCGGCTACTTTTAAATATACGTTGCGTATACTTTTTTACTGAACAACATTCCAATATCTCCTAATGACTGGTAAAAAATATATATACTGCAGCCTACCAGGAAAAGTTATAGATCGCCTTTAACTTAAAAGCAGCGTTTTCGCTCCGCCGCTTGCCCCCCGCCGTCCCGTTTATCGCAAACCGGCATTTTTCCCACAAGACGCGGCGAAACCGGGTGTGACGTCATAGCATCCCGGGATGTAGTACAGAAAACAAATATAGTTAAAACAGTTCTAATTTTAACTAACAAATGAATTACTAAGCGAAAATATTATAAACTAAATAACTGCCATAAAGGCAGCACAATGCTTTTCTTCGAGTGTTTTCCATGTTGATGAGGGTGAGTACAAATGACTGATTTACAATAATTTAATTGTGAAAGTGCGCTTGATTTATCGTACAATTTCATTGGACCTCTGTGAACTACTCATCAATTTTATTGGTCTACTGTTACGAGGCAAAATGTTTTTGGCGGCATGAAAAAAAACCATGCATTAGCCGCTCCGTATTAAAGGCCGCAGAGTTCAAAGCTGTTCAAAATGTGGGAAAAAAGTAGCGGCTTAAAATCCGGAATCTACGGTAATCGAATAACATGCCTGACACCGCATGAGATGCTCACTGGGAGGCCCATGCCAGTGCCCCAGTGGAGAGGGCCGTATAAGGGACCTAGCTTGGAACAATTGGAAATAGAATTGAAACAATACATGCAGCAGCTAACTATGATACATAGGTCTATTTATGCCCAGGAAAAACAGAAAGAGACGGAGACCGTACAAGGGGAAGGACTGATCAAACCAGGAGACCAGGTTTACGTGCGAGTTTTTTGGAGAAAGTGGAACGAGCCGAGAAGGGGAGGACCCTTTACGGTGACCAAGGCATCACCCACTGCAGTTCAGGTAGAAGGACGCTCCACCTGGTACCACCTGAACCACTGCACGAGGGCAGTCCTGCAAGGGCAATCAGGTGAAGTGTCCGAGGTAAGTGATGCGGAAGAGCAGTTAACAGGAGACAGACAGGGGGGAACAAGAAGCTGACACTGCACCGCAGGAGTTTGATCAATTAGTAAGGGAAATTTTTGATTCTGAGGATGGGCCTCAAGACCCTCAGGATGTGGTGGTGGATAATAGGGCTTCTCCAGATAGTGGGGATGAGCTGGGAACGACCAGTTGTGCCCCCGGGGACAAAGCACCCACATACTCTAGTGCAGACTTGGGTACCATTAGTGGGGCAGATATGGAATGGGATTGGTAACCTGCAGAAAAGAAGTAAGAGGAGCACAACACTTACCTCCTCGCCATGGTTAAAGACACATACTAATCAGTGGTATCAATGGGCAGCTTACACGGCAGGAATGATGAAGAGACAAAATTGTTACCTGTGCTCAAGGGAAAGCCTCACTCAGCATGTAGTTCCCATGCCGTATAACTCCTCCACCTGCACGCGGTGGCGAAGAGAGCACAGGGAACAATGCGAACGACAGTGTCCAGGTCCGGGTAGGGCTTGTTTCATGAGGATTTGCGTTAAAGCAGATTCCTGCTATCAAAACTGTATGAACAATGCACCAATGTGCCCCTATTGGTGTATGCTATATCAGGCGTCCTCGCAGTTTGACCAAAACAAGCTTGCCTATCGCTGTAATTATAGCAGACCCTGGGCTATAAACAAAAGAAGCCAGACACCTACACTGCAACAGCTTATAATGCAGGACCATCTGAATTATGAATGTTTCATGCGGGTGGGCACTCACCCGGTTGGCCATTTCCGAGGCAACTGCACTCAGACATGGGATGTAACCCCAGGTAAAAGACACTTGACGGGTTCCCCTCCTCCTGAGGGTGCAATCCCATTCAATCCCAATCCCAATCTCAGACTATCCCATTAGCAGACACTTGGTGGCTGTGTGGACAGGAAGGAGGTCTGAGATCTACGCTCCCCCTCAGGTGGGGAGGAACATGTACGCGTGTCATGTTGCTTCAGGAAGTTATAATGTCCCCTGAAGTACAGTCCAATGCTAACTTCCCTGAGCAGCGGACTCTGCTACGGCAGAAGAGAAAATATGACCCGGATCCAACAATCCGGATTGACAGTATAGGGCAGCAAAGAGGTATACCTAACGAATTCAAGGCACAAAATGAGATTGCTGCAGGCTGGGAAGCTATCATACCTGTGATAGGGGTGAGCAAAAATGTTGAATGGATAAACTATATATACTATAAACAGCAGAGATTCATCAACTACACCGATGATGCACTGGAGGCCTTAGGGCAACAGCTGGATGCAACTAGCAGGGTGGCGTGGCGAAACAGACAGGTACTAGATTGGTTTTTGGCAGAGAAAGGGGGTGTGTGTGTAATGTTTGGAGAACAATGCTGCACTTTCATACCGAACAATACTAGCCCAGAAGGGTCTTTCACCAGAGCAATGAATAGGTTAAAGAATCTGCGGACGGAGGTCAAACAGAATGCAGGGTTCAGACATCAGTTCTTTGATTGGTTGGAAAGTAGACTCGGAGGATGGGGAGCATGGCTGACTAAAATAGCAATAACTGTCAGTATTATATTGTTGAGCTGTGCGCTTCTGCTGTGCTGTTTTCTTCCTTGTCTCAAATCTCTTGTAGTGCGTGCTGCAACCAAACAATTTCCAATGCTCGTGGCAATTACTGAAGCAAGCTTAGTGGAGAAAGAAACACCGAACATGTATCGTTACAGCCTACAACACCTGCAGGATGAACAGGAGCAAAACGACAGTGTGGGAGTAGATTGTAAGGGCTTTTGAGTCTTTTTCCCTGTCTCAGATACATAGGGACAGGTTTTTGGCTCAGCGGCCCAGGGTAACAGGGAGAGAATACTTTGAGGTCTTGGCGCAGAAAATTATAGTTTAACCCAAGATTTGGGAATAAGTGCTTGAGTTTATTGGGGCTTTTGTGCGCAGACTCTTCGTCTTCCTTCTCTGTGTGAGACCCTCTGGGTCTCAAAGGGGGGATATATTGGAGTATAAAAGTATAAACTTTAACTACAAAGTTAGTTATTTGCTATGCATGTACTCAATTTAGTAGACAAGTCTTAGGAATGTAGAAGACAATGGTGTGTTAATGAGAGGTAGCTAAAGAACTAAAGAAATGTAGATTAGAACATTGCTCAGTTCTGAGTTTATTATTTGCTATGCATGATGTACGTGCAGCACATGTAAAATGCAACTAGAGATTGCTATAAAAGTTGCGGTGTCCGGGGATCGGGGGGGCAATCAGCGACTAGCTCAATGACTGTCTCAGCTTTGATTTGCAAATTAAAGTTTAACCCTTCTTGAAGAATCTTCTGCGTCTCTTGGTCATTTGTAAGGCACGAAAAACCACGACAAGGGCAGTGCGTTCAGAGGGAGTGAGGTTGGAACAGGAGAGAGGAGTGGTGAAGTTGAGACGGTTGATGTCTCGGCGACAGTTGGAGATGAAAAGATCGAGTGTAGGTAGAAGGCCCGGTGGGGGTGCCAAGGAGGAGGAGGTTTGAAGACGGTAGAAGGGATCATCAACATGGGGAGGGGAATCTTGTTAAAGTAGTAGGCTCGGAGACATAGACGACGGAAGAAGAGTTCAGCGTCATGGCGGGCACGGAACTCACTGAGGTGTGGACGGTGGGAGACAAAAGTGAGGCCCTTGCTAAGGACAGAACGCTCTGCCTCAGAGAGGGGAAGGTCAGAGGGGATGGTGAAGACATGGCAAGGGTTGGGGCTGGGGTCAGAGGAGGGTAAAGAGTGGGAGGTCATACAACAAGCTGGAGGAACTCAGCAGGTCGGGCAGCATCCGTGGAAACAAGCAGTCAACGTCTCGGGCCAAGACCCTTCATCAGGACTGAAGAGGGAGGGAGCCGGGGTCCTATAAAGAAGGTGGTGCCAGGTGAAAAACCAGTAAGGGGGAAAGATCAAGGGGTGGGGGAGAGGATAGATAGATAGATACTTTATTCATCCCCATGGGGAAATTCAACTTTTTTTTCCAATGTCCCATACACTTGTTGTAGCAAAACTAATAACATACTATACTTAACTCAGTAAAAAAAAATGATATGCATCTAAATCACTATCTCAAACAGCATTAATAATAGCTTTTAAAAAGTTCTTAAGTCCTGGCGGTTGAATTGTAAAGCCTAATGGCATTGGGGAGTATTGACCTCTTCATCCTGTCAGAGGAGCATTGCATCGATAGTAACCTGTCGCTGAAACTGCTTCTCTGTCTCTGGATGGTGCTATGTAGAGGATGTTCAGAGTTTTCCATAATTGACCGTAGCCTACTCAGCGCCCTTCGCTCAGCTACCGATGTTAAACTCTCCAGTACTTTGCCCACGACAGAGCCCGCCTTCCTTACCAGCTTATTAAGACGTGAGGCGTCCCTCTTCTTAATGCTTCCTCCCCAACACGCCACCACAAAGAAGAGGGCGCTCTCCACAACTGACCTATAGAACATCTTCAGCATCTCACTACAAACATTGAATGACGCCAACCTTCTAAGGAAGTACAGTCGACTCTGTGCCTTCCTGCACAAGGCATCTGTGTTGGCAGTCCAGTCTAGCTTAGGATAGGCAGGAGAGGTGAAGAAGGAATGTAAGGGGAAAGCACTATGGGTAGTAGAAGAAATCAGAATCATGAGAGGTGATAGGCAGCTGGAGGAGGAGGCAGAGTGAGAGTGGGATGGGGGAATGGAATTACCGAAAGTCGTCGAGTTGGAAACTGAAGCGATAAACGGAAGAGTTCACGGATCATAGAGTCAGCACCGAGTGGTAATAATTGTTAAAACATCAGCAATGGCTGGCTACATCGGGAAGAGTGACGAGTTTGATTAGCCAACGGGTAATCGGCTCCGTGTATACCGGGTCATTGAAACTATTCTGATGAAATTTCCCTCCCACATCGCCATTGAGTTTCCCGATTGAAAAATATGTAAAGGCAGTGCCCACCAAACTCAGGTCAGGCGGCATCTTTGCAAAAGAGATCGGAGGGAGAGACTCTGCCATCAGCCGCCGGAGCGACACATTTTCCGAAATATAATTCCCCTCGAACTGAGTGGTTAGCAAAACGATACAAAAAATACACCTCAGATGAAAGTCCTGCTTGTATGTTCAGGAAGGAAGACAAATAAATGTTATGTTCTGTTTCCTGCAGGTTTTATACTATTCCGGAACTGGGGGAGTAAATGACTGAGTGACAGGATTACGTCAATCACATACACGTCAGTGATAGGCTCAGCCTCAGCGTTATCCCCGCCCACAACAAAGCCGGGCTCTTTAAGGTTTCTAGTTTGTGCAGAGTTCGCATCGCTCTTCCAATGGACCCGAATCCAGTGTCTGCCGCGGGGTGAAGCGCCTTTCCAGTAAGTACAGACATCGCTTAACCGTCTGGGACAAGTCCCTTCGTTCGGTCGGTTTGGAGCCGGTTTCTGATCGGGGTCGGTCTGAGGAGACACAGAGAGACGGGACGAGGGGAGGGGGTTCCTGATCCGCCCAGCTCGCCTTTGTTTATTTCTCCCTTTTCGACCGGGCGGTGGGAATGTTCGCGGTGCGGGCCGTGTTTATGCGATATTGCGAGCGCCGTGAGGCTTCCACTTGGCGCCAAGAACCGATCTGCCGAGCGGTGGCCGGTTCACTGACAGACGAGGCCGTTTTCCAGCTGGCACCGTTTGAGGGGCGGGGGTGGGGACGTGAACAGAGCGCCCTCTGGTGGCGGGATTACTCACCGCCGGGCGACTGCCGGTGGGGGAGGAGTCGCGGTTGTCCTATGGCAGCGGGATTACTCACCGCCCGGCGTGTGGCCCCCTAGCGGTCGGGAGGAGTCCCGGTTGTCCCATGGCAACGGGATTACTCACCGGCCGGCGACTGCCCCCTAGCGGTCGGGGAGGAGTCGCGGTTCTCCCATGGCAGCGGGATTACTCACCGGCCGGCGACTGCCCCCCCAGCGGCCGAGGGGAGGAGTCGCGGTTCTCCCATGGCAGCGGGATTACTCACCGGCCGGCGACTGCCCCCCCAGTGGCCGAGGGGAGGAGTCTCGGTTGTCCTATGGCAGCGGGATTACTCACCGCTCGGCGACTGCCCCCCCTAGCGGCCGAGGGGAGGAGTCGCGGTTGTCCCATGGCAGCGGGATTACTCACCACCCGGCGAGTGCCCCCTAGAGGTCGGGAAGGAGTCCTGGCAGCGACTGCCCCCCCTGGCGGTCGGGGAGGAGTCCCGGTTGTCCCATGGCAGCGTGATTACTCACCGCTCGGCGACTGCCCCCCCTAGCGGCCGAGGGGAGGAGTCCCGGTTGTCCTATGGCAGCGGGATTACTCACCACCCGGCGACTGACCCCCTAGCGGCCGAGGGGAGGAGTCCTGGCAGCGACTGCCCCCCCAGCGGCCGAGGGGAGGAGTCCTGGCAGCGACTGCCCCCCCAGCGGCCGAGGGGAGGAGTCCTGGCAGCGACTGCCCCCCCAGCAGCCGAGGGGAGGAGTCCTGGCAGCGACTGCCCCCCCCCTAGCAGCCGAGGGGAGGAGTCCTGGCAGCGACTGCCCCCCCCAGCGGCCGAGGGGAGGAGTCCTGGCAGCGACTGCCCCCCCCCCGCGGCCGAGGGGAGGAGTCGCGGTTGTCCCATGGCAGCGGGATTACTCACCACCCGGCGAGTGCCCCCTAGAGGTCGGGAAGGAGTCCTGGCAGCGACTGCCCCCCCTGGCGGTCGGGGAGGAGTCCCGGTTGTCCTATGGCAGCGTGATTACTCACCGCTCGGCGACTGCCCCCCCTAGCGGCCGAGGGGAGGAGTCCTGGTTGTCCTATGGCAGCGGGATTACTCACCACCCGGCGACTGCCCCCCCTAGCGGCTGAGGGGAGGAGTCCTGGTTGTCCTATGGCAGCGTGATTACTCACCACCCGGCGACTGCACCCCCCTAGCGGCTGAGGGGAGGAGTCCTGGTTGTCCTATGGCAGCGGGATTACTCACCGCTCGGCGACTGCCCCCCCTAGCGGCCGAGGGGAGGAGTCCCGGTTGTCCTATGGCAGCGGGATTACTCACCACCCGGTGACTGACCCCCTAGCGGCCGAGGGGAGGAGTCCTGGCAGCGACTGCCCCCCCTAGCGGCCGAGGGGAGGAGTCCTGGCAGCCACTGCCCCCCCTAGTGGCCAAGGGGAGGAGTCCCAGTTGTCCTATGGCAGCGGGAGTACTCACCACCCGGCGACTGCCCCCCCTAGCGGCCGAGGGGAGGAGTCCTGGCAGCGACTGCCCCCCCTAGTGGCCGAGGGGAGGAGTCCCGGTTGTCCTATGGCAGCGGGATTACTCACCACCCGGCGACTGACCCCCTAGCGGCCGAGGGGAGGAGTCCTGGCAGCGACTGCCCCCCCAGCGGCCGAGGGGAGGAGTCCTGGCAGCGACTGCCCCCCCAGCGGCCGAGGGGAGGAGTCCTGGCAGCGACTGCCCCCCCAGCAGCCGAGGGGAGGAGTCCTGGCAGCGACTGCCCCCCCCCTAGCAGCCGAGGGCAGGAGTCCTGGCAGCGACTGCCCCCCCCTAGCGGCCGAGGGGAGGAGTCCTGGCAGCGACTGCCCCCCCCCCCGCGGCCGAGGGGAGGAGTCGCGGTTGTCCCATGGCAGCGGGATTACTCACCACCCGGCGAGTGCCCCCTAGAGGTCGGGAAGGAGTCCTGGCAGCGACTGCCCCCCCTGGCGGTCGGGGAGGAGTCCCGGTTGTCCTATGGCAGCGTGATTACTCACCGCTCGGCGACTGCCCCCCCTAGCGGCAGAGGGGAGGAGTCCTGGTTGTCCTATGGCAGCGGGATTACTCACCACCCGGCGACTGCCCCCCCTAGCGGCTGAGGGGAGGAGTCCTGGTTGTCCTATGGCAGCGTGATTACTCACCACCCGGCGACTGCACCCCCCTAGCGGCTGAGGGGAGGAGTCCTGGTTGTCCTATGGCAGCGGGATTACTCACCGCTCGGCGACTGCCCCCCCTAGCGGCCGAGGGGAGGAGTCCCGGTTGTCCTATGGCAGCGGGATTACTCACCACCCGGTGACTGACCCCCTAGCGGCCGAGGGGAGGAGTCCTGGCAGCGACTGCCCCCCCTAGCGGCCGAGGGGAGGAGTCCTGGCAGCCACTGCCCCCCCTAGTGGCCAAGGGGAGGAGTCCCAGTTGTCCTATGGCAGCGGGAGTACTCACCACCCGGCGACTGCCCCCCCTAGCGGCCGAGGGGAGGAGTCCTGGCAGCGACTGCCCCCCCTAGTGGCCGAGGGGAGGAGTCCCGGTTGTCCCATGGCAACGGGATTACTCACCACCCGGCGACTGCCCCCCCTAGCGGCCGAGGGGAGGAGTCCTGGCAGCGACTGCCCCCCCTAGTGGCCGAGGGGAGGAGTCCCGGTTGTCCCATGGCAACGGGATTACTCACCGCCCGGCGACTGCCCCCTAGCGGTGGGAAGGTGTCACGGTTCTCCCATGGCAGCGGGATTACTCACCGGCCGGCGACTGCCCCCTAGCGGCCGAGGGGAGTCGACACGATTGCCGACCGTTGCTCGAACTGATAGGAGAGCAGAGTGAATGGTAGAAGAAGGAAGTGGGGGGATGAGAGGTATTTCAGAAGGCTTGCTTGACTGAGAACCATTTAGTAAATCCCCAGAGTTGTCTAATTGTGTTTTGCAGATACTAAAGGATGCATCCATTTCCAATGAAGACTGAGAACTGGAAACCACTGCCTGTCATCCCAGATGTCTCACTGTTAACAGCGTTGCTCATCACTGTATGGACGGTCATTGGTAGTGATCTTGAACTGATTTTCACAGGTCTGCAGTTTATGCCATTTCAACATCATTTTCTAGACTTGCACATTGATATTTATATTTATAATTCAGAGATAACCCAGTTGGATAAAGACATCATCTGGAGCAGGGGGTCCTTGCCCTTTTTCTGTAATGGCCCCCTACCATTAACCAAAGGGGTCCATGGACCTCAAGTTGGGAACCACTGGTCTAGAGATACCTATTGTTGTATCTGGAGAATAGATGAAAATAGGCAAATGAGGTTTAAACAAAGCCTGTATTTCGATTACACTGAAAGTAATTAAGCAAATTAGTGAAATAAGATGCATGATGGAATGAGGCTCCCGTATTGTGGACACGGCACAGGATGAATTTCTAATCCTCTAGGTTTCTGCATCTGGAGAAATATCGGAAAACTTTACACATCCTAGTGGCAAAGCATGTAGTTGAATGTGTGGAAAAGTTTATAAACCTTGATGGTAGAATAGTATTGTGAATGTGGTATGAAAGAATTAGAATTGTTTCTGGAGCTAAAGTTAAATTAGACAGTTTAGCTTTGTTAAGAGTTGCTAGACCGGATATTGTGTGGATCTCAATGTTGAAACGTCATTACTTAATAAGCAAAAGGTACTAACAACAAATGTTTTTGGATTAACTGCTGATGCAAGGTGTACCTAAGAATCAAGATTGTGTAAGAATTCAGCTTTGGCATGAAACAGAAGATACACATAAAGTCAAGTCTGCTTGTTAAATATCAGAACAACACAATTCACTGGACTGACAAGCACTTCCTATTTTTTATGTTTTTTTGTCACCTTTCTGCAGGAAACCACTGGGGTCACGTCAGTAGCAGGAGGTGGCACGGATTGGAATCCATCGATAAATCAATAATGCTCAGTAAAAGAAATGGGTAAGCAGTGAGTGGATCTAGAACTATTGTTACTCTAATTGGGTGATAGTATTAGTCTGAAATGGCCTGTCTCTTATTTTGATCCTGAGACCCCTTGTTGTTCTAAACCAGAGCAAGCATCCTCCTTGTATCTACTCTGTTGAGCCTCCCAAGCATTTTGTCCTTTGCAATGAGGTCAGCCCTCATTTCTCTGAGCTGTAGAGAATAGATGCCCTCCTCACTCTAGCAAGTACAGTTATCCCTGTTTGATTCACTGAAATGCCACAGATTATTTAGGACAGCTGTCCATAATTAACGAAGCTTTTCTTGCTAGAACAAAATGGAGACTAATCACCATGAATAATATGTTTTTTGTTCCATAAGAGTATTAACATAGGAGGAGAATTAGGCCATTTGGCCCATTGTTTCTGCTTTGCCGCTTTATCAGGGCTGATCTATTATCTCTACTGGCTTCTCCCCACCTTTGACTCTCTTACTAATCATGAACCTATCAACCTCCGCTTTAAATCTACACAATGACTTGGCCTCCATTGCCACCTGTGGCAAAGTATTCCACAGATTCACCACCCTCTGGCTAAAGAAATTCCTTCTCACCATTGTTCTGAGGGGACATTCGTCTATTATGAGGCTGTGCCCTCTGGTCATAGACTTCCCCATTATAGGAAACATCCTCTCCGCATCCACTCTATTTAGGCCTTTCAATATTCAATAGATTACAATGAGATCCCCCTTTATTCTTCTAAACTCCAGCCCAGAGCAATTAAATGCTCCTCGCATATTCTCCATTTCATTCCTGCGATCATTCTCATGAACCTCCTCTGGACCCCCTCCAATGTCAGCACATCCTTTCTTAGGAAAGGGGCCCAAAATGCTCACAGTACTCCCAAGTGCAGTGTGACCATTCTTGCCTTTTTGTCTCTTGTCAGTATCATTAATGCCAGGATGCTCCACTTGTTCATAACAATGTATTGTGTGTATTCTTGGTTTCAAATCACCCAAGCAGCTCTAAGGATTGCATTTCCTCTCAGGAAAAATGGCAAGTTACAGTATAAGCAGTAACACAATACTGGGTGCTGCACAAAAGTGAAGAACATGTGTTGGCTGTCCAGCGATGACCAAGACCTGTGCAGGAGGAATCTTGTTGTGCTGGAGCAGCTCCACACTCTCAGCCTCACAAATCTTGGTGCAATGGTATGAAAAATTGTCATGACTGGAGACTTCCTTGGCTACAGTGGATAGCCATGACACTTTGTATCTTTTCATGCCCCTCGCTCTCCATGAAGCATTGCAGCATTGCCTCCTTGGCTGTTAGATCTTGTAGTTGATCTTATCTGCCCAGTCTGCTGGAACTGGCTTCTCATGCTGGGGCAAGCAAATCCCTGTCTCACTGTCTCCCGGCTACCCTCACCTGGTTCATCTCTCCTGTCAAAGCGGTGTGGCCACTGTCGACTGCAAACAGTTTCTTGGCCAGAGGTGAGAGCTGGGTGACAGGTGGGGACCAAAGGTGGATGAACTGCCCCTGAGTGGGCATGACAAGCTTGCCACCAGAGGTGCTACCCCTCCCTGGACACCCCATACACCGTACAGAGAATTAACTTCGAGACATTGGAGCATACAGTGAAATGTGTTGATAGCAGCAAATGAAATCAGCGAGGATCGTATTGGGGTGTCTGCAAGTGCCACCACGTTTCCAGCACCAACATCGTATGTCTACAACTCACCAGCCCTAACTGTACCTCCGTGGAATATGGGAGGAAATCAAAGCACTCAAAGGAAACCCAAGCAATCACAGGGCATGCGTGCAACTCCTTACAGGCAGAAATGGGAATTATATCCCAATCTTACAGTTGGTGTTGTAAAGTGTTGTGCAAAACACTACTCGACCAAGCCTGTACATTATATATATTTATAGGGCAGCAATGAAGGTTCTCCATCTCTGGCAGTGTTCAGGGCTTCCTTCATCATGTCAGTAGCTTCCTCTTGAATCTTCGAGAAGACACTGTCAAATTGGTAAACAACGCTGTGTTTAATGAGGCAGATCAGGATGACAAAGAAATATCAAAATCTCATGCCAAAGAGCTTACAATAAGGATTAAGTGGCCACGCATCAATAGGTATATTTAATGTCAGAGAAATGTATACAATATACATCCTGAAATTCTTTTTCTTCGCAAGCATCCACAAAAACAGAGGAGTGGCCCAAAGAATGAACGACACTTAAATGTTAGAACCCTAAAGCCCCCACCAGCTCCCCTCTCCACAGACAAGCAGCAGCAAGGCAACCCCCCCACCAGCAAAAACGTATCGGCGCCCCCCCACAAAGCATCCCTATGTGTCTCTCTCCCCCTCCCTCCAAGAAGGGAAAAGAGGTGTCCCCATTTCACCTGTTGAGGGGAGACACAATAAAACAACTCGCTGATTTATGGTGTTCAAAGTCTCTGCGTGGCTTTTTCCATGTTCTGTGCCTCTGGGTACACAGTCAACAGCAATCCTGCTGCTTCCTTGTTCTCCCATGACACATCAGTTGTTGGTGGTGGTATCAGCCTTGAATCAGCCCGCCTCCAGAGCCGTGAAAATCTGGCCTTCTAGGCTGCATACTTGGCATATCGAAAAGTGACCAAACATGAGGCCCGCAAAGAACTGAACTCTGTGTAATTCCACATCAGGGTCTTCAAAAGAAAGTTGAAGGGGTTCTCCAGTATGCGCTCATGGAGTGAGATCAGCTTTGGATTTGCTCCATTACCTCTACTTTTCTTAGCCCATGTTCACCCTTATTTAACCTATTCTTACCTACACTAGAAGATTTTTATTACTTCTTTTGAATTATCTTCGCGTTTGTACTGTGAATTTTGAAGATATGTGCACAGAAAGGGTCTTAAGATCTAAAGGGCGAGAACCCAAAAATGGGAAAGATTCTGATGGCAATGGAAAGAAGAAAAAGCCTAAATCTAATTAACTTACAACATGTTGTTGGAGCTTTAAAATGAAAAAAATCTCAAACCAGCGTTATTATATCCTGCGCACCTGAGAATCTCACCCTCAGAAGGACCACGTCGCATTTTTCTCTTTACAACTGAAGCTCAAAGTTTCCTGGATGAGCGCTATCCTACTGCTTCAGACTCTCGGCTCTAATAAATGTATGGCTTTCCCAGTACTGGCTCTGTTCTTTCATATTCTTTTAAAGCCTATAATCATCGTATGAAGTTTGATCTTTATAAGTTTAAGATTTTCGTTTTTGGTTACTAGTGTAGGTTCTTTTTATACTTCAATTAAAGTTTTTCTTCGTTGATGTATTTACCTTTTTTAATTTACTAATTTTAACTATTTAGTTTTTTTCTGGACACTATTAATAAATTGATGGTGAATTTTTATTGTTCTGGATAAATATCTTGTTTTTCTCATTTTTCATTTAATTAAGATGACGGTTTGTTTTTCTTTTTTTTATACACCCTTTGTTCTTATACCTCACCTATTTTTTTTGTCATCATCTTCCCATAATGCCTTTTTTTATAACTTTATTTTTAATTGCTCTGGTTTTTAACCGACTTATAATATGTACTGGTGCTTACTCTTTTTTTTCTTTTTAGAAGCTATATTACGAAGACTGTTTTAGTATAGTGTTTAATTTTTTTTGCATTTTGGGTGGTTCTTTTTTTAAAACATATCTTTGGAGTTGCCTTCTGGAGACATGGGGGTAGATTTAGTGTTATTCTTTTTTCTGGCCTTCTTCAGATCCAGTTTGGGGACTTCGTGGGTGGACGGTGTGGGGGGGTCTTTTCTATTAGTTTTTCTAGTTTTTTCATTTACGCTGATTTAGAACTACCAAAATGTCTACCGCGTCGTCACTTTCGGTTCCTCCCTGAATTTTTGTCCCTCTTCCGGGTTCATGAGTTCACAGTATGGTTAACTCTTTATATATCAAAGGGTTGATCCTAGGAAATATGGCTCAGACTATTAATTTTGTCTCTTGGAATACACATGGTTTAAACCATCCGATTAAATGGAAAAAGATTTTTAAAGTATTCCAAAGACTAAACGCTCATATTATTTTTGTATGAGAAACTCATTAGGAAAGAGGACAATCAACTTTTTTTAGGTTTTGGAAGGGTCAACAGTATCATTCGAACTTGCATGCCAAAGTAAAAGGAGTTTCAATTTTTATAGACTCCTCAATTACATTTGTTCAGTATGATGTTATTTTGGATCCAAATGGTAGATTTTTGTTAATTACTGGGTTACTTTTTAATAAAAAGGTTGCTATGGTTAATGTTTACGCTCCAAACGTGGACTATCTTGATTTTTTTAAATCTTTATTTACTTCTCTACCTAATCTAAATGAATATATGTTGATAATGGGTGGTGATTTTAATTGTTGTTTAAATCCCTTGATGAATAGATCTATATCCACTCAGACTTTGCCAAATAAGTTAGCTACTCTTATCAACTCTTTTTTGACTGACTCTGGAATTTTGGATATTTGGAGATTTCTACACCCTAAGGACAAAAAGATTTCATTCTTCTCACATGTTTATCATTCCTATTGGAGAATTGATTACTTTTTTATTGACTCTCGTTTTATTCCATCTGTAATTGATTGTAATTATGACATTATAACCATTTCTGATCATGCTCCAATGAAACTTCCTATTAAATTAATGGATACAGCTCCTAGCAGACGACTTGTTATTATATATTTCTAATCCTGAGAAATCCATTCCTGCAGTTATATCACTGTTGGCTCAGTTTAGTAATTTTTCTGGTTAGTAATATACCTTTAACTTTCCAAGCTAAGTAGACTTGGTCCATAATAGAGGGATGAAAAAAGAAATTAGATTTAATAGGAATTGCTAAAATAAATTGATTCAACCCGAAGAATTTCCAAAATTGAAACCATATTCGTAAAGTGTATTTAACTATCAGATTGTCAATTTGTTTATGCAATTTAGAAAAAGCAAAGGGAAGTGAGGTCCCTAAGATAGAACCCAATGAGAACCCTCGTACAGATTTGGTTTCCAAATTTACCCAGTGAGGACTTGAAGTTACATCCAAGTCCCATAACCAACATTTCATATATCAGATATTGATTGCCCAATAATAAAATCTAAAATTCGGCAGTCAGTCCACCCTCCTTTTTAGACTTCTGTAAGTATCTTTTACCTAACCTAGGATTTTTATTCTGCCAGATATATGAAGAAATTTTAAAATCAACATTATCAAAAAAGGATTTCAGAATAAAAATCGATACCGCTTGAAACATATCTAAAAATTTAGGTAAAATAATCGTCTTAATAGCATTGATCCGACCTATCAGTGACAGAGACAATGGTGACCATTTAGTAAACAAATGTTTAATCTGATCAATTAAAGGTAAGAAATTAGTGTTAATTAAATCCTTATGCTTTTTTGTAATTTTAACCCCATAATATATAAAGTGATCAGTAACCAATCTAAAAGGTAAACTTCCATAAGTTGGAACCTGCATATTTAGGGGAAACAGTTCGTTCTTATTAAGGTTCAGTTTGTAACCAGAAAAATTACTAAACTGATCCAACAGGGATATAACTGCGGGAATGGATTTCTCAGGATTAGAAATGTATAGTAACAAGTAGTCTGCCTATAATGATAACTTATGTATCTCCATCCCATGAGTAATACCAAGAATATTAGGTGATTCTTGAATAGCAATTGCTAAAGGTTCCAGGGCAATATCAAATAGTAATGGACTAAGAGGATGACCTTGCCTGGTACCCTGAAATAAGCGAAAAAAGGGAGATCATTGGTTATTAGTAAGAACCGAGGCTACTGGAGTGTGATATATCAATTTAATCCAAGATATAAATGTCAGACTAAAGTTAAATTTCTCAAGCATAGTAAATAAATATGGCCATTCAACTCTATCAAAGGCTTTCTCAGCATCTAAAGAAATGGCACATTCTGGGGTGTTACATGAAAGAGTGTAAACAATATTCATTAATCTCCTAATATTAAAAAATGAATAATGTTTTTTAATAAATCCAGTTTGGTCCTCAGAGATAGTTTGAGGTAATACCTTCTCCAACCTGGTCGCCAGTATCTTGGAAAAGATCTTAAAATCTACATTCAACAGGGATATCGGTCTATAGGATGCACAATCAGTTGGATCTTTATCTTTTTTTTAAATTAAAGAAATAGAAGCACTATAAAATGATTGTGGTAATTTACCTAATCTAATTGCTTCTTCAAAAACCTTACATAACCAAGGAGAAAGAGTAGAAGAAAAAGAACTTGAAAAATTCAACTGTATACCCATCTGGACCTGCTGCTTTTCCAGAATTCATTGAGGAAATAACACCTTTTATTTCTGCATCTGTAATAGGAGTTGCTAATGTCAAACATTCTTCAGGTGATAGTTTAAGAAAATTCAATTTCCCTAAAAAATCATACATGGTATTGAGATCATGAGGAAATTCAGAGTGATATAGAGAAGTATAAAAATCTTGAAAAGATTTATTTATCTCATCGTGATTAACTGTCAAATCACCATTCTGTTTATGAATCTTAATAATTTGACATTTAACTGAAGCAGTCTTCAGTTGGTTAGCTAACAATTTGCCCAATTTATCACGATGCATATAAAATTCACTTATAGTTTTCATTAATTGATTTTAGATCAAGGATGTAAGTAATAAGCTGTGTTCCATTTGAAGCTCAACTCTTTGTTTATAGAGTTCCTCACTAGGAGTGATAGAATATTTCTTATCAATTTCTTTGATCTTATCAACCAATAAAAGAGTTTCATTCTTAATACGTTTCTCAAACCAACAGAATAGGAGATAATCTGTCCACGTATATATGCTTTAAAAGTGTCCCAAAGTGTTCCGCAGGAAATTTCTTCCGTTGTATTAGTTGAAAAGAAGTAATTAATCTGTTCCTTCACAAATTTAATGAAATCTGGATCTTGAAGCAAAGTAGAATCAAATCGCCATTGTCTAATGCTGGGAGCTGTGTCCATTAATTTAATAGAAAGTTTCATTGGAGCGAGATCAGAGATGGCTATAATGTCATATTTACAACCAATTACAGATGGAATAAAATGAGAGTCGATAAAAAAGTAGTCAATTCTCGAGTAAGATTGATAAACATGTGAGAAGAATGAAAACTCTTTGTCCTTAGGGTGTAGAAATCTCCAAATATCTGAAATTCCAGAATCAGTCAAAAAAGAGTTGATAAAAGCAGCCGACTTATTTGGTAAAGTCTGAGTGGATATAGATCTATCCAGCAGAGGATTTTAACAACAATTAAAGTCACCACCCATTATCAACATATATTCATTTATATTAGGTAGAGAAGTAAATAAAGACTTTAAAAAAAATCAGGATAGTCCACGTTTGGAGTGTAAAATGCTAATCTCCTGGGATTTTCATGCACATCAGTCTTTACAGAGAATGGTGCGAGAAACAACATCCAGTGGTGTGGGTGAAAATGCCTTGTTAATGAGAGGCCAGAGGAGAATAGCCAGACTGGGTCAGGCTGAGAGGAAGGTGACTGTAACACAAATGACCACACTTTACAGTAGTGATGTGCAGAGGAGCATCTCTGAATGGACAACAGGTTGAACTTTGAAGTGGATGGGCTACAGCCACCGAAGACCACAAACATACACTCACTTGCCACTTTATTAGGTAATGGAAGTACCTAATAAAGTGGCCACTGCGTGTACTTTTAATAATTAAATTTTAAATTTGGTATTCAGAGACGTTTAATGTATTTTTAAGTGCTCAGGGATTTTTATTGACTATAATTCTTGTCCTCTGAAATGTAACTTGTGTTTTTGTGTCTGGTTGGAAAAGTCAGCTTGTTTTATGCATTTTCTTCTATAAATAAAAATAAAAACCTGTGTATCCTTTCTTGGGTAAGGAGAGCAAATGTCTAGTCTCATCAAGGCCCTGTAGAATTATAATAAGATATATTTGCTTGACTGATGCATTATCAAGTTTTTTTTGTCTCTCCTTAGATGCAACTGAATGATTTCTATTTTCTCTTTTAAATTATCAGTCTGGTGAGCTGCTGAATTTAAATTCCATGAAGAAAAGAGTCTGGAGTTATTAAGAATCCCATTGTTAGCAATGCTAATGTTACCATGAAGTTGTGACATGGGGAAAAACAATAACTCTTCCCTTTTCATGATGCTTATGTTCATAGGAAATGGAGTGGGAGGCAAGGATCTTAACATTTCAGCAGGCAAATGAATAAGTTGGGAAAAAAGAAGAAATTGTAGTTTCAAAAAGCGTACTGAATAAATAAAGGGGTATATGTTCTAGGGATAAGGGGAAAAGAACAAGGGAGTGAAATTGATTTTTTTGGAAAGAAAAATTGCTGAACATTCTTGGGAGGTGCAGTTAATGGAGCATCTCAGTGATAATCTTTGTTTTCCATTTTCCATAGGGATGAACAGATGGTCCAAATGCCAACTGGGGTGGAAAAGCTCCATGTGGTAGCCCCAACCCTACAGGCTTTGCTCTTAATCGTATCTACTGTTACCTATATTGCATACCAAGTAAACAGTGAAAAACACTGCTTCATATTTTCAGGTATGGGATTTCTTCCATGTATTTCAGAAGGCCAGTAAAATCAGGAATATCAGTATGTGTACATCTCTGCATAATGGGTGGGAAACTTGAGCAAAAAATAAGAACTCAACAAGTTGAGTAACAACTGTAGATGCAAAGGAAACTCGGGTTGCAACTGGAATCTCAACGTGACCATTTTAGAGAGTGTGCAGGTGGACTACTAAACAGTCAGCTGGTCTACACTTGGTTTTGCCAGTGTGGAGGAGCCATGTTACAAGTTTTGAATGCAACAGACCAGGATGGAAGAATTGCACATGTATCCCTACTGCATTTGGATGATGGGAAAAGGGGAGTGCAGGGACAAGTGTTGCACCTCCTATTGTTGCAGGGGATGGGACAGGGTGGGCTTAGAAGGGAAAGATGGATTGGGGCATCACAGCGAGAATGGTTCCTGCGGAGAACAGAACGTTGGGGAAAGGTGATGATGTTTTTGGTTGTGGGATCCTGTGGAGCTGGTTGAAGTGCCAAAATTGATTTGCTGAATGTGGTGGGAAGCTCTTGTTTCGTCTGCAGAAAGCTTGGAAGATGGGTCGGGGAAGAGAATGGGAATACGAGATCAGACATATAGGAAATGCATGCATGGGCTCCATCAACCACAGCAGGGTGAAGCTGTGCTTCCTAAGGGAGGGGGACTCTTCTGAAGATTTGCAGTGGAGACCCTCGTCTTGAGAGCAGATGTTGTGGAGACAGAGAAATTGAGGGAAGGATATAGTGTCCTTATAGGAGACAGGATGAGAAGGGGATTTATTCAAAGGGAAGGAAACTTGCTGCTTGTATTTCCATGGTGGTGCACTTTATTTGAAAACATCAGAAATCAAAATGAAATTCAGTGGATTGGGCCTGGGAAGAGTTGGAAAGTAGCAAAGATAAACCCTGAGAGACTAATATTGTAGGCCTTCTGAGATTGTTCTTATTAGGATTTTAAATGTTTGATCTTTTTAAGTAATTGTAGAAATATATTTACATTTTTTTCAGCTACAAAATATGAAGAGTTCATAAAGGTAAGATTACATTATATTGCTTCATTTTATTATGAGAGAAAATGACATTTCAGGTAATCAAAGTTCAAAGTGTTTATTATCAAAGTACACATGTCATCATATACAACCGTGAGATTTGTTTTCTTGCGGGCATCCACAGCAAATCCAGGAAGAGAATCACTGAAAGATTGCACACAACAGGACTGTCAATTAACCAGTGTGCAAGAGACAACAAACTGCAAAATAGTAATTAGTAAACGATAAATACTGAGAACATGAGATGAAGAGTACTTGCTTGTCAAAATACTGCGGTCCTTGCCATTTACTTACTCTGTTGGTGTTTATGCCTTTCTTGTTAATGAAAGGGTCAAGTTTGGCAAATATACAACTAACTGGTCATGAGAAGCATCTTTTGAGTTGATGATGGTCAGGATGTTCACTGTAATGTTTTATGCACAGGTTAGACCAACGCTGTTCTCTCCACGGGTGAGATTCAGATTTATTTATCACATGTACATTGAAATATACAGTGAAATGCGTCATTTGCATTAACAACCAGAATTCTGGCACCAACATATTATACCCACTATGCTGGGTAGAACAACACAAAACACGACAAGCAGCAAATCAACCAAACAACAAATAAGTCCCTTTACTCTCCTACCGACACATGACTCTCCGACTTCAGGACAGGCCTCTTGGCCTCCTGGCTTAGAATTACAATTATTGCCATCTTTCACTGCAAATAATCCTGACAGCAATACTCCAGTGTCATCTCTATCTTCTGGCCTAGTACTTTGCAATTTTAAAATAATTATAGTTCTCTGGTAGATTTTGGCCCCAACCAATGTGCACATCAGTTAGACAAGATATATGGTTGCACTACAGTAAAAGGATTAACTTGGCAGTGTTGGTGCAGAAGCTACCTGTCTAGAAATTCCATGGTGCTGTGCTTGTATTATTTAAGTGGTATGAGATCGAATTTTGTGATAAATTGAATCGTAAGAGGACCACAACATAGCCAGAAGGAGGATGACATGCTGTATCTTGAGCTGGTGTTGGGCATTTTTGGAGAAATGTAGGAGGTTGCAAACTGGGAAGTCAATGTGGGAGTATTGCAAAGTGCAGGATCACCCTCGCAGACTGAATGGAGGTTTCTCAAGCTCAGATGATTCATGCTGTGAACTGTTTTTGAAGTCCACAAAACTGGAAACACTGCAGGTGAACGACCTCACCTGGAAAAATTGATATTCTTCTGGGATAAAGGGAAGGAAAGAGGTAAAAGGATGGTGGATAAGCAAAACGATAATGGTGTACGCCCTTTCGGTTACATGGGATAGTATTGTCAGAAGTTGACTGGTGAGTGGAGATGGGAGAATCTTCCAGGGAGTCATGGAGTTCGTTCCAATTAAGTCAAACTGCTCAGTTTTGTTTTTGGTAATGTATTCAGTTTTTAATACTTTGTAAGTGGTAAATGTGTGCAGCCTTGTAATAGTTAGCAAAGAGTGAAGCTTTGGAGACTACTGTTCTCCAGGAGTTGACAATCTGGTGCAAGTCAACCCCATCTTCTTAGCTTAATAGGGGCTGGAACGTCCTGTCTTTTATGCAACTTAGCAACCCCTGGCAAGCAAGCAACCAAGACATTTGACAAAATTGTAACAATTTTACAAAATCACTTGAGCCATAAACCCCTGGTAATAGTTGAGAAATGTAGATATTTCAGAAGGAACCAGTCAAAGGAGGCAAGCATTTCTGAACACATTGCAGAACTACGCAAACTTTTATCAGTACAGTGATTTCAGAGATGGGATTTCTGATGCATTAAGGGACAGGCTTGTATGTGGCATGCATAGTCAAAGCACCCAAAAGAGGCTACGGTCAGAAAAAGACCTGACCTTAGAACGGGCACTGACCATTGCAGTATCGATAGAGACTGCAGCAAAGGATGCAGCAGAACTACAGGAAAAGAGGTTTGAATGTGAAATGCACAAAATGTCCCTGAATAGTGCAAAAAGCTAAAAATATTGTCAATGTGGCACACCCTCCCAAGATGCAAGTGACTGTTGGCTTAAAGAAAAAGTTTGCAGAAATGGTCAGAAACAAGGTCACTTAGTGAGAGTGTCCAAGGCAGACAAATAGCACAACAGGGTGAAAAGTCTCACACACAACACTAAGCAAATGCATAAAATGACTGAATGTAAAACAGTATCAGACAGCACAGGCTCTGACAAAGGTGAGCTTTCATGCCTGGAACTGCATAGTATTACTGAAGCAGATAACAAAATCATATGGATCACTATAGATATATCTGGTGTAAAACTGAAAATGGAACTGGACACAGGGTCAGCTTTGTCTATAATTTCAAGGGCTGACTACAAAAGACTTGTGTTTTCTAAGCTACCGTTATAGAAGATCTAAGTGATGCTAAAGACCTACACAGGTGAAAAAGTTTCCCCCAAAGGCAAACTGGAAGTGAATGTGACGTATGGAGGCCATACACGGCAGTTAGAGCTTTATGTGTTGAAAAGTGGAGGGCCTACACACTTCAGAAATGAATGGTTGAAAAAAATCCAACTAGACTGGCACTCAATCAAAGTTCTCAATATCTCATCAACAGGCAACTGCAGCCCAGACGATAACACTAACCAGAGACTGTCACAGCTACTTAATGCACAGGGGGACTACTGCACAGGACTGAAAAAAGCTGCAGAGGATTATAAACTTAGTTGGCTCCATCTTGGGTACTAGCCTACAAAGTACCCAGCACATCTTCAAGGAGTGGTGTCTCAGAAAGGCAACGTCCATTATTAAGGACCTCCAGCGCCCAGGGCATGCCCATTTCTCACTGTTGCCATCGGGTAGGAGGTACAGAAGCCTGAAGGCACACACTCAGCGATTCAGGAACAGCTTCTTCCCCTCTCCTATCTGATTATTAAATGGACATTGAACCCATGGACACTACCTCACATTTTTTAATATATTTCTGTTTTTTGCACAATTTTTAATCTATTCAATATACGTATATTGTAATTGATTTACTTATTATTATTATTTTATTTTGTTTTTTTTCTTTTATATTATGTATTGCATTGTATTGCTGCTGCTAAATTAACAAATTTCACATCACACGCCAGTGATAATAAACATGATGCTAATGAGAAAATGTTTGAGAAGGACATTGATAAACTCAAAGGCACGAAGGCCAGAAATGAAATGGATGAAGCTGCAACACCAAGATTCCATAAAGCATGTCCAGTGCCTTGTACACTACGTCCTAAAGTGGATGCTGAACTTCAGAGCTTGGAGGCTTCTGGAATTTTCTCCAAGTTTGAGTGGAGGGATTGGGCCATGCCCATTGTCCCAGTGATGAGGAAAGGGAAGGTTGGAGCAGTTCACATACATGGGGATTGCAAAGTGAGCATCAACCCAGTGCTGTGTATTGTGCTGTCCTCTACCATGAATAGAAAACATTTTTGCATCTTTGGCAGACAGGGAGAGGTTTTCAAAGATTGACTTGTCATAAGCCTATCTGCAAATGGAGATTGCGGAGTCAAGATATTCCTCACGATCAACACTCAGAAGGGACTTTTCCAGTATAATCGTCTCGTCTTTGACGTCACATCAGCTCCAGCAATTAGGCAAAGTGCGATGGATCAAGTGCTCCACGATATCCCAGGAACACAGTGTTACCTTGATGACATCATTGTAACTGGCAGAAATAATGAAGAGCACCTCCAGAAATTTGGTAAAGCTCATACCAGACTGAGTGAGTATGGTCTGCACGCAAAAAGAGAGAAATGTGAGTTTTTCCAAGAATGAAATCGCATATTGTGGACATGTCATTGACAAGCATGGCTTACATAAGTCACAAAACAAGACTGAGGCAGTGCTACAGGCCAAACCAGAATATGTGTCACACCTCAGGTCATACTCTGGCCTTGTAAACTACTATAACCAGTTTTTCCCAAACATTGCTACAATGCTGCATTTATTGAACACACTTTTGCAAACAAGGCCAAAGTGGGAATGGTCAGACAGATGTGAAAGAGCGTTCAAAGAAACAAAGAGACTGCTAACATCAGATGAACTGCTCACCCATTATGACTCATCACTGCCCATCAGACTGCATGCAATGCATCCCCTTATGGCATTGGGGCATTTTGTCACACTCTATGAAAGATGGATCTGAATGTCTGATTGTGTTTGCTTCAAGATCACTGACAAGTGCAGAATGCAACTATGCACAGATCAAGCAAGAAGCCCTTAATCTAGTATGGGGAATAAGAAGTTCCATCACTACCTCTACAGTCAAAAGTTTACTCTAGTGACAGATCACCATATTCTTGTGTCTGTTTTCAATCCCAGGAAGGGAATTCGAGTGATGTCTGCTACCCGGTTACAACGTTGGGCATTGTTCCTAGGAGCCCACTCTTATGACGTACAGTTCAAGGTTACCAAACAACACAGCAACACTGTCGGCTTGTCATGTCTTCCACTGTTGGCAGCTGAAGAAGGAAAGTCTTCATACTGTGATTCAGCAGAAGTGTTCCACACCACATTGGTAACAAATATAAAGAAAAACAAGGAATGACCCAACATTGTCTATGACATCAGCATGCAAGGATGGCCAGCTCATGGTAACCCAATGTTTCCAGAGTTCTCAGTGAGATGAGACCAACTATCAGTACATCAAGGATGCTGATTTGTAGATCTTGTGTGGTTCCTTCCAAACTGCGTACCAGAGTGTTAGAGAATCTGCAGGAAGAACACCTGGGTACAGTCAAGATGAAGACTGTGGCATGGAGCAATGTGTGGTGGCTGGGAATAGATTGAAGACTTGGCCCAAAGCTGTTCAGGATGCCAAAATGTTCAAAATGCACCCCCACAGGCACCATTATACCCATGAGAATGACTGTCCTCACCATGGCAAAGAGTACATACTGACTTTGCTGGGCCATTCATGGACTCCATGTCCGATTACTGTGGATGCTCATTTGAAGTGGCCGGAGGTCGTACCAATGAAGTTAATCAGCTAAGAAAGGACTACTTCCGCTCTGAGGACTATCTTCACCAGAACTAGCTCACCTGAAAAAATTGTGAGTGACAACAGACCATGATACACGGCGGAATTCAGATGATTCATGAAGAAAAAGAACATCAAACATTTCAAATCAGCTCCTCACCACCCAGCAATGAATGGGTTAGCTGAAAGGTTTATCCAAACATTCAAGAAGTCCATTAAAGTGATGGACAAGGAGGACGTTTCTCTACAGCACAAGGTGGACAACTTCCTTTTTGTGTATTGGTCCTCTGGCCTTGTAATGACAAATTAAACACCTGCAGTACTGTTCATGAGCAGGAATCTGAGATCTCGCATAGACCTGAAACCAGACCTCTGGAGGGAAATGCAGAATAAACAGTTCAGTCAGTTGCTGAGAGAATCAGAAAGGAGCTTCGAGATTGGACAGGAAGTCCTAGCGTGTGATTACCAAGAGAACAGGTGGTCAACCGGTATGATAGCTACGGGAACTGGACCACTGATGTACACAGTGGATGTTGGAGATCAGACATGGAGATGTGGACCAGATAGTGGATGCTCAACTGAAGAACACACCTGAGTCGATTGCATCCAGCAAGACGGACACATTACAGCCACTGGACTTGCCTCTCAGTGATGATCATGACACTGACAGCAATGTGACACCGGCAACCGAGAATGTTGTCTTTGACAAAACACCTGCCAGACCTGATGTCACTCCACAGGTCCAGAGGAGCTATCCTGAAAGAAACAGCCTGAAGACACTCAATGTTTTAGGGTGAACTTCCCCTTCACCAGTAGATGAACTGACCTATGAACAGTACCTCACTATCTTTGCTCACTTTTTTGTACTATTTAATTTACTTTTCAAAATGAATTTTTAGTGTAAATTGTAGTTTTCTGCGTACATGTAGTGCTGATGGAAAACAACAAATTTCAGGACATGTAGTACTGTGCAAAAGCCTTAGGCACATATGTACTGTATAGCTAGGTGCTTAAGACTTTTGCACAGTACTGAGTCATTTTATGTATTGCACTGTACAGCTGCTGCAAAAACAACAAATTTCACGACTCGTGATAAATCTGGTTCTGAAAGTGGGAAGTGGGCAGGGAGAAGGTAATCATGGTTGGGAAAGGGGGAAGGGAGAGGGGGCAGTGGAGAGCACCAGAGAGACGTTCTGTAATGATTAATAAACCAAATTGAGAATCAAATAACCTTGCCTGGTATCTCAGGACTGGGTATGTCTGCACCCACACTGCCACCTGCCCCTGGCACTCCTTCTCTGTTACCTCTCTCGTGACGCTCCTCCCTCGCCATTCCCAACTTCCTTTGCTCCCACCAGATTTACAATCTTGCGCTCCGCTTCATGGTGATAAATACAGCACTGAGCAAAAGTCTTAGGCACCCTGGCTATACGTGTGCTTAAGATTTTTGCACAATATTGAATGTCATGATATTAAACTTGATTCTAATTCTGATAAACTTTAATCAGTGAACGTGCAAATCAAATCACTTAGTTTTTCTCGTCAAAGCTACAAACAAGGAAACATCATCTGCCACAATGCAACTGGATAAACTGGTCAAACTTTTTGTTGTATTTCAGAAGTCATGATTTTTTTTAGTGGCTAGTGTTGGTATCAGGAAGTGATTTAAAATAAGTTTTTAAAAAGTCAGGTCACTTTGGTACTGGAAGTCTGTCAAATGGTGGAAGTTAACAAATGTAACAATAGATGCCGGTGATATTAAACCTGGTTCTGATTCTGAAATGCCCTTCATCTGCCAGCTCGTACCCTGTACCCATTCCACCCCCCCACTTTATTAATATGGTTTCTTCCCTCTTTCTTTCAAGCCTTGATGACGAAGGGTCTTGGTCAGAAACATCAACTATTTATTCCCCTTTCTAGAAACATGGAAAACGGACAGCACAATACAGGCCCTTCGGCCCACAAAGCTGTGCTGAACATGTCCTTACCTCAGAAATTACCTAGGGCCCTCTATTTTTCTGAGCTCCATATACCTGTCCAGGAGTCTCTTAAAAGACCCTATCGTATCCACCTCCACAACTATCGCCAGCAGCCCAATCCATGCACTCACCACTCGCTGCATAAAAAGAAAACTTACCCCTGACATCTCCTCTGTACCTACTTCCAAGCACCTTAATACTGTGTCCTCTCGTGCTAGCCATTTCAGCTCTGGGAAAGCCTCTGACTATCCACATGATCGATGCCTCTCATCAGCTTATACACCTCTATCAGGTCACCTCTCATCCTCCGTTGCTTCAGGGAAAAAAGGCCGAGTTCACTCAACTTATTCTCATAAGGCATGCTCCTCAATCCAGGCAACATCCTTTATAGTTGCTCAGTTCCTCCAGCATTTTATGTGTTTTGCTCAAGATTTCCAGCATCTGCAGAATTTCTTATGTTTATGCTAGAAATAATAAGCTGGACGGGACACATTATTTAAACACTGATGAAACAGTAAAATTAGAGTAGTAAGGGAGCATTGGTGGCGAGTCAGCATCTCTCCACAGATGTCGCCTGACCAGCTGAGTATTCCCAGCCTTTTTTTTAGTGAAGTTTCAAGTATCTTCTATGCTTTGCTTGTCAACCAGAAACATTTACCAAAAACACAGCCTGACTACCTGAGAATTTTTATCATTTTCGGTCTTTAATTCAAATAAAAAATGACTTTCAAATCTCTTGGAGTAACTGTGCACTTACAATTTTATGCTTTGCATTAAACCGTAGTTGCAGTATAATTTCTATAATTGCCCCAGACCCTGTTGAAAACCTGACAGTAACGATGCTGATTAATCTATATAAAAGAGAACTATTTCTTTATTAATAGTCATGAAACAGTACAGCTTTATAATTACACTGTCGAGTGAAATGGAAGATTTTTATTAAATCTGCAGTGATACTTCTGTTTTTTAAAAAAATAATTTTTTTCAGTTGTAGTAATCCCTATATTTAATGTTTAATTACAGATTATTTTCCTTCTATTCCTGATTTCCCAAATTCCGGTGACAACTGCTTGTAACCCAGGGGAGTATGAAAATAATAGGGTCTGTTGTTCATTGTGTTCTCCAGGTAAGTGATGGCCAGTACTTTATACAATAATTATCTCAATGCCAACAGAATGCTTTTCATTAGCTTTCAAAAGTGGTGCAGCTATATTTTTACTAAAAAAAACATGCCAGAAATGGATTTTAGTAAGGCTTTGACAAGTTCATTGAAGGGAGGTTCATCCAGAGATAACAATTCCACGGGATCCATGATGAATTGGCTGTTTGGATTCAGAACTGGCCTGCCCATGGAGACAGGGTAGTAGTCAGTGGGACTTACTCTGGCTGGAGGTTTCTGATTAGTGGTGTTCTGCAGGGATCTGTACTTGGAACCCCTGCTGTTTGTGAAACATATAAATAACCTACAGTGGCATGCAAAGGTTAGGCACCCCTGGTCAAAATTTCTGTTACTGTGAATAGCTAAGCGAGTAAAAGATGACCTGATTTCCAAAAGGCATGAAGTTAAAGATGACACATTCCTTTAATATTTTAGGCAAGATTTCTTTTTTATTTCCATCTTTTACAGTTTCAAAATAACAAAAAAGGAAAAGGGCCCAAAGCAAAAGTTTGAGCACCCTACATGATCAGTACGTAGTAACACCCCCTTTGGCAAGTATCATAGCTTGTAAATGCTTTCTGTAGCCCGCTATGAGTCTTTCAATTCTTGTTTAGGGGATTGTCGCCCATTCTTCCTTGCAAAAGGCTTCTAGTTCTGTGAGATTCTTGGACTGTCTTCCATGCACTGCTCTTTTGAGGTCTATCCACAGATTTTCGATGATGTTTAGGTCAGGGGACTGTGAGGGCCATGGCAAAACCTTCAGCTTGCGCCTCTTGAGGTAGTCCATTGTGGATTTTCAGGTGTGTTTAGGATCATTATCCTGTTGTAGAAGCCATCCTTTTTTCATCTTCAGCTTTTCTTTTTACAGATGGTGTGATGTTTGCTTCCAGAATTTGCTGGTATTTAATTGAATTCATTCTTCCCTGTACCAGTAAAATGTTCCCAGTGCCATTGGCTGCAACACAAGCCCAAAGCATGATCGATCCACCCCCGTGCTTAACAGTGGGAGAGATGTTCTTTTCATGAAATTCTGCACCCTTTTTTCTCCGAACATACTTTTGCTCATTGTGGCCAGAAAGTTCTATTTTAACTTCATCAGTCCAAAATGCATCAGGCTTGTTTAGATGTTCCTTTGCAAACTTCTGATGTTGGATTTTGTGGTGAGGACACAGGAAAGCTTTTCTTCTGATGACAGTAGAACAGCGCACCACCACTCCAGAGTCTGCTAAATCTTCCTGAAGGTCTTTTGCAGTCAAACGGGGGTTTTGATTTGCCTTTCTAGCAATCCTACGAGCAGTTCTCTCGGAAAGTTTTCTTGCTCTTCCAGACCTCAACTTGACCTCCACCGTTCCTGTTAACTGCCATTTCTTAATTACCTTATGAACTGAGGAAACGGTTACGTGAAAACGCTTTGCTATCTACGTATAGCCTTCTCCTGGTTTGTGGGCATCATTTATTTTAATTTTCAGAGTGCTAGGCAGCTACTTAGAGGAGCCCATGGCTGCTGATTGTTGGGACAAGGTTTGAGGAGTCAGGGTATTTATAAAGCTTTGAAATTTGCATCACCTGGCCTTTCCTAATGATGACTGTGAACAAGCCATAGGCCTAACAAGGTAATTAAGGTCTGAGACCTTGGTAAAAGTAATCTGAGAGCGCAAATCTGTTGGGGTGCCCAAAGTTTTGCATGGTACTCCTTTCCTTTTTTTCCACTCTAAAATTGTACAAAACAAAAATAATACATGAATCTTGCTTAAAATGTTGAAAAGAATGTTTCATCTTTAACTTTATGACTTTTGGAGATCAGTTCTGCTCACTTAAGTATTCACAGTAACAGAAATTTTGACCAGGGGTGCCCAAACCTTTGCATGCCGCTGTATATGAAAACATAGATGGGTGGTTGGTAAGTTTGCAAATGATGCAAAGACCAGTGTTCTTGTGGATAGTGTAGGTGTCTGGCAAAGGGTACAGCAATATATAAACAGGTTGTAGATATGGGCACAGAAATGATCCAATGTGAAGTGATGCACTTCCGGAAATACAAAGAGACAATCCACTGTTACTGGCAAGACCATTAACAGTGTTGGTGGGTAGAAGGATTTGGGGCTTAAGTTCATAGCTCCCTGAAAGTGATTACAGGTTGATAGTGTGGTAAAGAAATCACATGGTATGCTTGCCTTTAATGTTGAGGAACTGAGTTGAAGAGTCGAGAAGTTATGTTGCAGCTGTATAAAATTCCAGTTAGGCCCCATCTAGAATATTGCATTGTTCTGGTTACCCTATTATGGGAAGGAGGGGGTGCAGAGAGGTTTACTAGGATGCTGTCTGGCTTAGAGTGCATCTGCTATAGGAATAGACTGGACAAACTTGGGCTGTCTTCTCTGGAGCAGCAGAGGCTGAGGAAGATTTGAAAGAGGTTTCTAGGATTATAAGAGGAAATGTACACTTTAATATTACTACTGACTCGATTGGAAGATATTTAATTGTTACTGGTTTATTATGCGAGCAAAAGGTAGCTCTGGTGTGTGTATACGCACCTAATGTAGATAATTCTGATTTTTTTTAAGAAATTTTTTTCAGAGTTACCAAATCTCAATGAATATAAGCTGATCATGGGTGGTGACTTTAATTGTTGCTTAAATCCGGCGATTGACAGGTCATCAACCAATCCGTCGCTTCCTAATAAAGCAGCAGCTTGTATTAACTCTTTTTTATTAGAATATGGCCTTGTCGATATTTGGAGATATAAACACCCCAATGATAAAAATTTCTCTTTTTTCTCACACGTCCATCACAAGTATTCTCAAATTGATTACTTTTTTTTAGATGCACGTCTGTTAAACTCCGTTGTTCAATGTGCGTATGACATCATTGCGCTCTCAGATCACGCTCCTTTATCGGATAGATTTTTGAAAATCTCACAGTGGAGATTGAACCCCGTATTGTTACGGGATCCAGCTTCTGTTAATTTTATTAAGGAGCAAATTTCTATATTTTTTGAATTTAATACAACTGAAGGAATATCAAATCTGGATATATGGGACATCTTGAAATCTTTTCTTAGGGGACCAATAATCTCATATTCAGCAGCCTTGAGAAATAAAACTAAAGTGGAATTGTCAGTGCTTATTAATAAAATTAAACAGATAGATAAAGCGTATTCAGTTAAACCTACTGAAGACCTATATAAAGAAAGGGTCGAACTTCAATCACAGTATGATTTGCTTATGACCTTTCCCAATGAACAGCAAATTTTTAAATCTAAAAGTTTATTTTATATACATAGGGAAAAATCTGCTAAACTTTTAGCGGGTCAGTTAAAGGCTGGGATGGTCAGAAGACAGATTTTTAAAATTCGCCGACCAGATAGAACAGAAACTTTAGATCCTTATGAAATTAATAAGATATTTATGTACTTTTATTCTAATCTTTATAAATCTGAATTCTCTGATAGTACTATTACTATGAATAGATTTTTGCAAAGGTTAAACATACCTCAAATTTCGATTCAAGATGTTGATATGTTAGATGCACTTATGAAACAAGAGGAGATAGCCAAGGCTATATCCTCTATGCATTTAGGTAAAGCTCTGGGACCTGATGGTTATACGGTAGAATTTTACAAGACTTTTCATGAAATGCTTACACCACATCTTCATCAAACCTTTACTGATTCTACATCCTCTGGGAACCTTCCTAAAACTTTTTATGAGGCACTAATTTCATTGATTCCAAAAAAAGGAAAAGACCCACTGGAATGTGTATCCTATAGATAGATAGATAGATAGATACTTTATTCATCCCCATGGGGAAATTCAACATTTTTTCCAATGTCCCATACACTTGTTGTAGCAAAAAACTCATTACATACAATACTTAACTCAGTAATAATATGACATGCATCTAAATCACTAACTCAAAAAGCATTAATAATAGCTTTAAAAAAAAGTTCTTAAGTCCTGGCAGTTGAATTGTAAAGCCTAATGGCATTGGGGAGTATTGACCTCTTCATCCTGTCTGAGGAGCATTGCATCGACAGTAACCTGTCACTGAAACTGCTTCTCTGTCTCTGGATGGTGCTATGTAGAGGATGTTCAGGGTTTTCCATAATTGACCGTAGCCTACTCAGCGCCCTTCGCTCAGCTACCGATGTTAAACTCTCCAGTACTTTGCCCACGACAGAGCCCGCCTTCCTTACCAGCTTATTAAGACGTGAGGCGTCCTTCTTCTTAATGCTTCCTCCCCAACACGCCACCACAAAGAAGAGGGCGCTCTCAACAACTGACCTATAGAACATCTTCAGCATCTCACTGCAGACATTGAATGACGCCAACCTTCTAAGGAAGTACAGTCGACTCTGTGCCTTCCTGCACAAGGCATCTGTGTTGGCAGTCCAGTCTAGCTTCTCGTCTAACTGTACTCCCAGATACTTGTAGGTCTTAACCTGCTCCACACATTCTCCATTAATGATCACTGGCTCCATATGAGGCCTAGATCTCCTAAAGTCCACCACCATCTCCTTGGTCTTGGTGATATTGAGACGCAGGTAGTTTGAGTTGCACCATATCACAAAGTCCTGTATCAGTTTCCTATACTCCTCCTCCTGTCCATTCCTGACACACCCCACTATGGCCGTGTCATCAGCGAACTTCTGCACATGGCAGGACTCCGAGTTATATTGGAAGTCTGATGTGTACAGGGTGAACAGGACCGGAGAGAGTACGGTTCCCTGTGGCGCTCCTGTGCTGCTGACCACCGTGTCAGACCTACAGTCTCCCAACCGCACATACTGAGGTCTATCTGTCAAGTAGTCCACTATCCAATCCACCATGTGAGAGTCTACTCCCATCTCCGTTAGTTTGTGCTTTAAGATCTTGGGCTGGATGGTGTTAAAGGCACTAGAGAAGTCAAGGAATGTAATCCTCACAGCACAACTGACCCCATCTAGGTGAGAGAGTGATTTGTGCAGCAAATACGTGATAGCATCCTCCACTCCCACCTTCTCCTTATACGCAAACTGAAGCGGATCCCGGGCGTGCCTGGTTTGTGGCCTCAGATTCTGTATTATCAGCCGCTCCATGGTCTTCATCACGTGCGACGTCAAGGCAACAGGTCTGAAGTCATTCAACTCCTTTGGTTGTGGTTTCTTCGGTACCGGGACAATACAGGATGTTTTCCACTGTCTGGGTACTCTTCTCTGATCTAGACTCATGTTGAAGATGCGCTGTAGTGGATCTCCCAGTTCAGTTGCACAGGCCCTCAGTAATCGTGGGGAAACTCCATCCGGTCCAGCCGCCTTGCTGGTACAGATCTTCCTCAGTTGACCTTCCACCTGTGCAGCCGTAAACCTGGGCGTGGGCCAGGTCTCCTGTGAGTGGCTATTTTCCTGTGAGGGAAGTAAGCCTGGTGTGGAGTTCTGCGGTGAGGGTGAGATTGTGCTGTCGAACCTATTGAAGAAGTTGTTCAGCTGGTTCGCTTTCTCCACATCTCCACTTATGTTTGCCCCCCGCTTTGCACCGCATCCGGTGATGATCTTCATCCCATCCCACACCTCCTTCATGCTTTTTTTCTGCAGCTTTTGTTCTAACTTCCTCCTATACTGCTCCTTTGCCCCCCTTATCTGTACTCTGAGTTCCTTCTGAACTCTTTTAAGCTCCAACCGATCACCATCTTTAAAGGCCCTCTTCTTCTGGTTTAGGAGGCCTTTGATGTGACTAGCGATCCAGGGCTTATTATTGGGATAGCAGCGAACAGTTCTAACAGGAACAACCGCATCCACACAAAAGTTAATATAGTCCATTGTGCATTCAGTGACCTCCTCAACGCCCCCACAGAGCCCCCCTTGCAGTACATCCCAGTTAGTAGTACCGAAGCAGTCTCTCAGGGCCTGTTCAGCTTCAGGAGTCCACTTCCTAAAAGAGCGTGTGGTAGTGGGATGCCTCATCACAATTGATTTATATCTGGACTGTAACAAAACCAGGTTGTGATCAGCTTTCCCCAGTGCAGGCAGCGGGGATGCACTATATGCATCCTGTACGTTTGCATACAGCAGGTCAATAGTCCTGTTACCCCTGGTGTAACAATCCACGTACTGGGAGAAAGCAGGTAGTGTCTTGTCCAAAGTCACATGGTTGAAGTCCCCTGTAATTAACACTAGTGCCTCAGGGTGTTGTGTCTGAAGCTTAGCAACGGCGGAGCTGATGACGTCACACGCTACCGTTGCGTCTGCATGCGGCGGGACGTACACAATCACCGCAATGACGCTGGCGAATTCTCGAGGCAGGTAATATGGCCTCATACTCACGGCGATCAGCTCAATATCCTTTTCACAAACGGAGATCTTTGTACTCACGTGCCCGGGGTTACACCATCTTACGTTAATGTAGAGAGCGAGTCCCCCTCCTTTCTTCTTCCCACACTTTTTGGCATCTCTGTCAAATCTTACCGTAGTAAAACCAGGTAATTCTACATTTACATCCGGGATGTTAGCCGTCAGCCATGTTTCGGAAAAGCACATTAAACTGCATTCCTTGTATGCTTTAACATTCCTTACTAGTGAGGCTAGCTCATCCACTTTATTTGGCAGCGAGTTCACGTTCCCCATAATGACCGATGGAACAGCGGGTTTATAACGCTTCTTTCTCTCCGTCCACTTATACCTGCGCAGTTTTCCAGCCCTGGAGCCACGGAACCTCCGTTTAATTTCGTTCGGGATCTGGATCTGTTGCGCAACACTGACTTGCGCATTTCTCAGTGCAAGTAGCTGGTCTCTCGAGTACACCTTTCTCTCCATCTCAATATTAAATAAATACTAAACATAACACTATGACTAAAAAGAAAACAACCTAAAAAAGAATGATCAATTTTATCGAATCTCGGGAGCAGCTGGAAAAGGCTGCCGCTCAGGTCGGCGCCGGAAGTATAACATATTTCTTTACTGAATGTAGATTTTTAAATCCTCTCTAAGATTCTAGCAAAAAGGCTTGAGAATATCTTGCCTAATGTTATATCAAATGATCAAACAGGATTTATAAAAAATAGATACTCACGTTTTAATATTCGAAGATTGTTAAATATCATTTATTCTCCCTCAGCCAAAGAATCTGAATGTATTGTATCTTTGGATGCAGAGAAAGCCTTTGATAGGGTGGAGTGGCCTTATCTATTTCAGATTTTGAAGAGGTTTAATTTTGGTCCAGGATTTATTTCCTGGATTAAATTGATTTATCATGCCCCGGTAGCTGCGGTCCTAACTAATAATGAAAAGTCTCCTTATTTTAGATTATATAGAGGTACCCATCAGGGTTGTCCCCTTAGTCCTTTATTATTTAATTTGGCTTTAGAACCACTTGCTATTGCTCTTAGGGATTCTAATTCTGTGCAGGGTATTAGGAGAGCGGATGAATTACATAAGGTTTCGTTATACGTGGATGATTTATTAGTTTACATTTCAAATCCTAGGAAATCTATTCTTTTTATGTTATCTATATTTATGGAATTTGGTATTTTTCTGGATATAAACTTAATTTACATAAAAATGAATTATTTCCTATTAATAATTATTGATTATTATGATCAAATACCTTTTAATATTGCCAAAAGCCATTTTACTTACTTTGGTATCAAAATTACTAAAAATTTTAAATACCTATATAGGTATAATTTCTTCCCTTTAGTTGAATATACTCAACAGGCGCTTTCTAAATGGTTACCTATGTCGATGTCATTGATAGGTCAAATAAATGTTATAAAAATGGTTATTCTACCAAAATTTTTATATATATTTCAAGCAGTTCCCTCCTTTGTTCCAAAAACATTTTTTGATAAAATAGACTCTCTGATTTTGTCTTATGTTTGGAATAATAAAAGCTCTAGAGTGAATAAACTTTTATTGCAAAAATCAAAAAAAGATGGAGGACTGGCTTTACCAAACTTTAGATTTTATTATTGGGCAGTTAATATTCGTTATATTACTTTTTGGATTTATGATATAGATGACCAAGATCGCTCTTCATGGTTACAGTTGGAGGAAAATTCAGTAATGGGGGTTTTCGTTAGCTTCTTTATTAGGAGCTCCTCTTCCGTTTTCGCTCTCCAGATAGGTAGACAATCTCTGAACCCTATTGTTAAACATACTTTAAAAATTTGGTTTCAATTTTGTAGATTTTTTGAATTAAATGATTTTCTACTTTCTAGTAATATTTATTCTAATTTCTTTTTTAAACCATCAACTTTGGACAAGGCTTTTTTTAACATGGAAAATTAAGGGAATAAAAACTTTTTTAGATTTGTTTTTACAAGACTGTTTAATGTCTTTTTCACAGTTAATAGATAAATATGATATCTCTAATACACATTTTTTTCAGATATTTACAGGTTAGGAATTTTTTACGTAATTTTTTACCGAATTACCCCTCGGCCTGCTCTTTAAATTTGGCTTATGCTATTTTTCAGTTTAAACCTTTTCAAAAACAATTAATAGCTATTATTTATAAATATTTAATGAATGCTCGCATGTCGCCTAATGATAGGGTTCAACGCACCTGGGAAGTAGAACTTCAACATTCACTTTCAGATAATCAATGGAGTAAAATTTATTATTTAGTCAATAATTCATCTATCTGCGCACGCCACATCTTAATTCAGTTTAAGATAGTACACAGGGCCCATATGTCCAAAGATAAATTGGCATATATTTTTCCTAATATAAGCCCTATTTGTGACAGATGTAACACAGAAGTGGCTACTCTAACTCATATGTTTTGGTCATGTGTAAGTTTAAACAATTTTTGGAGGGATATGTTTGGAATATTATCTAAAGTTATAGATGTGGATGTTCAACCTAATCCACTTACAGCAATTTTTGGGATTATTCCAGAGGAAGCAAGCAAAGTGTCTGCTTCCGCCCAACATGTGATAGCTTTTTCAACTTTACTGGCTAGGAGAGGTATTTTGCTACACTGGAAAGGCTGTCCCAAATAAATGGCTGCCCTGGTTATCTGATGACCCAATTAACCAGAATCCACTTATCAGTAGTGATATTCACTATCTCCTCCAGTGTACCTGGGTAATCTGAGGAAGGGAGTGTTTGAAGATCAAGACCACACATCTGTCACAAAGCTCATGCTCCACAGGGTAGCAGTGGTTCACTGCACCCCTGTATGTTTCTGTGACATGGACGATATGCAGCAAGAAAATCATAGCAAGACAAGTCTCTGCATTCCCTCCAAATAAGCAAACCAACATCAGCTTCCTTTCCTAGGCCTGATGGACGGCCATATTATTTGCAGGACCTGAAACAAATTGTTTTGAGTTAAGTGACAGTAAGCATTTACCAGGTGGACAGACAAAAAAGTTCAAAGAAAATTTATTATCAAAGTACACATATGTCACCATATACGACCCTGAGATACATTTTCTTGCAGGCATTCACAGTACAAAGAAACCCAATAGAATCAATAAAAAATTACACACAGACAACCAATGTGCAAGAGACTACAAATTGTGCAAATACAACAAAAAAGAAAAAATCTAAATAATAAATATTGAGAATGTGATTTACGGAGTCTTTGAAAGGGAAGTCATAAGTTGTGGAATCAATTTTGTATTGGAGTGAGTGTAATTAGCCACTCTGGTTCAGGGGTCTGATGGCTGAGGGATAAAAGAAGCTTGTTATAAAATTGTGATTAATGGGCATCCCAGATTTGAATTTGCTCAATATGGGGAAGGAATATTGAAGTGTGCATGTAGAGCCTCATGTTCATGAATTTAGAATACACTGTCATTGGAAGATTGAACACATCAGCCGTCAAGCCGTGTACCCACCTGCCCAATTACAAACATCCTGCCAGAGTTGAGGCTGAGTCTCTGAGGTTTACATTAGCCTTATCGTCCACCTCGGAACCACAGAGCTGGAGCTTAACCAAGTCATCCACAATTCCAAGGGGCTGCAAAAAATAGGGTGTATCCATGATAGTGCTTATGCATACAGCGTCTCTGAATACATGGCATCGCTGAAATACTATTTCTGCTCAGAAGTAATAATGGTTCTCAGGTAGCGTGTTTTTTTGGCAAAAATGCATTCGAATTGATTCTTTGAGAGCAGAATAAGCATTGTGATTCCTTGTCACTTTTCCAATGCAGATTTTTGTTTTATTGCAGGCTCTAGAGTATCCAAACACTGCACCTTGATGACGGACACAACATGCGATCCCTGTACAAATGGAGAGTATATGGAGCATCCAAATGGACAAGAGAAATGTTCTAAGTGTAAAATATGCGATGCAGGTATTTATTATAATATTGATTGAAGTTATGCTGATTTTATCAACCCATCAGGGTTTTCTGAAATTCATTTACAAAGTATTACTGACACCACTTGCTGCTATTGTACCAAACAATGTCATGACTGCATCGTAGTGAAAACCTGAGCTTAACTTCAAACCTGACGTGCCATTTTCTGCCATCAGATTCTTGCTGTAGGACAAATTATGATGAGCTTAAATCTCAGTGATAATATCCCGGGGTAGAAGTTGCTTCACTTTCTTTCCGGGATTTTAAAACAGCCTCTCTTGTCACCCTGTTTTTGTGAAAGTTGACATGTTTTGATCTGTCATATTTTAGCCCAGCTGAGTTGAGCCATGAAACCAGTTCTCAAAAGGGCATATTGCCTAATATAAGCAGCATTGATCAGGCTGCAGGTGAGCCTTCATCTAAAGAATGAATACACTAAGAATATGGAGTTGGGAGAGTGCTCACAAGAGTTAATAGGAGCTGGGCAAGGTGGTGGAAAACAGAACTAGCAGGAGGCATGATCTTTGTACAAGGGAGCCACTGCACCTTTTCTGGACTACAGACATACTCTTGGCAGTGGGAGTTGCCAGGAAGATCTCTGCATGGACATGAATGCCTGTACTTGAGAAATCTTCAACCCATGCCTGTTCCTCCTACAGGGTGAAGGAAAATTGGCTGAAATTTCTCTCCTTTAGTTTGGCTTTGTGTGACCTGGGTAATAATTAAATGAAGAACTCAATCTGAGATGGGGCAGCAGTCAATGATGGCAACGTGGAATGACTTTGAGTGCACAAAGCAAAGAATGATCTCCAGAAGTAGTGAATGCAATATATGGAGACAATAGCTGAGGTGCAGCAGCTCATTGATGTTATTGAGGATAGTGCAATTTCAGCCCAATAAATCAGTGGTCCCCAACCACCGAGCTGCGGACCGGTTTCAGGCCACGAGGAAACGATATGATTTGGTGATATGAAACAATATGAGTCAGCTGCACCTTTCCTCATTCCATCACGCCCACTCTTGAATTTGAACACCTGCGAGGCCATCAGTCGGTCATTAACTTACAACTACTCGATGAGTAAAAAACAAATGTCACTTGAGAGTTTCTTTGGAAGAGGTGGTAGGGGACATAAAAGGCCTAACGATGATGATAACTCAGAGACAGCTGAGGCCAAGACTACAAAAAAAAAGAAAGCTTCCTTCAACAGGAAATACGATGAGTCGTACATAAAATATGGCTTTAATGTGACCGGTGACTCGCACGCTCCAAGCCCCCTGTGTGTGATATGTGGGGACAAGCTGTCTAATGAGGCAATGAAGCCCTCAAAACTGCTTTGGCACCTTGAGTCCAAGCACTCTGCACTTAAAGACAAACCCATTGAGTTTTTTAAGCAGAAGAAAACGTGAGCAAGCGGGACAGAGGCAAGTGCTGAGAGCCACCACCTCCACAAATGCTGCTGCTCTGAGAGCATCGTACTTTGTGGCTAGCCGTATTGCTGAGGCTAAGGAGCCTTTCACTGTTGGTGAAGAATTGATTCTGCCTGCTGCCAGGGACATGTGCCGTGAACTGTTGGGAGAAGCTGCAGCTAACAACATGGCACAGGTTTCTCTTTCAGCTACCACAGTTTCAAGGAGAATCAATAACATAGTGGAGGACATCGAAGCACAGCTATTGGAACGGCTTAATGAGTCACCATGGTATGCTATCCAGGTCGACGAGTCTACCGAAGTCAACAACAAGGCAGTACTGCTGGCTTATGTGCGATATATATTTCAAGACGATGTGCACGAGGATACGTTGTGTGCACTGCCGCTGCCAACTAACACAACTAGGGTAGAACTATTCAAGTCTTTGAATGACTACATGTCAGGCAAACTGGACTGGTCATTCTGTGTTGGAATATGCAGCTATGACTGGACAGCTGTCTGGTTTCACCACCCGAGTCAAAGAGGTTGCTCCTGAATGCCAGTCTACACACTGTGTCATACAAAGGGAAATGCTGGCTAGCCAAAAAAATCACCACTGGCAGCACACTTCAGTGATGAGGAATGGATAGCAAAACTCACTTATCTGTGTGACATCTTCAACCTGCTCAATGAACTCAATTTGTCACTTCGGGGGAGAATGACAACTGTCTTCAAGTTGGCAGGTAAAGTGTCTGCTTTCAAAGCCAAACTGGAACTGTGGGGACAGCGAGAGGACAGGGGCATATTTGACATGTTCCCAACATTAGCTGGGATTTTGGGAGAGACTGAGGCCGCTCCGTCCTTCTCACAGCTGGTGGGCAATCACCTATCTTTGCTGACAACAGAATTCGAGTGTTACTTCCCAACCACAAATGATCCAAGGTGTGCAAAGGAATGGGTCCGTGACCCATTTGTGAATGTCCCCGGTGAATCATCCATGTCAGCATGGGAAGAAGATCAACTCCTCGAGCTTGCAAATGACGGTGGGCTGAAAAGTATGTTTGACATAACATCTCTGCCAGCATTCTGGATCAAAGTCAAGGCTGAATATCCTGAGACAGCCACAAAAGCACTGAAAACGTTGCTTCCATTTCCAACATCATATCTCTGAGAAGTGGGGTTTTCTGCAATGAATGCAACGAAAACTAAATTGTGGAATAGACTGGACATAAGGAACCCTGTTCAAGTATTGCTGTCTCCCATCACCCTTCGATGGGACCGTCTTGTTGCAGGGAAACAAGCCCAGGGCTCCCACTGATTCAGCGATATTGGTGTGTTGCAATGATTTTTTATGTTTAAACGAGGAAAATATGCGGTGTGTTTAATATTAAATTCATTAGATAAACCCTATTAGAAAGGAAATGAGTGTATTAGCCACTTACAAGTGACTTATAATTGACTTATCACCTATATTCCAGTCGTGACTAACACTCCCCCCCCCCCCCCACCCATCAGCCGGTCAGCAAGAATATTGTCAATATTAAACCAGTCCATGTTGCAAGAAAGGCTGGTGGCCCCTGCATTAAATGGTATAATTTCCAGAGAAGTGATTAGTAAAACTTGGTTGTTCTCTGAAGAAATAACTCATTTTACACAACAATGAATTTCAACATCTCCAGTGGAATTACAACTGCTGTCATTTCGAATAGTTAACTCTAGGAAAACAGTGGTACTAAGGAGTCAACATTCCAGTCCAAAGATTAGGAGTTAAACTTCTATATAGGAAAGAAAGTTTCTCCTTTCCCAGGTGCCAAAACCTCTTTTTCATCAATGAAACTCTTGCATGAAACCATCTTGATATATTGACCAGTCACAGATGGCAGGAAGGCATAGCCTTGACATACATTTAGAGTCATAGAGTTGTACAGCACATGGTCTGTGCTGGCCATCATGCCAATTTGTTCAAGTCCCATTTACATGCATTAAATTCATATCCATACATACTTTTTCATTCAAATATATTCAGATTCCTCTTAAATGTTGTTACTGTTCCTGCCCCCACAACCACCTCCCTCATGCAAGTATACACATGCTCTTTAGTTTTAGAAACTCTTACCAGAGAAAGGAGACACTGGCTATCTACCCTATCAACTATCACTGATATGTATCATGGAATTTGTTGCTTTGCGGCAGAAGAATAGCGCATTGCATTAAAACAAATTCTATGCTTTGCAATAATAAATAAAAACAAAGTACTACAAAAAGAGAGCAAAAAAAGTAAGGTAGAGTTCATGAGTTCATAGACCACTCAGCAATTAAAGGTGAAGAAGCTGCTTCTAAAACATTGAGTGAAGCTCTTCAGGCTCCTGTATCTTCTTCCTGGTGGTAGTAATGAGAAGAGGGTATGTCCTGAGTGATAGGGATCCTTAAAGGTGGATACTGCCTTTTTTGAGGTACCGCCTTTTGAAGATATGTTTAATGTTGTGAAGGCTAGTGCCCATGATGGAATTGGCTGAGTTTACAACTCTCTGCAGCTTTTTTTAAATCTGTGCATTAGTGCCTCCATATATCTATATCATTTGGCTGTCAGCCTTCTTCGCTCCAAAGAAAACAGACCTAGCCTCTCCAATCTTACCTGATAACTTAAGCCTTCCCATCAAGGTCACACCCTTGTAAATGTTTCCTGTGCCATCTCCAGCATAATTATATTCTTCCTAGTGTCTGGTAACTAGAACTGCATACAGTATTCCAAGTGCAGTCTGTCTACTATTTTGTACGACTGTAACACAGCATCTCAACTCTTGCACTTGAAGCCTCAGCTTTCTTCAGCACCCTGTTTATCTGTGTTCTCGTTTTCAAGAAACTGTGTACTTGTATTCCCCCAGGTTTCTCTCTTCAACAGGATTCCTCAAAGCCCTACCATTCACTGTGTAAGCCTTGTTTCAACTTCACAAAGTCCACCACTTTCCAGTTGTCCAAGTTAAATTCCATCTGCTATCCCCTTCCCATCTTCCCAGTTGTTCTATGTCCTGTTGTAAACTTAGACGATCCCTCTGCAGTGTTCGCCACCCGTCCCAATTTTGATATCGACTACAAACTTACCAGTGGTGCAGCCTGCATTTTCATTCGTATCTTTAATATGCACGATACCCAGCAACAATCGCTTTCATGCCCCACTGCGCTCAGGCCTCTAATCTGGAAAACAATATTCCTCAGTCAGTTTTATATCTGTTTGGGTTCTTCACCCAAATCCTATATGTTCTGGCCTTCTGTACCATCTTACCATACAGGACCTGATCAAAAGCTTTATTAAAGTCTTTGTAGGCGACATCTACCACTCTGTTCTTATCAATCCTCCTTGCTGCCTCTTCAAAGTACTCAATCTGATTCATGAGACATTTATAGAGAAACATAAACCCCATTCTGAAGCGTCTTTCAATGGAGTGCTCTTTTTAAAACTCAATTCCTACTTCACATGATCCATGTCCCTCCATTCATGAGCCTATTTAACAACCTTTAAACACCTCTATGTTGACATGTAAATTTGATTTAGGAGGGTTACAACTTCCAAATTTTAAGAATTATTATAAAGCAAATCAACTTAGATTTATTGCGTCTTTTTTTGATGAAGAAAAACCGGCATGGATTAGAATAGAATTAGATAAGATAGGAGAAAACATACCAGAAGATTTTATATATAAATGGGAATCCAAATGGATACGGGAAAAAAAAGAATCTCCTATATTAAGACACTTGATTGATTTATGGAATAAGGTAAATATGGACGATGAGATAAAGAAATCTTTATTAGCAAAAAGAACTTTAATTCAAAATAGACTTATTCCTTTTACAATGGATAATAAACTTTTACATAATTGGTTCCAAAAGGGGATTAAATATATAGGTGATTGTTTTGAAGGAGGTATATTGATGTCGTTTGATCAATTAAAAAATAAATATAAAATATCAAATAACACTCTTTTCTGTTATTTTCAATTAAAGGCTTATTTACGAGAAAAGCTGGGTCAAACAATGTTGATGCCAAAACCTAGTGAAATAGAAATATTAATTCAAAAAGGAAAAATTAAAAAATTTACATCTTGTATGTATAATTTGATTCAAAAACAGACAATTAAATCAGGAATTTATAAATTAAGACAAAAATGGGAATCTGATTTGAATGTTAAAATTGATGGAAAAAACTAGTCAAGATTATGTTCTGATAGTATGAGAAATACAATAAATGTTTGACTTAGATTAATACAATATAATTTTTTACATCAATTATATATAACACCACAGAAAATAAATAGATTAAATTCAAATATGTCTGACCAATGTTTTCGATGTAATCAAGAAATTGGTACTTTTTTACATTCTACTTGGTCTTGTTTTAAAATTCAACCATTTTGGATAAAATTAAGACTTTTATTGGAACAAATTACTGGAGTACAACTCCCACATAGTCCAGTATTATTTTTATTAGGAGACATTGAAGGGACAATACCGAAACTTAAATTGAATAAGTATCAGAAAAAATTTATAAAAATTGCACTGGCAGTAGCCAAAAAAGTTATCGCAGTTACTTGGAAATCTGATTTATATTTAACTATGGATTGTTGGAATAATGAAATACATAGTTGTATTCCACTTGAAAAAATTACATACAATCTAAGAAATGAATATGATATATTTTTGAAAATTTGGCTCCCATACTTACAAAAGATAGGATTAAATACATAGGTCCTTTGAAGATAAAATTATAAAGTAATTGGGGAAAGTAAAAATAAATATTAAAATTATTTTGAACTCCATGGAGCATGTGGGGATCCTCCGATATCCAGGCAATCTTTCTCTTCTTTTTTTTCTTTCTTTAGATAAGGGTTAAGGGGGGGAGGGTTGAGGGGAGGGGGGAGGGTTAATATTATTTTTCTCACTATTTCATCATCACATTTATTCTTTGTAATTTTCTAAAATTTAATAAATAAAATATTTTAAAAATAATAAAAAAAACACCTCCATGTTCTTGCCTCCACCAGTACCCCGGTAGTACATTCCAGACACTCGCCACTTTCTGTGCTAAAAACCTACCCTGCACATCTCCTTTGAACTTTACTCCTCTCACCCTCTAACAGACATTTTGACCCTGGGAAAAGGATATTGGAAATTGTTTACTCAATCTATGCCTTTATTATTGTTTAAACTTATATTAGATTTCCCATCAATCTCTGTTACTCCAGAGAAAACATCTCAAGCTTGTCGCAGCTGTCCTTATAGCAGCTTCCCTCTAAGCCATGCAGCATCGGGTAAACAACTTCTTCACCCTCTCCAAATTCTTTGCATTCTTCCTATAATGGGGCAACCAATATGGAATGCAATTGTCCAGATGCAATCTAACCACAGTATAGCATTGATGCCACAGCAGTGGAAATTGCAAACAGTTTCAAACTCCTGGGAGAGGCCATACTTCGCACAAACTATCGTGGTCTCTGAACACATTCTCCACAATCAGGAAAGTCACCAACTCCTCTACTTTCTGAGGAGGCTGAAGACAGCTGGACTTTGCACAGCCATACTCATATCATTCTATATACAGGCAGTCCCCGGGTTACGTACGAGTTCCGTTCCTGAGTCCGTCTTTAAGTCGGATTTGTACGGAAGTCGGACCAAGTACATCAGGTATTATTTAGCGTCAGTTAGTCAAATGTTTGTCTTAGTATATAGTATATATTTTACCTTTCTATGCGTATAAAACACTTAAGAAACGTATGTATTCCAATAATTAAACCACTGCGTTGCTCAGTAATAATTGTAGCTTTCATCGGGGCAGCACCTTTCACGTGCTCCATTATTCTCACTTTATCCGTTTTCCTTTAACATTGTTCCGATCGTTGACCAACTGTAGCCTAACGCTTTTCTAATGACCGATGGCGTTTCACCTCTTTCCAAACACTATTATTTCCATTTTATTTTCAATCGCGATCACTTCCCGTCAATGGAACAGAAACACTGCGGGCGGCAGGTCCCAACCTGCGCCGGCTCCCGAGGTCTGCTGGGTCCTAAGGTCCACAGCACTGATTCCCCGGGTGCTAAACTGCACCGCACTGAGACAGGTTAAATGGGACAAGTGGGGTCTGTGCTGGGTTTGGGTATTTGATCCTCCACAATATTCCGTGTGGGAATTTAAACTGGAGGTGGCAGTGGTTTCTTTTACGAGGTCGAGCTGCGAGCTCAACATCAACCCGGCACGGATGGTACGGGACTCACTGGATCGATAATCAACCTGGCACGGGAGTGATCTGTCACTAAATCGAACTCGGGAACCTCCGTTCTCTAGCCTGGTGCTGATCTGACTGCGCCACCAGCTGACCGGAATGGGGGGGGGGGGGGGGGCGGCAGGGTCAGGGTGAATCTTACTAAGAAAAATTTAAGCCAAATACAAAGTTAAACACTCAACACTGTGTCAACGCAATGACTTAAAATGGCGGACGGTGTCGGGATCTGGCTTAAAATGTCGGATGGCGTTCTTCTTCCTCGGTTGATAAGTATGAGTTGTCCGTAAGTCGGATGTTCGTAACTCGGGGACTACCTGTATGCGCAGTAGAGAGCATCGTAACAAACTGCATCACTGCATGGCATGGAAACAGCACTATCGTGGACGGGAAGACTTTACAACAGGTAGTCAAAACTGCCCAATGCATCACTGGCACCAGTCTGTTCACCAACAAGGATATAAATACACAAAGGTGCAAGAAAAGGGCCAGTAACATGAAGGATCCCACCTGCCCTACTCATGGACTGTTAGTCCCACTCCCATCAGGGAGGAGGCTACATAGCATCCACACCAGGGCCAGCAGACTCAAAAAGCAGTAAGGTTGATCAACACCTCTACCCACTAACCTTCCCTCCACATCCCCAACTACCACTGCTTATCATTTTGTTATGTACAGACACTCCGGTTTAGACCATATGCCCTATCTATGTGTCTCATAATTTGATAAACCTCTATCACATCTCCACTGAGTATTCAATATTCCAGGGAAAACAATCCCAAGTTTGTCCAACTTCTCCTTAAACAGTGCCTATAAAAAGTATTCAACCTCCCCCCCCCCCAGAAGTTTTCATATTTTATTATTTTTCAATACTGAATCTCGGTGGATTTAATTTGGCTTTTTTGACACTGATCAACAGAAAAAGACTCTTTACTGTCAAAATGAAAACCGATCTCTACAAAGTGATCTAAATTAATTACAAATATAAAACACAAAATAATTGATTGCATAAGTATTCATCCCCATTTAATATGACACACCAGATCGTCACTGGTGCTGCCAATTGGTTTTAGAAGTCACATAATTAGTTAAATGGAGACCTGTGTGCAGTCAAGGTGTTTCAATTGATTGTAGTAAAAATACACCTGTATCTGGAAGGTCCAGATGTTGGTGAGTCAGTATCCTGGCAAAAACTATACCATGAAGACACAAGAACACTCCATGCAACTTTGCAAAAAAGTTCTTGAAAAACATGTCAGGAGACAAGAAAATTTCCAAGTCACCTAATATCCCTTGGAGTACAGTTAAGACAATCTGTGGAATGGAAAGAATATGGCAGAGCTGTAAATCTGCCTAGAGCTGAGTGACCGTACAAGAAGGGGACTAGCGAGGGAGGCCACCAAGAGATGTGTGACAACCTTGGAGGAGTTACAAGCTTCAGTGGCTGAGATACGAGAGACTGCGCATTCAACAACTGTTGCCCAGGTTCTTCACCAATCGCAGCTTTATGGGAGAGTGGCAAAGAGAAAGCCATTGTTGGAAACAAAAGCTCACATGAAATCTCGGTTAGAGTTTGCCAGAAGACGTGGGAGACTTTGAAGTCAGCTGGAAGAAGGTTCTATGGTCTGATGATACCAAAATTGAGCTTTTTGGCCATCTGACTAAACGTTATGTTTGGCGTAAGCCTAACACTGCACATCATCAAAATCAAACCCCCCTACTGTGAAGCATGGTGGTGGCTGCATCATGCAGTGGGAATGCTTCACTGCTGCAGGCCCTGGAAGGCTTGTGAAAGTAGAGGGTAAAATGAATGCAGCAAAACACAGGGAAATCCTGTAGGAAAAGCTGCTGCAGTCTGCAGGAGAACTGCAACTTAGGAGAAGAATTGTTTTCAACAAGACAATGACCTGAAACATAAAGCCAAAGCTACACCGGAAAGGCGTAAAAAGAACAAATTTAATGTCCTGGAGTGGCCAAGTCAGAGTCCACACCACAATCCAATTAAGAATTTGTGGCTGGTACTTCAAAAGAGCTGTTCACTCACAATCCTCATGCAATCTGACAGAGCTTGAGCAGTTTTGTAAAGAAGAATGGGGAAAAATGCAATGTCCAGATATGTAAAGCTGATAGAGACCAATCCACACAGACTCAAAGCTGCAGTTGCTGCCAAAGGAGTATCCACTAAATACTGACTTGAACGGGGTGAATACTTATGCAATTATTTTGTGTTTTATATTTGTAATTAATTTAGGTCACTTTGTAGAGATCAGTTTTCACTTTGACACAAAAGCGTCTTCTGCTGTTGATCAGTGTAAAATAGCCAAATTAAATCCACTGAGATTCAATGTTGTAAAAACATGAAAACTTCCAAGGGGGGTGAATACTTTTTATAGACACTGTAGATATGATTCTCCAATCCAGGCAGCATTGTGATGAACCTCTTCTGGACCTTCTCCAAATCTTCCACATACTGCCTGTAATGTGGGATTCAGAATTCCACACTATATTCCAAATATGGCTTCACAAATGTTTTTTTATGTGTACAACATGTCTTTATGACTGTTGTGCTCGATGCCTTAACTGATTAAGGCAAGCGTGCCATATGGCCTTCTTTACCATCCTATCTACCTGCGTGGTCATTTTTGGGGACCTGTGGACTTCCACCTCAATATCCATCTATTGGTAATTGCTCTTAAATATCCTGCCTTTTACTGCAGACTTTCCCCCTTTCGATTGACGTACATTTTAGGGACAGCTTCTTCCCCTTGGCCATTAAATTTATGAATGGTTGATGAATGCATGAATGCTACATCACTGTTTTGTTTCTTGATATACTGTTTATTTAGTTTTTGTATATTCTTATGGTAATTTATAGTATTTTTATGTATTGTACTGTACTATTGCCACAAGACAACATATTTCAAGACATGCCAATGTTACAAATATGATTCTGACCTCCCAAAGTGCAACGCCTAAGATTTGCTTGGATTAAACTCCATCTGCCATTTTTTTCCAGCTGATCTATATCTTATTGTATCCTTTAACAACCTACTTCACCATCCACAATTCCCCCATTTTTATGTCAGCCATTTAAATTGATTATAATGTGAAAGGAATGGACTTATACTGTTGCCTGAAAGCTGTGAAGGTGAGGATTGGATTCTCTTTTCAGATTTAACGGAGAATGATTGAGAAATTGACAAGAAAAAGTCAAGCAGAATACTAGACCAATACAGTCAGTAGCAGAAAATAACATAAAATGGCAAATGATAATCTGGTTCATGTGCATGTCTTTTTCTTACATGTTGACCCAACACGCCACAGCAGTGTAAATACAGATGGTGAATAACATCAATCTTTGTGATCATTGAGACACTATATATTGGTGAATATGGAAGTGTTAGAGAAATTGATATTCTGTACCTGCTTTCAGAGAGGAAAACACAGAAAACTTCTAGTAATAGTGGTGAATGTTGGTCTGGGGTGAATAGAGAGCTGAAATAGATTAATGAAACATAGCAGTGGAGAAATTAATGACACTGATAACCAACAAATCATTAGGATCTGATTACCTACATTCCACATTACTGTATTAAAGAGTTGTCTATAGATGTAGTGGGTGCACTGGTTATCACACAGACCAGGTAGCACAGAATGAGTCAATCAGGAAATATTAGAAACTGTTAAAAGGAAATGGTAACAGGAAGGAGTAATAGGACGGGATTGACTCTCACGCAACAGATCAGCTCATTCTGAGGATCAGAATCAGGTTTATTATCACTGGCATACATCTTGAAATTTGTTGTTATGCAGCTGCTTAATATTTATAGCAATTCCTATTTCAATTTTCCAACATCTGCAATTTTTGCTTTTTGAGTGATTTGTTAAGTTTGCTACTGATACAAAGCAGGTTGCAATGTGAGTTCATGGGAGAATATGGACAGGATAAGTGAATGGGTGACATATGGTAGATGGAATATTAAGTTCTTTATCCACTTTGATTAATAATGGCAGAATGGTGTGCTTGCAGAGCTCTAGTGGGATTGTACCTGGATGTTGTGTACATGTCTGGTGTCTTGGCCTAAAGATTGACATATTTTTGATAGAGGAGGACAAGAAGAATTCCTGGGATAAGGAATTGTCTCATAAGGAAAGATTAACCGGATCATATTATTGTAACGTCTACAACCCAACCTTTTTTATGCCATGGACCCCTATTATTAACTGAGGGGCCCATGGACGCTTGGTTGGGAAACCTTGTTCTGGAGTTTAGAAGAAGCATGAGAGATATCACACAACACTTTAAAAATTCTTAGTGGGATTAACAGGAATAACATTTTCCCTTGCTGGGATTATCAGGAACATGGGGTCAGAGTCTCAGAGTAAGAGCACAGCTACTTTGAGAGGCTCACCAGCTGTGCGTGTTTAAGACCAAGTGTGATATATTTTTAGATTTTCAGGGATATGAGCTAATTACAAGAGAGAGGTTTTGAGCTACAAGATCTTTTTGAATGGTGGCACAGACACAAGGGATTTAGCAGCCAAATCCCGATTTAGTCTTCAGTCTAACTTCAAACAGAAAGCAGTATACTTTAATTCATCGTGGATCTCATAAATGTTTTGTATTTACAGAGCTGGGACTTCAAACTAAAGAAAACTGTACTGCCACTCGCAATACGATATGTGAGCCCAGGGAAGGGTATTATTGCATTGATGGCTGTCAGATGGCCAGAAAGCACACAGCATGCCCACCTGGTAAAGGAGTTAAAGAGAAAGGTAGGTTGATGGAGTGCTGTTACTAAGTGCTGTGCCCTGGGCAGGACAGGGGAAATTGAAATCACAGGCACCAACTGGAGTTTGCTCTGAGGATGGCTGCCTGAGGCCCCCTACTGGCAACGGCAGCTTGCTGTTAGTTCTTTGAGTGTAACTGGAATGGTCTTTGGATTTGTATTTTAAGAAGCTAATTCATCCCACTTCCCATTTTACCCGCTATTGGCCAGGCTTGAGTTTTAGCCACCGAGCCTGAGGCCTCAGTCGATCAGAGTTGACCATGGATATTGTGTCCTAGCTGTCTAGGTATACAAGCCTGGGCAGTACAACATGGAGAGCAAGCTGTTGTCCATGTAGCAAGCTCCACATCTCCATGCATCTGATGAATCTAAAGGAACGGCAGAGACTGATACAGTTTGGTACCAGCAGCATCACAGGAGTTGCCAGTCAGCATTGAACTTAATGTTGGACTGCCCTAAGTGCTCCAGCACTGGATTTACTCCCGAGGCCTTCCCCATGACTGGGTATGGTCACAAAGCAGTGGAAGCTTGAGATCAGAGTTTTCCTTCTCCTAGATGAGCTGCCAGTCTCGGCTGACTAGCCCCATCTGCTCTAAGCGACTGGATTTAAATTGCCTATAACCTGCCTTTGCACCTTCTGTTAGTAGAAACAGTTCTGCTAGTTTTAGTAACTAAATCACACGTGAAGGCCAGGAGCTAGACTTGGTTTTCAGAGGCTTTTTGGTTCACACAGCATTGGGAGCATTTAATAGGTAGTGGGAGTTTGTCCCCATTACCACCCCTGGCTATAACAACCTTAGGGAACCAACCTTCAGCCTCTATTGCCCATCTTATTGCATGACTGCGTGCTCCTGACCACAGAAAGTCTGAGGTTCTACACCAGTTCTTTGTTAAACAGCTTGATGTAAGACCATAAGACATAAGAGGTAAGAGCAGAATTAGGCCATTTGGCTGAGCGGGTCTGCTCCACTATTCCATCATGGTTGATTTATTATCCCATTCTCCTGCCTTCTCCCTGTAGCTTTCAATGCCCTTACTAAACAAAGACCTATTAAATATACCCAATGACTTGGCCTCCAGAGCCATCTGTGACAATGAATTCCATAGATTTACCACCCTCTGGCTAAATAAATTCCTCCTCATCTCTGATATCATTATTATTTTGGTAGTGCTTTATCTGGCCTCTTCTCATGCTGCTATTCCTAAGTCTGAGCAAATTCTTCAGCTGACAGAGGCCCACACACTAATCCACCATGAGGAAAGGAATACACAATAATTTATTCCTCTCCTGTGCTGCTCGGAGTTGGGAGTGTTATTTGTACAGTGGTGTGACCAAGAAGCATGGGTATTTTTCTAGACCCTAGTAATTGACTGACGGTATTTGTGGATGTTAAAACAGGTTCAAAAATTCTGTTCTTAAACACTGAGAACTACTCAGTGAAGTGGATTCTTTGATATTTTCAACATGCTGCAGGTGACAACTTCATAACAGTTGAAAGTGGAATTGCACATTTATTTAACTATTTGAAGAGGAGTGTGGAAAGAAGTAACAAGATCTCTCTGACACTGGTATTACAGCTTTATAAGTTACCCACAATAACATTAATTGTGTGTTTCAGGAACACCTTTCAAAGATACAGTGTGTGAGAAATGTCCTGACGGAACATTTTCAAGGGAAGCTTCAACAACTGAAGAGTGTAAGAACTGGACAGTGTAAGTACCTCAGACTCCACGGTATCCATGTTCAGAAAGTACCACCTCTTGTTGATTTTTCTCAATACCTCCTTTCTTTTTGCCCCAAACCACCAGGGAAGAGGCGACACAGCGACCATGCCAGGACCACTAGACTCAAGAACAGTTACTTCCCCCAAGCTGTCAGTCTGATCAACACCTCCCCACATTAACCCAACCCACCACTCCCCACACTACTACATACACGTCACCCAGCATCACTTTATGTACACATAATCAGTCTGTGTGTTTTGTAGGATTGCTTTTATATTTATTGTGTTTTTATTTCTTTATTATGTTCTTTAAGAACATAAGACGTAAGAGGAGAATTAGATAAATCGGTCTATCAAGTCTGCTCTTCCAGTCAGTCATGGCTGATTTATTATCCCCTGCAACCCAATTCTCCCCAAAACCTACCACATGACCATAAGGCATTGAGGCAGAATTTATGCCTGTTGTTTTTTTTTCAAGCTACTTCGAATCTGGAGTAACAATCATTTTGTTCTCCTTTCACAAACGAGAAAATCTGCAGATGCTGGAACTCTAAGCAACGCACAAAATGCTGGAGAAACTCAGCAGGCCAGGTAGCATCTATAGAAAAGAGTATATGCGATGTTTCAGGCCGAGATCCTTCAGCAGGACTGGAGAAAAAAAGACCTCCTTCACATTTGTGCACTAAAGAATGACAATAAGCCATTTTTATTTATTTACTGAAGTGCAGCGTGGAGTAGACCCTTCTGGCCCTTTGAGCTGCGCTGCCCAACAGTTTCCTATTTAATCCCAGCCTAATCACGGGACAACTGGTAATGACCAATGAACCTACCAACCGATACATCTTTGGACTGTGGGAAGAAACCAGAGCACTCGGAGGAAACCTCCGCAGTCACGGGAAGATTGTACAAACTCCTAACTGTCAGCTCAGGAATTGATCCCAAGTTGCCCCAACCTCAATCTTGAATCTTTCACAATCTGCCTTTCAGAAACAATTAATCATTTGCACTAATGTACTGTTAACAAGATAGAACCTGGTTGAAAACACTCTTCTATGTTTCTCACTTCTTTAATTAGAGGGAACTAAAGAAACTGCCTGGCCCATTGATGTACATTTGGAAAGTATTTCCCTCCTTTTGCCTTGTCCTGGGTGGGAGATCTTTCAGTGAATTGTCTCATTGTCTGGATCTTCCTTTCTGTACCCCAAATGTAAGTCTCTCATTTCAGGAATAACTGGGAGCTTTTGCACTTAGGCAGCAACTCCCAGATGAAAAAAATTAGCAGACTCATTTAATTTGGAGAGTGTGGAGTTCCTTACAGGTCTGCAAAAGATGAGAAGTACTTTTCTTCATCCTTATGTAACCACACTACAGAAACAATGCTGATCTGTCTTTGTACTAATTGTGTTCATTCCAGTAAACCCTGTGTGTAATCTGTTTAATTGATGTTTTAGAACATAGAATAGTACAGCACATTACAAGCCCTTCGGTTTTTTTTATTGTGAATGTGGTGTCTCTGATGCTCCGTGCCTGTGATGCTGTTGCAAGTAAGTTTTACATTGTACTTGTCATAGACACTCAGTGGCCACTTTATTCCAGTACCTCTTTGCCTAATGACGACACCACTGAGAGTATGGTCGTGGTTTTCTGCGGCTCTACCCGATCTACTTCAAGGTTGGATGTGTTGTGTATTCAGCGATGCTCCCCTGCACATCACTGTAGTAAAACATGGTTAATTGAGTTTCTGTCAGCGTGAACCAGTCTGGCCTTTCTCCTCTGATCTCTCTCACAAGATGTTTTTTGCCCACAGAACTGCCACTCAGGTGATTTTTTTTTGTTTTTCACACTATTCCCTGTGAACTCTAGAGACTGATTTGCATAAAAATCCCAAGAGATTGACAGTTTCTGAGATGTTCAAATCACCCCGCCTGATACCAACAATCACTCCATGGTGAAAGTCACTTGGGTGACATTTCTTCATCATTCTTCCCCATTCTGAGGTTTGGTCTGAACGGCAACTGAACCTCTTGACCTTGTCTGCATGCTTTTAGGCATTCAGTTGCTGCCGCATGATTGGCTGATTAGATATTTGAATTAACGAGCAGGTGTACTGATGCAGTTCAAAGTTCAAAGTAAAATTTATTGTAAGAGTACATATATGTCACCACATACAACCCCGAAATTCTTTTGTGGGCATACTGAGCAAATCTACAGACTGTAACTGTAACTAACTGTGAACATCAGGAACTGTAATCTGCCACTGTAGATATAAATAAATACCAATAAATAATGAGCATGACGTAACAAGATAAAAGAGTCCTTAACTGAGTGTAACTATCCTCTTCTGTCCAAGAGCCTGATGGTTGAGGGGTGGTAACTGTTGTTGAACATTGTGGTGTGAGCCCTGAGGCTCTTATACTTTCTGCCTGGATGGTGAGGATCTTTGATGGTGGATGCTGCTTTTCTATGACAACGTTTCATGTGGATGTGCTGAATTGTTGGGAGGGTTTTACTTGTGATGTACTGGACCGAGTCCTCTACCTTTCGTAGGATTTTCCACTCAACGACATTGGTATTCCCATACCAGGCTGGAATTCAGCCGGTCAGCACACTCTCCACCACACATCTGCAGAAGTTTACCAAGGTTTTTGATGACACGCTGAAACTCTGCAGACTCCTGAGGAAGAAGAGGCTCTGTCGTGCTTTCTTTGCAGTTGTATTTATATGAAGGTGTACCTAATAAAGTAGCCACTGAGTGTACGTATGTTTCAGTTCAGGTGATGCATTTCCACTTAAGGTATTTCTAAAAAAACCTGAAAATGAAAACATACGTATATCATACATTCTCTGCATAATTCAAGTATAATCATAATTTGCACATAACTTTGTAAGCTGAAATACAAAAAATCCTTAAGTATATTTTTACATATTCTACATCAAAAAAAATGTGTTGAATTGTTGAGCAACACACAAAATGCTGGAGGAACTCAGCAGATCAAGCAGCATCTATGAAGGGGAATAAACAGTCGATATTTTGGGAACGAGATCCTTCATCTGGACTAGAAAGGAATGGGGCAGACGTCAGAATACAAAGGTGGGAGGGGGGAGTATGATGTAAGAAGCTGGGGGATGATAGGTGGAAGAAGTAAAGGGCTGAAGGAGAAGGAATCTAATAGGAGAGGACAGTGGATCATTGAAGAAAGGGGAAGCGTAGGGAACCACCTTCCTCCTCGCCTGATCTCAACTATCATTTGCTAACATGTACTCCTGCCCTCCCCCACCACCTTCATTTTGGCTTCTGCCCACTTCATTTGCAGTCTGGATGAAGGGTCTGGGCCCAAAATATCAACTGTTTATTCCCTGCCTGACCCACTGAGTTCCTGCAGCATTTTGCTGAATATTTTCAGCATCTGTAGATTCATGTGTAGGTGTGAGTTGAGTTGTGCACAGAGCCTGCTCCAGTTTTAGTCAAGAACATGGAGAGAAGGGAATTAAAACACAGGCAATCTCTCAACATTGAGAATGACGTTATCAAACTCCAGCCACCTCACTTCTCCTGTCTGTTTGCATTCTGACTGGTCGTTTTTAACTTCCATCCTGCTCTTCCCTTTCCATTTATTTATATATTCGGGTCTTTTGGTCATTTCCCAACAGACCAGACCCTACAACATTACACAGACAAAGGGACTCAACTGCCCCTTAATGTCTACATTACTTTATCAGATCAGGTTTTCTGTTATACCTGGGATTGTTTTATTTAACATTTTTTACAGAAGTCGACATTGGCACAGTGGATGCACCTTCTGTGACTCAGAAGTTTGTGGTTCAAGTCCAATTTACAAGACCTGTGCCCCTGAATCTAGGCTGTTGTTGCAGTGCAGTGTCTCGGGAGAGATGTTAAACCAAGGCCTTGTCTCCCCACTCAGATGGAATTGAAAGATCCTGTAGATCATTGGCTGTTGACATTTTTTCTGATCGACTGGGAGTTCAATAACAGATCAATTGTAACAGTTTTATTATAATTAAACTTTGAGCAACTATCGCGGGTACTTACTGTATATCGATTTACGTTTTTCTATATCTTCCTCAGATGTGAAACACTGAATCTTAAACAGGTTGAACCAGGGAGTGCTGAAGCTGACGTGAAATGTGAAGCAGAGAACAACAGGCTAATTGCCATTTATGTTGTTGTGCCCATTATTTTGCTTGTAATTCTTTTTGGTCCCGTGGCATGTTATTTGTGGAAACAGAAACATAAAACAGGTATGTGAATGAACTACTGTGTGCATAGAACATAGAATATTACAGCACAGTACAGGCCCTTCGGCCCATGATGTGTCAACCTTTTAACCTACTCTAAGATCAATCTAACTCTTCCCTTCTACATAGCTCTTGTTTTTTTTCAGATTCTGATTCCGATATACTTTATTTATCACATTGTGTAATGACTGTTGCAATGTACAGACATGAATTTATAAGTCTAATGGCTGGTAGAATGAAGCTGTCCCGTAACCTGTTGGCCCTGGCTTTAATGCTGCAGTAGTGTTTGTCAGACAGAAGCAGCTGAAACAGTCTATGGTTGGGGTGACTGGTGTCCCCAATGAGATTCCCAGCCTTCTTTACGTACCTGCTGCTATAAATGTCCTCAGTGGAGGGAAGTTTGCACCCATAGATGCGCTGGGCTGTCTGTACCACTCTCTGCAGTGCCCAGTGATCGAGGTTGGTGCAGTTCCCGTACCTGGTGGTGATACAGCCAGTCAGGATACTCTCAATGATACTCTCCCTGTAGTAGGTCTTGAGGATTTGGTTACCCATGCTGAACTTCTTCGTTCATCTGAGGTGAAAGAGACGCTATTGTGCTTTTTTTTTGCCACACAGCAGTGTGTACAGTCCAGGTGAGATCTTCAGTGATGTGTATACCGAGGAGCTTGAAACTACTCACTCTCTCAACTATAGTCCCATTGATGTTGATCAGGGTGAGCCTGTCTCCTTTCCTCCTGTAATCCATGATCAGCCATTTTGTTCTTTGGACATTGAGGGACAGGTTGTTACCTTGGCACCATTGTGTCAGGGTGTTATCCTCTCCTCTGTTGGTTGTCTCATCACTACTAGAAATAATTTCACAGTACTTCTTGTGTTTTTGTTTTTGATAGATAACCGGAACTTTCAAAGCCCCACGGTAAGTACATAATATCTCTCCAATATTTAAAAGGCACGTGTATTAAATTGCAATGACTGCAGAATTAAAATTGACATCATAATGTAAAGACTGCAATTTAATTTAACTAATGTCCTGTTATGTTTTCCATGCACATTATTTTTATCTTGAAACAATGCATAATTTCACCAGTTGCAAAGCATGTTTAACGGTAATATCAGCTGATGGCATCTGAAGCGTTAAGTGTTTAAGTACCGAGGTTACTAATAAGGCCTTGAGACAAAGGGAAGAATTAGGCCTTTCAGCTCATTGAGTCTGCTTCACTGTTCACCATGGTTGACTTATTTTCCATCTCATTGGAAGATTGTGAGTAGTTTTGGTCCCCAAATCTCAGAAAACATCCAGGAATGTAAGGGTTAAAATGTGAGGCTAATTTGATGACTCTGGTCCTGTGCTTATTGGGGTTTAGAAGAATGAGGGGAGATCTCATTGAAGCCTGCTGAATATTGAAAGGCCCAGATATAGTGGATGTGGAGAGGATATTTCCTATACTGTAATTGAGGAGTCTAAAACCAGAGGGTATAGCCTCAGAACAGTGGGACATCCCTTTAACAGAGATTAGGAGAAATTTCTTTAGCCAGAGGGTAATCTGTAGAGGCCAGTCATTGGGGATATTTAAAATGAAGGTTGATAGGTTCTTGATTAGTAAGGACGTCTAATGTTATAGAGAGAAGGCAGGAAAATGGGGTTGAGAGGGAAAATAAATAGCCATGATCAAAGGCTTGATGGACATAGGAAATTCTGTTCCTGTGTCCTATGGTGTTATAGAAACTAGTTGAGATGATGTGATGTGTCTGTTGTGGAGGGGAGGAGTAATAACGTGGTGTAATGTTGGGGAGTCAGTGCTGCACAGTGTGGTTGGCAGAACCAGGGCTGATGAGGAATAGTATGGATGATAAGACAGGATGCTTTCAGGTAAGATGTCACTGGTGATATTGATTGATAGATATTTCTATTTTGGGCTGGTGAAATCCCAGATAAACATGATGAGAATGTGGAATGTGGGACAACATTGGGAGTCTAATGTGAAGATGGAGAGTGACGTGGAAGGTGATTTGAGAAGATCATGAAATTTGTTTCGACTGTCAGTTGCTTCAGGATGGTTTGTCTCTACTAATGGAGCAATAATAAATATCACAGTAATTGAAGCTGATTTAACGATGATATCCATGAAGGAACATTTTTCATAGTTCAGCTGACGGAGGAAGGCAGAGATGTTCCCAGCCAATGGGTCTGTAGTTAACTGAAGGTGAAATGATGAGAGTTCTGCCCATGTTGGGAACCACAGAGTCCTTGTGCCATTTATGATAATGACGAGAGTCGGTGTAGGACATCATAAGGGAAATATCATGTTACATTCATTCTCATAGACAGAGTGACAAAACAAATACCACTTACAAAATTTGATTTTCTAAACTAGTGATTATAATAACTTGTTTACCTCTGCAGTATCACAATGGAGAGGAGAAGGTGACGGAACGTCTCAGAGACCAGGAAAGGGCAGAGTAAAGTGGGAGAAGTGAGTACATTCAAACAACCTCTCATATATTTCACACAACTAATCTTAACTGAAATTTTCACATACAGGCAGGTAACTTTTGACCAACCGGTCTACTGGAGAAGGAGATGCTCAGTTTAGAACATTAGTCAGCTCAAACCTTTTCTCTATGTCAGGTTGTCTCCTTGTTGAAAGCTAAATAATTCATCAATTCATCCCAATAGCAATGCGGTTTTGAGAGGACTAGAATGCAAGAGCAAGGACGTGATGCTGAGAATTTATAAGGCATTGGTCAGACTGCGCTCTCACTCAATCTTAAAAATAGCCAAGAACTCTGCCTCCATAGAGTTCCATAGATCGGTGGTCCCCAACCACTGGGCCGCGAGGAAACAATATGATTTGGCGATATGAAACGATGAGTCAGCTGCACCTTTCCTCATTCCCTGACACGCCCACTGTTGAACTGGAACACACACGAGGTATTCAGTCACCTAAACGCAGTGATACCCCAGTGCCAGGGATCACTGGTTGGCCTCGGGTAACCGGCTACCTTGCGCAGCCGGCGAGAAGTTCTGTTGTTACTGGCCTGGGATGCGGACAGATGGGCGCCGCCTCTAAACCTGTTTAGCACACTGGATGTTCGTGGGGAACCCGGTGCTAAAATATTCGCAGACAACCTAATTCGGGCTCAGGGTTTCGTAAGTAGCAGAGCAGCTACCTGACTGCGATCTACTGTAAGTCATCCCTCGAGCCAAACTTTTGTCAGCTGATAGATGTTACCTACCTATAAGGGGGGGGGGGGGGGCGTGTGCCCTGTCGCACTCTCACTCGCTCGGTCACTCTCTCCAGACTGCAACCACCACGGCCCCGGCACGGGGACATCCGACCCTTACCTTGTCCTCTCACCCCACCCACGACCAGCCGCACCTGGCCAAGGCATCTGGTAGCAGGCGGGCGGGAATCTGGAGGTCGGGCCTGGAGGCTGTCTGATGAGGCATTGAAGCCCTCAAATCTACTTTGGTACCTTGAGTCCAAGCACCCTGCACTTAGAGACAAACCCGTTGAGTTTTTTTGAGCGGAGAAAACGTGAGTAAGCAGGACAGAAGCAAGTGCTGAGAACAACGAAAACTAAATTGCAGAATAGACTGGACATAAGGAACATATTGCTGTCTCCCATCTTCCTTCAATGGGACCGTCTTGTTGCAGGGAAACAAGCCCAGGGCTCCCACTGATACAGCGATACAGTATTGGTGTGTTGCAATGATTGTATGTGTTCATACGAGGAAAATATGCGCTGTGTGTTTAATATCCAAACTTTACTTAAAATGTTATGAACCTTTTTTGGGACTCCTAAGGTCACAGGACTTATGACTAAACCATAACACCTTGTGAAATGCCTCCTGCAAATTCCAACTACAACTTACCTTATGATTTTGCTCCACCCGTCTCTGGTTGAGAATTTTTCAATTTCCATGATGAATTCTTACGTCAGTGGTGGACGCTCTTTTGGAGAGGGTTCTTGGGGACAGGACTTAAGAGCATTTGGAAACAAATAGACTTATTAGGGATTGTCAGCGTGGCTTTCTGAGGGCCAGCTCATTCCTCACATTCCTGATTGAGATTTTGAGGAAGTGACAAAACAAATTGATGAAGGTAGAGCACTGTTGTGGACTTTTAGTAATGCTTTAGACAAGATTCTCCATGTTAGGCTCATCCAGATAGCCATGAGACATGGGATTCATGGAAACTTGGCTGCATGGATTCAGAATTGGCATGTCCACAGAAGGCAGAGAGTTGTAGTAGATGGAATGTATTCTGCCCAGTGGTTGGTGACCAGCATTGTTGTGCAGAGATTCCCTACAATTTGTGTTTTTATAAATGTCTTGGGTAAGAAAGAGGAGAAGTGAATTAGTAAGCTTGCAGATGACATGAAGGCTGGAGGTGTTCTGGATGGTGTCAAAGGTTGATGTAGGTTATAAAGGGATGTGAAGTTGGGTGGAGCAGTGCCGGATGAAGTTCAATCAAGGGAAGTATGAAATGATACATTTTGGAAGATTGAACTTGAAGGCATTCCTTCTTCTTATTGGGCCGTTAGTTCCCAGTAGAGCGTAGACCGTGAAAACCCTCCCTTGGAATTCATCAATGTTTCTGTAATCTATTGTATTCACTGTATAGGGGATTGGCCTATACAGCTTCACCCTGTTGGCCAGCCTTACCCATTTCCAACTCTCACAATGGGTTGGACTTTCAGAGGCTACTTGAAGACACAGTACAAGGTTATTGACAGGGTTCTTAGCAGTGTGGAGGAACAGAGGGATCTTGGGGTCCAGATCCATAGATCCCTCAAAGTTGTAGCTCAAGTTGATAGGTTGATTAAGAAGTCCTGTGGTAAGCTGGCCTTCAGTGGTAGGGAGATTGAGTTCAAGAGCCACAAGATAATGTTGCAGCTCTCTAAAACTGGTTCAAACACACTTGAAGTATTGTGCTCAGTTCTGATTGTCTCATTATAGGGAAGGTGTGGAAGCTTTAGAGAGGGTGCCAAGGAGGTTGACACTATTTCCCTTCAGGGAGCCTTGCTGAATTTGCTTGTTTAAATTATGATGTTTCTACTGTGCTGCTATTTCATCCTTAATTAAGTAATTTTGACCATTATTTGCAAAACCAGTTTGTCTCCCTTTCTGTTGACAGTCCTTTGGTTCTTCTTCAGAACTTAAGGATTTGTGGGAGATCTATAAACAGCGCATCCACTATACAATAGCCACAACTTTTCGGACCGAGGATACAGGCCATCAGGGTCTTGTCTGTGTGCTCAATAGTTTCATCATGTAAAATCTGTTTAATTCCTTTGCTGTTTCTTCACTGCCCATCATTGTTTTTTTGGGTCTCATTGTCTAACTACTGTCTGTTCACTTGAACCACTGTCTTTCTTTTGTATACCTTTGCGATATACCTTTGAGGAATATGAAATATATTCCTCAATAATTTGCCCTCAGTTTATTTTTTATTGCCAATGTCATCATTCAGATTCAGTTTATTGTCATTTAGAAACCTCAAATGCAATGCAGTTAAAAAATGAGACAACTTTCCTCCAGAATGATATCACAAAAGCATATGACAAAACAGACTACACCAGAAAATCCACATAACGATTGGTAATCCCGAATCCAGAGTCCAGAGAGGCTGCTGCATATTAATATCGCACTACCGTTTTAGCGCGTTCCCCGGAAAGGAGCTCCAAATCCACCAGACAAACAAGACCAAAAACTAAAGCTACAAGACCTGCACAAAACCACATAGTTACAACATATAGTTACAACATTGCAAACAATAGCATAATTGATTAAAAAAAAACAGACCATGGGCACAGTAAAAATAGTCCAATGATGTTAAAGGACTATAAGTTCAAAAGAAATCACCACACAGTTTCTTTGCTGGATTCTGCATTTATCCCAATCTTCAGGTCTACCTATAATTTTTGCTTCCTTGTGCATTTCTTCCTCCAACTTAATATTCTCCTGAACATTGTTGGTCAGTCATATTCCAATTAGCTCTTCCTTAGAATCTGTCCTCCTTATTGGGAACAGCGTAATGTGTATGTTATGCATCAGCTCAATATTATCAAGATGCACAAAATTCATGGGACAACCGGAGAAAGGATTGTCCAAAGCTGTGCAGATTGAAGTCTATTTGAGTCAACATTGGTGAATGTAATTGGCCTTCACTAGACTAATAAAACAGAAAATGTTGGAGAAAACTGCTGGTGAACAATATCTGTGTAAAGAGAGACAGTTAATGTGTTAATGAGAAACTGTTAACACTTCATCAACATGTTAATACACTCAAAATGCTGGAGGAACTCAGCAGGTCCAATAGCACATATGGAAATGAATAAACCCAGGATACAATCTCCACTCAAAATGTTGACAGTTTATTCATTTACATAGATGCTTCCTGACCTGGTGAAATCCTCCAGTATTTTGTGTGTGTTTCTCTGGATTTCCAGCATCTGCAGATTCTCGTGTGTTACCAACATGTTAACCCTGTATCCATGGATGCTGCTATCTGCCAAGTGTTTCTCGCAATTTGTGCTTTTGTTTCTAGATATTCAGCATCTGCATTTTGTTTTATTTTGGACATTATGTTTATTTAAAGCTTCAGATATGAATCCACAGTTTGACATTACTTTTTCAGAATATTCGCAGTATCTGACATATGACATTTATTTGCAGATTACCAGAAATAACCTGAAATGGACTATAATTCCAATCCAACCGCCAAGAGGGCCAAATCTTTCATTCTCTGTGAAAAATCCTGACTTCACATAATAGACACAATCCATTGTGCACCAAACTTGGAATTGTAAATAATTAGCTTCACCAGTCACAAATGTCTTAAGCACTCATGTGAACCAAGAACATTTATTTTAAGTGAGTGTCGGGAAAAATTTTGATGGACATGTAAAAAGGAAGGAGATGCTTTTGATGTTTCCTGGTACATGTGACAACTAAAGCTAATAACTGTCAGGGTCCTGAAGAAATACCGGTTTAATACCACCCAAAAACCCCCAGGGAAGCTCAAATCACAGTTTATGCACATCAAAGATGATCTGGGACTCAGGACAATTGCCGTTTGCAGGATTCCTTGTGAATGTGGAGCAACGTATATTGGCCAGACGGGACACATGGTGGAAACCCACATCAACGAGCATAGAAGGTGTATCCGTTTGGGTTATCTGGAGAAATTGGCGGTAGCAGATCATTATATTCACTATGGCCATAAGATTGAGTTAGACACAAAACTACTATGCCATGCCAATGGCTTTTGGGATGATTTGGTGAGAGAAGCCGTTGAGATAAAGCTAGAGGAAAAGAATTTCAGCAAAGACAAATGTCTCCCTCAAAGTAAGAACTGGAATTTGATTGTAAGCAGAGTGGGACAGCAGAAAACTGATTGGATGAGGACTAACCAATCAGGGACGGAATACAGGTTGTTAGAAGCCTGCGGTCGTACTGTGAGTGTTACTTTAAGAGCAGCTGAGTGAGGTGGGACTATGACGTCAGTCACAGGCTGCTGCGGACGTGGAACCTGTGGAATACTCCGTATTTACCTTTTCTCTACATTACAGCGTGGATTACAAATACAGTCGGCCCTCCTTATCCGTGGGGGATTGGCTCCAGGACCCCCTGCGGATACCAAAATTTGCAGATGCTCAAGCCCCTTATTTAACATGGATTAGTGTGGTGGTCTTTAGGACCCAGCAGAACCCCAGACTTTATTTCACATTTCTCCGTGCGGTGGACATTAGGACCTTGCGGTGCAGCTCTGAATCCGCAGTGTTTCTGTTCATGAAAATAATCATTATCGCGATTGAAAATAAGATGAAAGTAATAAAGCCATCGGAAAGAGGTGATACGCCATCAGTCATTGGAAAAGCGTTAGGCTACAGTTGGTCAACAATCGGAGTAATTTTAATGGAGCATGTGAAAAAGGCCCTGCCCCCGATGAAAGCTACATTTATTACTAAGCAACACAGTGGTTAAATTATTGAAATACGTATGTTTCTTAAGTGTTTTATATGCATAGAAAGGTAAAATATGTACTATATACTAAGAAAAACGTTTGACTAACTGATGCTAAATAATACCAGATGTACCTGTTCTGATTTCAAATCCGACTTAAAGACTGACTCAGCAATGTGTTATGACCCCAGCCCCCTCCTTTGTGAGATTCGCAAGAGCCCTAGTCAAGAGGGGGGTCAAATGACCCAAGAGAGAGAGGGAGACATGCTGAAGACCACGTTCCCCCGGGAAGCAGAATAAAGCGACTCTTTGACTATTGTCTCATGAAAACCACGTGTAAAGCCCTCGGGCAAAGTGGGCTGGTCGCTCAACAAGACAAAAGCCTCGGACATAGCCATTGTCTTGGGAGACACCTTTGTGGGATAAGGAATTGGCCTACGTGCAAAATCTCAGGGCAATGTGAGATGGGTGATGGGGGAAGGATTGCCTCGCCCCCCTACCCTGATGGACATCTACAACCCTGCCAGTCCAGATAAAAGGTGGGCTGCCGAGGCGGGGCGCCAGACGCACCAGAAGATACGCGAGAATTCCTGCGACTGCGTTTAGAGAGCGACAGCCGGTGGTGGGGTTCGTGTGCGTCCTTCCCTTGCCTGGGATTGGCGACTTCACCACGGAAGAACGGCCTAGCTACAGGGGAAGCCACGGATGAGAGTCCATTCCCCAACGAGACTTCCGACTACCTCCTACAGGTTGGAAAACCTGTCGGGTAAATGTGTCATTCTCTCTCTCTTTCTAACAAAAGTGCACCAACGCGACACCACAACCGACGGCGGCTGGTGGAACTGCAGTGACCACAAAAAGACTTTTAAATATCCAGTAAACAATATATGTCTACATTACCCCTAGACAACTGTAGAGCTTATTTCTGATTGATTATTACTATACCTGTGCTTTAGATTGAGTTGTGACGACGTATATGATCTGAATGTTTGGTATTAACCATACGTTTGTGCCCCTTTATAAATAAAAACGTTTGAAAATAGTAGCATCAGGCTTCGGTGGCTCCATCTATCTTTGCTGGAAAAACTACCCGGTTACTGGGGAACGTAACAAATGGAACTCATTCATAGCCCGGGGACTGCCTGTACTTTTAAGTCATTTCTAGATTATAATACCTAATACAAGGTAAATGCTATGTAAATAGTTGTTATACTGTATTTTTTTGGGAATAAAGACAAGAAAAAAATAATCTGTATATGCTCAAGCAGTGAGTGCTGGAGAGAGAACTTCTGGGTTTTCCCGATCCGCGGTTAGCTGAATCCACGCATACGGAATCTGCGGATAAGGAGGGCTGACTGTATCTCTCTCCCATCGTTTATTACGTGGATCACTGAACTTTTCTACTTTACCATTTTAAGACTTCCTGAGCTTGATGGTTATACATACGCTATTAAATTTTGTTTATCTCATTTAAGTTTCTATATACTGTGTATATACTACTAAAGGTAGTGGTTTTAACATTAAAACCTGACTCAGTGTATAATCTATTGCTGCTGGTATGTAACAAGGTCTAGACGTACACAGGCATCATTCCTGATGAAGATCGCAGAGTTTGTCATCGAACCATCAGTTATAATTGAACCCTGTACCTGGCTAGAAGCCCGAGAAGAGTTTATTGGTGACATTGTAGTTATTGAAAGTGTATTGATTCACCAGCTGTTTATATTTGTATGTATGATTACAAAAACTCAATATGCTTTGAGTTCACCACAGAATGTCTCACTGGTGTTTCCCACTCCATGTCCCTTCCCTTCCCCTTTTCCCAACCGTAATTCCCCTCTCCCCGCTCCCTTCCCACTCAGTCCACAGCAGAGACCCACATCAGAATCAGGTTTATCATATGTCAAGAATATTTTTTTTGCAGCAGTACAGTGCAATACATGAAATTATTACAGTGCCATGCAAAAGTCTTAGGCACTCTATGTACATGTGCTTAAGAATTTTTTTATAGTACTGTACATTCACATTGCTTCTTTGAAGGGAATCCTCCCCTCCTGAATCTGAGATTAGCACTTGGAAAGAAAAAGTTAAATTTGATTCCTCCTTAGTCAATTCTCAAATGTGCAATACAAAATGGGTGTTTGTAAGAGAAAATGGTGTTAGTTTAGAATGTGGAAATGTTTGGAGTAAGTACAAGGAACCAGTCCACAGCAGTGTTTGGAGAGTTTAGTGTGAGCACTAGTCTATAACACATTATCCCAGTAGATAATGGTGGAAAATACGTTTGTCTGGGAAGGGGGAGAAGATTCTGCAGGTGTAAATATGATCTGGCACTTCCCCATGCATTAGAGTAAGGGATCTTGAAGGATATAAAAAGGGGCAATTTTGTTGTGCTAGTGGGAATCTTAAGGTGGGTTGTGACTTATATGAAGAGCTGGGTATAGAGACAAGGACAACAAGAGGGAGAGAGAGGTAGACAAAAAGTCATTGGACACTTGTAGTGCTTTCTATCACTACGTTGTGTGGTTTGGATCAGTGATTGGTTTTGTCTTTTTTACAACTTTATTAATCATTAATAATTGCCAATAGGTAAACTTTTTAATACATTATTCATTACATGACATAGAAGCTCTATTTTTACAAAGTAACAAAGGCTGAAAATGTAGCACAAATTTATTTTATGATATAAATATAGATAATATGTAACATTGAGCATTGAACCATTGTGTAGAGTAGATGTTGTGAAATGGAAGATTAATATAGGACGCCATCAACAGGAAGGAAAATTAAATACTAATTACACTGGACAACGAAGATATTGCTTCCTCAATACTTTATTATGCATCTTTTGGATTTTGGGTTGCCGATCTTGAACCACAAAGTTTCCCTATCATGCACCATTTTCTTAAAAATCGACTATAGTTATCATTTCAATTCATAAGTCGTCAGAATAACTGATGCCAATAGTAAGGAAGGCATTACTGTTGGTCCACAAATTAAACAGGTCACCAATGACAGGCAATTTGAAGAACGTCTAGTGGGACTGGATAAAATCGCCAGGAATGCTTTCAAGCATGTTGAAAATTTCCTTGGCCACAACAGAGCACCAGACTGTGCAACTGGCTGACAACATGCTTCAAGCACACAAAACCATTAGTGTAACATGTCACTCAATTCGTTTTTGCATTTGCATTTAGACTTCTTCCTTGCAAATCTTGTTCCGGTCAGTAACGAGCATGGGGGAAGGGTTTCACCGGGACATTGCAGTCATGGGGGATAAACAGTATCAGGGCAACTGGGATCCATCAATGCTGGCTGATTATTGTTGGACACTTCAGCAAGAAACCTCAGACACTGTGTACAAGTGCAAATAGTCAATAAAATGTTTTTAGCTGAATGGAACTATTGCAAAGTGTCAGCACCACTGTGCAATAAAACACATTATATTCAGTAAATGCTTGTTTCTTGTTTAGCCAAATTCCTACATGATACAAGTAATCTGAAATTATATTTGTTTTCAGCTTCAAGCAGTCAATCATAAACAAAATTAAAATAACAATTCTGAAGAAGTAACACTTCCCTTTTATTTTGTTCCACCTTCCAAAATGAACAAGTTCACTTTTCTTAATTATACTGCCTTTCACAATTTCTCTATAAACTCTTACTATCCTTATTGCATATGATTCCTTAATTAATCCAATCTAATGAATAAAGACTTTTTAATATCAACCAAGTTCAGTCTCAGAGCCTCATTTCAGCCGTCACAGCACGTGATTGCAGGGGAAAGAACCAGGAGAAGAGGGACATTTGGTGGAGATTGAAGAATGAATCAGGGAGTCACAGAGAAAACAGCCCCTTTGGAATTCTGAAAGAGGAGATGAAGATGTATCTGATGGTTACAACATGTGGAAAGTGGTGGGATTACAGACCATTATCCATTGAATGTAAAGGGTAGGGATTTATCAGCAGTGCTTCTGATGGGCCGGCCTTAAGCAGGAGTCATCCACAGACTGATCAGTGGACCTGAAACCCGGACTGAATGTTTTAATCTCTGGAAATAGGGTTAGTTGTAGTGTTGTTTCATTGTATGTTGACTGTACTTCTTCCTATTGACTGCTGGATATTGTTTCCACCTTCACTCAGCTCAGTCTCTTCAAAGCTTCAGTGACTGGATCCTAGTTCACAACATCTCATTCACCCTCTGTCGGTAGGTATCCATCTAGTATCTACAGTGCTCTGCCATTGTCTTAGGTACATGTATACATCTAGGGTGCCTAAGACTTTAGCACAGCACTGAATCTGTCGACGTGCAGTAGAGGATGTGTTTGTTAATCTGGCAGGAGCAAATATGTTGGGAATGGTGATGGTGTTGTGCTGCAGGAGGGGTGTGGAACACGTGGAAGAGAAGGAGTGCTGGGGTGGAGGATGGTACGGGTGCAGATGTACCCAGCCCTGAGAAATCAAGCAAGGTCATTTGTTTCCAAACAATTGGTTTATTGATTATTAAAGAATATCTTTATGGTATTTCCTGCTACCTTTCCTCTCCCTTCCCCTTTTCCCAACCATGATTCCTCTCTCCTTGCCTGTGCAATATATAAAATTGTCACAGTATTAGGCAAATATTTTAGGCACTCTAGCTATATATATGCACCTTACACCTTTGCACAATATGTTCAGCAGTGATAGAAAGTTTGTGAACCCTAAAGAATTCTTTCTGTTTCTGAATAAATATGATCTAATATGTGATCAGATCTTCACTTAAGTCCTATACTAGATAACGTGAACCCACTTAAGTAAATAACACAAAATCATTAGACTTGTTCATTTATTTATTGAGAAAAATGATCCAATATTACATGTATTTGTTGGAAAAAGTATGTGAACCTTTGCTTTCAATAACTAGTGTGACCTCCTTGTACAGCAATAACTTCAACCAAACATTTCCAGTTACCGTTGATCAGCTTGGAGGAATTTTAGACCATTCCTCCATACAAAGCAGTTTCAGTTCATCAATATTTCCGGGATACCTTAGTGAAATCCCTCTTCAGGTCATGCCACAGCATCTCAATTGGGTTAAGATCTGGACTCTGACTTGGCATTTCAAAACATGAATTTTCTTCTCTTTTAACCATTCTATTGTTGATTTACTCTTGTGTTTTGAATCATTTTTTTGTTGTATCATCCAACTTCTATTGAGCTTTAGGTGACAGGCCACTACCTTGACATTCTCCTGTAAAATGTCTTGATACACTTTTGAATTCATTCTTCCCTCAACGATCACAAGCTGTCCAGTCCCTGAGGCACGATGCTCCTTCCACCATGCTTCACAGTTGTTGAGAGGTTTTGATATTGATATGCAGTATCCTTTTGCCAACAAGCATAGGGTGTGCATTTCTGCCAAATAGTTCAACTTTTGTCTCATCTGTCCACAGATTATTGTCCCAGAAGCATTATGGAACATCCAGGTGGTCTTTGCAAACTTGAGACGTGCAGCAATGTTTCTGTTTGGAGAGCAGTGGTTTCCTCCATGGTGTTCTTCCATAAATACTTTTCTTGTTCAGTGTTTTTCTTGTAGTGGTCACATGAACAGAGTTTAGCAAGTTGTAGAGATTTCTGCAGATCTTTTGCTGTTATCTTTGGGTTCTGTTTAACCTCCTTCACCATTGCACATTGTGCTCTTATGATCTTTGCAGGATGCCCACTCCGAGGGAGAGTAGCAACGGTACTGAACTTTCTCCATTTGGAGACAATTTCTCTTACTGTGGACTGGGACTGATGAACTATCAGGTCCTTAAAAATGCTTTTGTAGCCTTTTCCAGCTTCATGCATCTCTACAATACTTCTTCTAAGGTCCTCTGAAAGTTGTTTTGAGTGAGGCATGGTGCACATAAAGAAATCTTTCTTGAGAAGTCCTGTATCTGCCAGTAACCTGACTTTGTGTGTCTTTTTTTTAAATAGGGGAGGGCAACTCTACAACCCACACCTCCAATCTCATCTCATTAATTGGGACACCTGACTCCAAATAACTTTGTAGAAGGCATTACCCCAGAGATCACATACTTTTCTGAACCTAGACTGTCATTGTTTAAATGGTGTACTCAGTATAACGAGAAGATGTAGAATCGTTTGAGTATTATTAGTTTAGGCAGTTTGTGTTTGTCTTTTATAGTGACTTAGATGAAGATCAGCTCACGTTTTATGAGTAATTAATGCAGAAAGCCAGGTAATTGCAGTGTTCACAAACATTTTCTTGCAACTGTATGCAGCTATCCATTTAGCCACTTTATTAGGTACTGTACACCTGCTCATTGATGCAACTATCTAATCAGACAATCGTGGCTTCGACTCAGTGCGTTAAAGCATGCAGACGTAGTCATGAAGTTAATTAATTGTTCTTCAGACCAAATGTCAGAATGGGTAAGAAGTTTGATCTGAGTGACTTTGACGATGGAATGAATGTTAGTACCAGATGTGATCTGAGTATCTCAGAAACTGATCTCCTAGGGTTTCACACACAACAGTCTTTAAGAGTTTACAGAGAATGGTGCAGAAACAAAAATCACCCAGTGAGCGGCATTTCGGTGAGTGAAAACACCTTGTTAATGAGAGAAATGAGAGGAGAAACGTCAGACTGGTCCAAGCCGACGGGAAGGTGGGAGTAACTCAAACAACCGCCTGTTATAACAGTGAATTGCAAAAGGGCATCTCTGAAAACATACCACGTCAAGTAGTTGTGCTACAGCAGCAGAAGATCACAAACATACATTCAGTGCCCCCTTTATTGCCAGGTACAGGAGGTATCTAATAAAATGACCACTGAGAGTCTGTTGCTATCCATGTAGCTATTTTTATAATTACTTACACTAATATTTCATGTCTTCTACTTTTGCCACAAAACAAAGAATTTCACAACAGGTGTTAGTGGTAATGAGCCTGATTCCGAATCGGAAGTCTGGTCCCTCCATCGTTCCCTTGTCCATGTGTCCCATCCCACTATTCTTCCTCCTGCCACTTAACCCAGAAAGTGGCCAAAGTGTTCCTCCTGCTCATTCGCCTTCTCCCCCACCTCCATTCGAGCACCAAACAGTCATTCCAGGTGAAGCAACACTTCACCGATGAAACTGCTGGGGTCATCTATTGTGTCTAGTGTTCCCAATGCGGCCTCCTCTACATTGATGAGACCCGATTGGGGGCCCGTTTTGTTGAGCACCTCTGCTCCATCCACCATAAGCAGAATTTCCCGGTGGCCAACCGGTTCAATTCCTATTCCCATTCCTGTTCACTGACTCCTTATTTACTACAGTGAGGCCACTGTCATGGTGGGGGAGCAACATCTCATATTCCATCCTGTTTGCTCCCAACCTGATGGAATGAACATCGATTTATTTCTCTGGTAAAATGATTTTCTCTCCCCCTCCCTCTTCTTCTATTCCCCACTCTGGCCTCTTATCAGCTGCCCATCACTTCTCCATGGTGCCCCTTTCTCACATGGCCCACTTTTTCCTTTCAGATTCTCTCTTTCTCAGTCATTTGCCTTTCCCATCTACCTGGCTTCACTTATCATTTTCTAACTAGTCTTCCATCCCCCTTTCCCACCATTTTATTCCAGCATTTTCCCCCTTCCTTTCAAGTCCTGCTGAAGGGTCTTGGTCCAAAAAAGTCGACTGTGATAATTTGTCAGATAATTTCTGAAGCAATACCACCGCCATCCAGGAGGGGGCAAAGGAGTCCATGGGAAAGATTCACATTTGAACTTGAACTTTCATTTCAATGCTAAACCCAGTCTGTGTTTTCTGCATTTAATGAAGTTTTGGTGTTGTTCATTTTTAATCTGTCACAGATAGTGTCCTGGATGCATAAAAAGTCCTCACGGATGAGACTTGCTTTATCCCGAATGGTGTGTTGTTGGAACTGCACTGACTAGGCAGATGGACAGTTTTCCATTACACTCTTTATCCTGAAGTTGGTGGAAAACATTTGGGCTGGTATATGTCCCCTTCCACTGAATACTCAGCCTCTGAACTGTCGTCAGAGCCACATAAAAATGTAACTGGTCAATGAAGTTTCTTTTATTGTACAATTTGCTATCAGGACACGTGGTACAAAACCTGTCCTTTGACATTCGTCCACTGAAACAAATTGGAATATAAAACACTTACTAAATTGCTTCAGCGGTAAGGTGCAGTCAGTCGATAGCTCCCTGACGTCTGCAAATTTAATACAATATCCCAGAAATCGATTTTTTTGAGAGCGAGAGGGAGCATCCTGATTGGTCTCTCTTCCGGCTAAGTAGACCTGTCAGTTTTCTCCGTGAGCAAACACGAGGAAATCTGCGGATGCTGGAAATTCAAACAACACACACAAAATGCTGGTGGAACAACATTTTGTGTGTGTTGTTGTTTGAATTTCCAGCATCTGCAGATTTCCTCGTGTTTGTTCTTTAAATTCTACTGCAAAGCCTCTGCCAGTGATGCCTACACTGAAGAAGTTTTCTCCGTGAGCGGGTTTTACAGTGAACCTGAAAAGCAATGACAGTGTTGTTCGCTGCACTGTTTGCAACAGTGACTTTTCTATTGCCCATGGTGGGTTAAAATGTAAAAGACATGTTGAGGTGAGTTTAACAGGTGTCATTCGTTCATTAGCATAACTAACATTATTTAAACTAGCTGGCTAGCTGCTAAGGAGCGACTCTATTAATATCCTTCGCGATGAGGCCAAACTTCCTGTATTGCTTAAAGTTGTAATAGAATAAAAAAAAGACTCCATTATAATATAAGTACATATTTTAACGTCACATTTTCTGCATATACCCAACTTGGTTTAGAGATTAGACAAAATCACTAAACAAAGTATTACATAGACTCTTGGAGATCGACCGGGGTGGGGAGGATATGGGTTGCGGGTGGGGGCGGGGGTGCTACTGTACCTCCCTGAAACGAGTTTTTGCAGGGTGGGATGTCTGCATTTGAGAGCTCATGTCTTAACCATGAAGTGACTGAAGCAGTGGGGGTGTAAAAGAGATGGTTTACTCGCACCGAGCCTAATTTGGTTTTCTTGAGGGGTGTGGCATTAGAAACAGGCGATGAGACCGGTGTCACGCGATATAGTCGTGGGGAGACGCCTGCAATCGGCTGGTTGGTTCACTTGGGAAAGTGGGAAAGTGGTTCACTTCTCCTTTGTGTCACACGCAGAAGTCTCGCTCCGAAGTTTGGTGCGGATGCCACAACAGAACCGGCGCAGGTAAGTGAGGAGAGTTTTAATTCCAGACTATGTTCTGTCAATGTGCCAGGGACTGTGGGATGCACAGTTGAAGGGGAGACATTTTTAATGAAAAAGCCCGTGAGCGCGCCAGCCGACTGGACGGGTTTTTAAATCAGCTGTGAAGTGTCTGAGTGTAGCCGTCTCGGTAAATTCAGCTGGGGTGTTTACTGATGGTATGAAATGGATTTTGACAAGAAGTAAAAGGAAAATGACTGAGGGGTTTGGGGGTGTCAAAGAAAACGTCGACTTCAGTTTGCGGGAGACTCCCAGGGGAAGTGGGATGTCTGCAATGGAGTCGCACGTGTTAAACTCTCCCTCTCCTCCCCCGCTCCCTCTCCCCGGCCCCCGCTCCCTCTCCCTCTCCTCCCCCGCTCTCTCCCCGGCCCCGGCCCCCGCTCCCGCCTCACCCGCCCTCGCTCTCTCCCCGGCCCCGGCCCCCGCTCCCCCTCTCCCCGCCCCGCCCTGCTCTCGCTCTCCTCCCCCTCTCCCCCACCCCACCCCACCCCACTCTGAATTCTTTCCTGCAGCCGATAAAAAATGAAGTAGTTGGGTAGAACCTTTGAGAAGTAACAAATATTTGCACCATACAAGTGCCAGAAATTACCACCTTCAAGAGGATCTTCAGAAGGTTCAAAGGTCGCATCACTAACGTTCTGCAGCATGGGGGTCTGTGTAACTGGGAATCACACATGAAAAAATGACCTTGCTGTCCCTTTACACCCACGTTGATGTACTCACCAATGGGTCATTAAAAGAGCATTCTCCTTATTTACAACTCTGAGGTAAGTTATTGCTTCAGAATTTCCTGTCAACAATCGGCCACCTACGCTGACATAGCTGTTGCCTACCTTATTGTGCAGAAAGAACTACTGTATCAACGAGCTGGGAGATCTTGTAATGAATGATTAGCTTTATACTGTCCACTATCATTGTGGCATTTGACTCTGTAATGGCACTTACATATATTCCAGATCTGTTCCTTCCGTGACCCCCACACCACCAGGTTCAGCAACAGTTATCACCCCTCAATCATTCTTGTGTTCTTATCAGGCTCCTGAACCAGTGTAGACAACCTCACTCGTCCAAATACTGAGTGATTCTACAACTGTCGCAGTTTCAAGGACTCTACAACTCATATTCTCTATATTTATTATTTTTTTTTCATTTTTCTATTTGTACAATTTGAAATTTGATGTTGAAAAACTGTTGTTAAATGCTTAGCAACACACACAAATTGCTGGAGGAACTCAGTAGGTTGGGCAGCATCTATGGAAATGAATAAACAGTCGACAGTTCAGGCTGAGATCCTTCATCAGGACCAATAACAGGATGTTGGTCTTTGCTGTCATGTTTTACAGGTGCGTTATAGAAGAGTGCAGATTGGAAATCAGACTGTCCTCCCAAAAATCTCATTGTTTATCATTCGATGGGGATTCCTAAACTTGCAACGTTATTCGCAGGTATGTAGATGGTCCCATTCAAAGACCGTTCGCCGGATTAAAATACTATACTTCCACACAGTTGTCTTTACATGTTTCCAATAAAACGAATGTGTAATTTTGATTGGTCAGTCAGTATCTGCTGAAAGAAACATAGAATATACTGATCAATAACCCTGTGCCAGAGCTGAAAAGTGGGGAGGATGGGATGAAACACATGGATTGTCTGTGATAGGACAGAGCCCAAGGGGTTGAAGGTGGAAAAATGTGGCTCCAGCTTTCAACAGCAGAGTCACTGTGGATAGGTGAAGACTGTGTTCCAATTTTGTTTCAGAATATTCAGTAACGCTCATTAAATGTGGGTGACTCTATGACTATTGGAAGCCCAGTGTAAATAGAAGAATCACACCATCTCACAAACTACTCACCCATCCAATCTCACACTCCACTGTGGGGCCGATATTTGTCTTATCAACCACCTCCGAACAGGTGGAACTGGAGTTTAAGCAAGTGATCTACCAGAGAAATAGCAATCCAGCATCCCAGAGTTTGCTTTTTGTTGTTTTTCCAGCATCTGTAGCTATTTGCTCATCAACCTGAAAAGTCAACTGTTTCTTTCCCTCTGATACTAACTGACTTGCTGAAAATTTTCAGCATTTTCTGTGTTCAAGTAACTTCCAAGTACAATGACTTTTGAAGTAAGCTGAGTAACTGTTACAGTTTATTTTCACTTAATTATCGATTAAATTCTGTATTCATCACAAAAGTACCTTTATCTAGACATTGAAAATCTGCAAAGAAGTTGGCCTGAACATTTGATGGAAAGCAGGAGTGTTGTAAATCTGTACTGCTTTGTGAGATGAAACATAGAAAGATAGAAAACCTACAGCTCAATAGAGGCCCTTCGGCCCACAATGCTGTGCTGAACATGCACTTACTTCAGAAATTACTTGGGATTACCCTTAGCTCTCCATTTTTCTAAGCTCCATGTACCTATCCAGAAGTCTCTCAAGAGACCCTCTCTTATCTGCCTCCGCTGCTGTGGCCGGCAGCCCATTCCATGCACTCACCACTCTCTGCGTATAATAAAAAAACAACTTACCCCTGACATGTCCTCTGTCCAAGCAGCTTAAATTGCACCCTCATGTTAGCAGTTTCAGTCCTGGGAAAAGGCCTCTGACTATCCACACAATCAATGCCTCTCATGATATTATACACCTCTATCAGGTCGCCTCTCATCCTCCATGACTCCAAGGAGAAAAGGCCAAGTTCACTCAGTCTATTCTCATAAGGCAGGCTCCCCAGTCCAGGCAACATCCTTGTAAATCTCCTCTGCACCCTTTCTATGGCTTCCACATCCTTCCTGTAGTAAGGCAACCAGAACTGAGCACAGTACTCCAAGTGGGACCTGACCGGGTTTCTAGATAGCTGCAACATTACCTCTCAGCTCCTAGCTCAATCCCACGATTGAAGAAGGCCAATGCACTGTGTGCCTTCTTAACCACAGAGTCAACCTGCACAGCAGCTTTGGGTGTCCTATGGACACGGACCCCAAGATCCCTCTGATCCTCCACACTGACAAGAGGCTTACCATTAATACTATATTCTGCCATCATATTTGATCTACCAAAATGAACCTGCTCACACTTATCTGGGTTGAACTCCATCTGCCACTTCTCAGCCCAATTTTGCATCCTATCAATGTCCTGCTGTAACTTCTGACAGCCCTCCACACTATCCACATCCACAACTCCTCCAACCTTTGTGCCATTAGCAAATTTACTAACCCATCCCTCCACTTCCTCATCCAGGTCATTTATAAAAATCATGATAAAGGGTCCCAGAACAGATTTCTGAGGCACACCACCGTTTATCGACCTCCATGCAGAATATGACCCATCTACAACCATTTTTTGCCTTCTGTGGGCAAGTCAGTTTTGGATTCAGAAAGCAATGTCCCCTTGGATCCATGCCTCCTTACTTTCTCAATAAGCCTTGCACCGGGTACCTTATCAAATGCTTTGCTGAACTACATCTATCACTCTACCTTCATCAGTGTGTTTAGTGACATCCTCAAAAAATTCAATCAGGCTCGTAAGGCACTTTGACAAAGCCATGCTGACTATTCCTAATCATATTATGCCTCTCCAAATGTTCATATATCCTGCCTCTCAGGATCTTCTCCATCAACTTAGCAACCACTGAAGTAAGACTCAATGGTCTATAATTTCCTGGGCTATCTCTACTCCCTTTCTTGAATACAATTAATCTATGGAATACAGTAAAGTAACTTATAAAATAATCACCAGTATTACTGTGTGATCTCCAGCACTATTAAAATACCTTAATTTAACTATTTAGTTACAGGTCAACTGAACCTGATCCTCTCACTGGTGTTAATGGAAGCTTCACATGTAGATGATTGTACAGAATTGGAGTATACACATAATGGTTGGTGCTGTCCATCATGTGAAGCGGGTAAGCCATGCCTCTATTGTATGGAATCCCTACCACTATAGAAACTATAGATTTTTTAAAACTTAAAAATCCATAACGTATGAGTGGTTAAAATTAAGAAATGATTCATTAGTGGCATTTCCCTTTTAGTATGAGATAAAAGACTGCTCTTTCTCCTTTGGTTATAGAGAATTGAAGGTCTGTCTTTAATATTTCTACTGAACCATTGGTTTCTCATTCATGCATATGATCTCTTTAGAGATTTGAGCATAGTAATGTAATAGTTCTGAGATAATCAGCAAAGTAGTGGAAGTGGTCATCAACAGTGCTATCATGTAGCACCTCTTCAGCAATAAGCTGCTTGCAGATGCCCAGTTTGGGTTCCGTCAAGGCCACTCAGCTGCTGACCTCCTCACCTCCTTCGTCCAAACATGGACCAAAGAGCTAAATATCAGAGGTGAAGTGAGTGATAGCCCTCGATATCAAGGTAGCATTTGACCCGAGTGTGGCACCAAGGTGCCCCAGCTAAAATGGAGTCAATGGGAATTAGGGGGGAAACCCTCCACTGGTTGGAATCATACCTGATAGAAAGGAAGACGGCTGTGGTGGTTGGAGGTCAATCATCTCATCCTCAGGACAACACTGCAGGAGTGACGCCTGACACTGTAACAGATAATAAATCTGTTACAATTGATCTGTTATCGAAATGTCATTGTATCAGCAGTCGATCAGTAAGAGGTCAACTGTCAATGATCTACAGGATCTTTCACTTCCATCTGGGCAGGCAGACAGACAAGGCCGTGGTTTAACATCTCTCCCGAGATACTCACTGGAACAACAGCCTAGATTTGGGGCACAAGTGTCAGAAATTGGACTTGAACCCACAACCTTCTGACTCACGGATGGTGCAGTGTTGACTTCTGAATAACAATGTTCATTTAAAAACATCCCAGAAGACATGATGTGATAAAGTAATGTAGACATTAAGGGGTGGTTGAGTCCCTTTGTCTGTGTAATGTTGTAAAGTTTAGATAATGTTGTACAGTCTGGCCTGTTGCAAAATGACCAAAAGACCCGAATATATAAATAAATGGAAAGGGAAGAGAGTTGGCAGTTAAAAACAACCAGTCCAAATGCAAACAGACAGGAGGAGTGAGGTAGCTGAAGTTGTGATAACAAGTCATTCTCAGTGCTGAGTGACTGCCTATGTTTTAATTCCCATGGTCTTGTCTAAAACTGGAGCAGGTTCGGTGCAGAACAAACAACACGACACACAGACACAAATCTGCTGAGTTTGGAAATCTTGAGCAATGCCCACAAAATGCTGCAGGATCTCTGTGAGTCAGGCAGCATCTACAGAAGGAAATAAACAGTTGATATTTTGGGCCGACAGTATTCATCAAGACAGGAAATTGAGGGCAGAAGCCAAAAGAAGGTTGTGGGGGGCGGGGGGAGGGCAGGAGTACAAGCTGGCTGGTGATAGCTGAGGTCAGGTGAGGGGAAGGTGGTTCCCTACACTTCCCCTTTCTTCCATGGTCCACTGTCCTCTGTTACATCCCTTCTTCATCAACCCTTTACGATCAACATTCTGGGGGTTACCATTGACAGGAAACTGAATGGTCTCGTCCATATAAACACCCTGGCTTCCAGAGCAGGTCAAAAGCTAGGAATCCTGTGGCGTGTAGCTCACCTCCTAACTCCCCAAAGCCTGTCCACCATCTACAAGGCTCAGGTCAGGAGTGTAATGGAATACTCGCCCCTCGCCTGGATGAGTGCAGCTCCATCAACAATTGAGAAGCTTGACACAATCCAGTACAAGGCAGCCCACCTGATCAGTGCCCCTTCCACAAGCATCCAATCCCTCCACCATCAAAGAATTTTGAATTGAATGATCTGTATTGTCATTATACATAGATACAATGAAACTCTCAGTTGCAGCAGTGTGTACTATCTACAAGAACTACTGCAAAAGCACACCAAGTTCCTAAGGCAGCTCCTTCCAGATCCAGGACCACTACTGTCTAGAAGAACGAGAACAGCAGATACCTGGGAACACCACCACGTGGAATCCCCTTCCAGGTCACTCACCATCCTGACCTGGAAACATGTCACCATTCCTTCATTGTTGCTGGGTCAAAATCATGGAATTCTCCCCCTAAGAACACGTTGGGTGTACGTACAGCTCAGGGACTGAAGTGGTTCAAGAAGGCAGCGCATCACCACCTTCTCAACAGCAACTAGGGATGGGCAATAAATGCTGGCTTAGCTGGTGATGCCCACATCCCGTAAAGTAGTGGTCACCAACCTTTTTAAGCCCAAGATCCCCTACCTCGGCCTCAATGAAAGGCAAGATCGACCTACTGAATCGGTTAGTCACACGCATGCGCACCAGGCAGAAAAGACCGGAAGTAAAGCCCCACAACCCGGAAGTAGAAATAATGTATGTACACTGTCGTTTTAATTAACAGAATCGGGACGATTAAGCCAAAACTGATTTGTAGGAAAAAAATCGGCAGGTGCATGCATGCGTACACACGTGCCCGCGCAGGGTTCATGGTCATGGTAGTCTTTCTCGGGGTAAACACAAGTGTCATACTTGACTGCTACTTTTTGTCCATTATTTGGGAGTGAGAAATTTGACTCATAACTGCAGACAGCCAGTTTGAGACAGTCTGAAGTGTCTGTCAGTAAGACAGCTCCTATACTTAGATTTCATAATTTTCATCTGTTACAGCACAGCGCCCTCGCAAACCTCCTGACAGACTGAATATTTGAATGGACAGTTTCCTTTGTTAGACTGAATATTGAACCTGCCACGTTTTTCAGGTGTTTTGTGTTGGTAAACTGTTACTGAGACACTAGTATAAGTTTCAGAGGTACGCAAGATAATGACACCACTGTTTTTGTTTCCCAGTTATTTACGTTTGGGGAATGTTGGGATTTAAAGGGGGGAGAAGTGTTCTAACATGAGCATTATAAAGATAAGTTAATACAAATTAGGATAATGAGAATATAGCAACACCCCATACTACGGAAGCTGTTTGTAAAGAGAGGTTGCTTCCAGGTTGCGGGGTTTTACTTCTGGTCTTTTCTACCGCGGTTCATGGTGGGGGAGCTACACACGTGCGTGCTGGGCAGAAAGAACGGAACTAGAAAGCTGGAAGCAATCTCTCAACAGTATTTGTGTACTTTTTCTTTTTTTTTTGAGATCTACTGGGAAAGTCTCAAAGATCGACCAGCCGATCGTGATCGACGGGTTGGGGACCACTACCGTGAAGGAATAAACTTCAAAAAAAAAATTATGAGGGGTATCCAAAAGGTGCATGCTTAGATAGAGTGCGTGTGGAATGAGCTGCCAGGCTAAGTGATAGATGTGAGTTCAGTTGAATTGGTGCATGGATGAGGGATGTCTGGAAGGCCATAATTCTCCATAGGTGAGGCTATGCAGAAGACCAGATCAGCAAGGACTAGATGGGTCGAAGGGATTCTTTCTGTGCTTTAGTGCCCTCTGATTCAACACCATAAGTCCTTCCAGGCTCGATAAGAAGTTCAAAGACTTCAGCCTTCACCCTGCCTTGTGTAACTGGATCTTGGACTTCCGCTCAGATCACAGGCAGGTGGTAGGAGTGAGCTCCCTCACCTCTGACCCTCAACTCGGGGCTGTGTACTAAGCTCCCTCCTTTACTCTCTGTATACCCATGACTGTGTCGCCACCCACAGCTCAAATCTGCTAATTAAACTTGCTGATGGCACTACACTAATCTCAAATAATAATCAGGCAGCCTACAGAGAGGACATCATCACCCTGACACAATGGCGTCAAGAAGACGACCTCTCCCTCAACGTCGCAAATACAAAGGAGCTGGTTGTGGACTACAGGAGGAATGGAGACAGGCTGACCCATATAGACATCAATGGAGCTGGGGTTGAGAGGGTGATCAGCTTTTTGTTCCTTGCCATAAACATCACCGAGGATCTCACATGGTCTGTACATACTGGCTGGGTGGTGAAAAAAGGCACAACAGTACTTCTCTCACTTCAAACGATTGAAGAAGTTTTCTATAGCTCCCAAAATTCTAAGAACTTTCTATAGGGGCACGATTGAGAGCATCCTGATGGGCTACATCACCACCTGGTATGGGAACTGTACCTCCCTCACTGCAGGACTCTGCAGAGAGTAGTTCTGGATAGCCCCCCAGACCATCTGTAGATGTGAACTTCCCAATATTCAGGACATTTGCAAATAAAGATGTGCAAGAAAGGGCCTGAAGGATCACTGGGGACCTGAGTCACCCCAACCACAAACTGTTCCAGCAGCTACCATCTGGGAAACAGTACTGCAGTATAAAAGCCAGGACCAACAGGCTCCGGGACAGCTTCTAACACCAGCCCATCAGACTGATTAATTCATGCTGACGCAACTATATTTCTGTTATATTGACTCTCCTGTTGTATATAATATTATAAATTACTGTAATTGCGCATTTGAATGGAGATGTAACGTAAAGATTTTTACTCACGTATATGAAGGATGTAAGTAATAAAGGTCAATTCAGCTCATTGGGAACAGACAGAAGCCCAGTTTAAATAGAAGGATAAACTTGCCATCTCACAAACCTGCCCAGTCACACAGTCCGCTGTGGTAGAGACTGTGTAGCCCACACTGGCCTTACCAACCGCCTCAAAACCCACAGAACTGGAATGTAACCAAGTGATTTATCAAAGAAAGACCTCAATACCAATTTGCCAACACAATCCCTGATGCGTATCATAATGATCCTTAGTTAATGTTATTTGTTTAGTAACAATACCATTTCTCAGGTGAGGTTTTTTTTGATAACCTGCATTGTAACTGGTTACCTGATTGTTTTGTAACTCCATGCCTGCCTTTCCCCATGTACATGTCTGTTGCAGGTAAGAGAGTATCTGAACACTGCACTCGTCAATTCAGCACACAGTGTGAACAATGCCCAGATGGGGAATACTCTGACCGTTACACTGGATCGGAGAAATGTTTGGCGTGTAAATCGTGTAATCAAGGTATGGATTGAGAATTTACACTCAGTGGCCACTTTATTAGGTACACTTCTACTACTGCTTGTTAATGCAAATATCAAATCAACCAATCATGTGGAGACAACTCAATGGGTAAAAACATGCAGACATGGTCAAGAGGTTCAGTTGTTGTTCAGACCAAACATCAGAATGGGGAAGAAGTGTGATCTAAGTGACTATGACTGGGGAATAATTGTTGGTGCCAGATAGGGTGGGTTGAGTATTAAAGAAACTGCTGACCTGCAATTTCACCCCCCCCCACACACACAACAGTCTCTATAGGTTAGAGAATGGAGTGAAAAACACAAACATCCCAGGGTGCAGAATCTTACCCCAAACATCACCCTTGATGGTTGCTCTCTTGATGTAGTCGACTCCTTCGCCTATCTTGGGCCGACCATCACCAGCTCCTGTCCCTCGAAGCACAGGAGAACAGCAGGATTGGCAAAGCTGCAGCTGCCATGGTCAGACTGAGCAAGGGAGTGTGGAACAGCAGACAGCTGACAAACGAGACCAAGCTGAACGTGTTCCAGGCACGTGTGCTCAGCACACTCCTCTACACCAGCGAGGCTTGGACACCATACATCAGCCACGATAAGAGGCTAAACTCATTCCACCTACACTTCCTTAGGTGCACCTTGCTCATCTGGTAGAACAGAATCACCAACAGAGGTTCTGCAATGGGCTGACACCTGCAGCATCCACACGCCACTCAGTCACAGACGCCTCAGATAGCTGGGCCACGTCAAACGGGTGGACCAGGGTCGCGTTCCCAAGGACATGGCGCATGGCGAGGGTTTCCGCCCACGAGGAAGACCGTGCCTCCGCTACAGGGATGCCTGCAAGTGTGACATGAAGCTGGCAGGCATCGACCTCAACGCGTGGGAGGAAACAGTTGAAGCTCAGACAGCACGTAGGGCTGCAGTCAAAAGCGGTGTACAACGTGCTGAGATAGCAAGGAGCAAACTGCTCATCGACAAGAGAGCCAGAAGAAAAGCCAGAGCTGCATCACCATAGCACCTTCCACCGCCTGCAGCTGCAGTGAAAGAGACTGTCACTGTAGGGTTGGTCTGTACAGCCACCCAAGAAAATGCAAATAGTACCCCAAGTCTACAACCCCAGGAACCACCAGGAAACCTGTCACACCATCATCTCTCAAGACGTAGGGAAGCTGCCGCTGCAGACGAGTGTAGATACTTGGAATTCAGAACCTAGGATGGAGATTGAGAATTCCAGGTAGGAGACGGGGACTGGGAAGTCAGGATTTAAGCCAGCGATCAGGAACATGGGATTGGAGAGTAGGGACCAGGCGTTCAGAGCACAGGCAGGAATCGGCATTCAGAGGACAGGATAGTAATTAGGAATTCTGGGTTCCAGGAATTGGGAAACTAAAATTTGGATTGGAGGATTGAGAATAGAGACCCCTGGTAGACTGTAACTCACTGGGTTCAGATTGGGTAGCATAGTGACGTAGTGGTTAGTGTAACACTACAGTGCACCAGCTGTAAGATTGGAGTTTGAATCCCACCGCTGTCTGTAAGGAGTTTGTACATTCTCCCCATGACCACATGGGTTTCCTTTGAATGCTCCAGTTTCCACCCACTTTCTAAAGACTTGTATCAACTGCCCTCGTGGTGTGTTGTGTACAAAGCTGGGCAGGGAGTTAAACACCTCAAGAATCTCCAGAGCTGGAAACTTTCTTCAGGGGTTTCAATGAGAAAACTTTGTGAAACTGCAGAAAGTTACATAAAACGTTTTAGATTCAATACAGGATCATCGTGCTCCTGAAAATACTAATATTATTGATCGTTCTTACGACCAAGGTTAAACAAGGTAATACTTTAATACGACATTTTTCAGCTATACCGTGGACAAGAATAAACTTGTATCGAGTAAACTTCCATATAGGCTGGCTCCTTTGCCCAGGTGCCAACAACTCTGTTGTTCATCAATAAAACAGTTATTGCTTGTTGCATCTCGATTTAATTTCTGATCCTTCGGGTTCTTCTGGGAGTCAGAAATGACCAGCAGCCTTAATTCCAACATTTCAATTTAGTTTAGAGTGCAAACAAACATAAAAATACAGCAAATTAAATAAAGAGCTGAGAAACGATGCTAAAATAGGAATTAGTGCTAAGAAATATAAGACAAAGGAATAAAGATGGTGCTTCTAAAAAATCTGTCACTTTTGTAGATCAAAGCAATTTACAAGGTAGTGATAAATCACTAATATGCATGATGCACAATAGAGTACCCAGCAACAATCACTTTGATGTCCCACTGGTCAGAGGCCTCTAATCTGGAAAGCAGTGTTCCCCAGTCATTTTAATATCCATTTGGCATCTTCACCTGGAGTGTATGTGTTCTATTGATTATTATATGAAAGAAATGGACTTCCTTAAACGTGAGGAATGGGATTCTGCTTTTGGATTTAAGAAGATGATCATCAAATTGACACGAAAAAGGCACGCTAAATACTAGACACATTTAGTCAGAAGCAGAAAATGAGACCATAAAAGGTTAAGTAATGAGAAAGAAAAATGGCAAATGGAAGATCTGGTTGATGTGCATGTTTTTTTACATGTCGACACAACACACCAGAGCAAGTTCCTCATTCATGTAAATATATGTGGTGAGTAAAGTTGCTCCTTCTGATCCTTGAGACATGATACATTGGTAAAGAAGCAAGTGTTAGAGAAATTAATATTCTCTGCCTGTCTTCAGAGAGGAAAATGCAGAAAACTCCCAGAAATAGTGGCGAACCATTGGTCTGGGGACAATAGAGAGCTAAAATAAATTAATGAAAAGTAGCAGTGGAGAAATTAATGACACTGAGCACCCACAAATCGTTAGGATCTAATGACCGCATCCCACGTTATTAAAGAGTTGTCTGTTGACGTAGTGGCTGCACTGGTTGTCACACAGACCAGTTAGCTCAGAATGAGTTAATCAGGAAATGTTAGAATCCGTTATAAAGAAATAGTAACAGGAAGGAATAAAAGCACTGGGTTGTCTCTCACTCGACAGATCAGCTGGTTCTGAGATTCAGAATTGGGTTTAATATCACCGATATTTGTCATGAAATTTGTTGCTTTCTGGTTGCTTAATACTAACATTTGTATTTATAGTAGTTCCTGTATTTATTTCAATTTTCCGACATCTGCAACTATTGCTTTTTGAGTGATATGTTAAGTTTGCTTCAGATACAAAGCAGGTTGCAGTGTAAGTTAATGGAAGGATATGGACAGGCTAAGTGAAAGGGTGACGTGGTAAATGGAATATAAAATTCTTCATTCACTTTGATTAATAATGGAAAAACAGAGTATATTTTAAATGTTTGTGGAGCTCTCGTGAGACTGTCCCTTGATGTTGTGAACACGTCTGGTGTCTTGGTCTGAAGATGGACATATTTTTGATAGAGGAAGCCTAACAAGAATTCCTGGGATAAGGAATTGTCTTATGAGGAAAGATTAACTGGGCCTGTATTACTCTAGAGTTTAGAAGGAGAATGAGAGATGATCATACAACACTTTTTAAAAAATAAAGTTTTAGTGGGATTGACGAGAATAACATCTTCCCTTGCTGGGGCATCTGGAACATGGGGTCACAGTGTCGGATTAAGAGCACAGCTGCTTTGAGAGGCTCACCAGCTGTGCATGTTTAAGACCAAGAGTGATATATTTGTAGATTTTGAGTGATGTGGGGATAGTGTGTGAGAGAGGTGCTGAGATCTTTTTGAATGGTGGAGCAGGCACGAGGGGTTCAGCAGGCAAATCCTGATTCAGTTTGATATCATCTTCTGTCTAACTTGAAACAGAAAGCAGTTTATTGTAATTCAATATCAATCTCAAATGTTTCGTATTTACAGAGCTGGGACTTCAAACTAAAGAAAACTGTACTGCCACTCGCAATACGATATGTGAGCCCAGGGAGGGGTATTATTGCATTGACAGCTGTCAGAAGGTCAGAAAGCACACAGCATGCCCACCTGGTGAAAGAGTTAAAGAGAACGGTAGGTTGATGGAGTGCCGTTACTAAGTGCTGTGCCCTGGGCAGGACAGGGGAAATTGAAATCACTGGCACCAACTGGAGTTTGCTCTGAGGATGGCTGCCTGAGGCCCCCTACTGGCAATGGCAGCTTGCTGTTAGTTCTTTGAGTGTAACTGGAATGGTCTTTGGATTTGTATCTTAAGAAGCTAGTTCATCCCACTTTCCATTTTTACCCACTATTGGCCAGACTTGACTTTCAGCCACAATTGTCCTTTTTTTTTGCTTGAATGTGCACTCCTGACCACAGAAATTGGACCATCAGATCTGCTCTGCCACTCCATCAAGGCTGATTTATTATCACTCTTAATCCCTTGGCAATTCTGCCTTCTCCATGTAACTTTTAGAAACATAGAAAACCTACAGCACAATACAGGCCTTCGGCCCACAATGCTGTGCCAAACATGTACTTACTTAGAAATTACCTAAGGTCACCCATAGCCCACTATTTTTTTAAGCTCCAGGTACCTATCCTGGAGTTTCTTAAAAGACCCTATCATATCTGCCTTCACCACCATCACTGGCAGCCCATTCCACGTGTTCACCACTCTGAGTTCTAAAAAAACCAACTTACCCTGACATCACCTCAGTACCTACTTCCAAGCACCTTAAAAATATGCCCTCTTGTGCTAGTCATTTCAGCCCTGGGAAAAAAGCTTCTGACTATCCACACAATTAATGCCTCTTATCATCTTATACACCTCTATCAGGTCACCACTCATCCTCCGTCACTCCAAGGAGAAAAGGCCAAGTTCACTCAACCTATTCTCATAAGGCATGGTCTCCAATCCAGGCAACATCCTTGTAAATCTCCTCTGCACCCTTTCTATAGTTTCACATCCTTCCTGTAGTGAGGTGACCAGAACTGAGCACAGTACTCCAAGTGGGACCTGACCAGGTTTCTATATAGCTGTAACATTACCTCTCGGCTCCTAAACTCAATCCCACGATTGTTGTAGCCCAATGCACCGTATACCGCCTTAACCACAGAGTCAACCTGCACAGCAGCTTTGAGTGTCCTATGGACTCGAACCCCAAAATCCCTCTGGTCCTCCACACTGCCAAGAGTCTTACCATTAATACTGTATTCTGCATCGTTTGACCTACCAAAATGAACCACCTCACACTTATCTGGGTTGAACTCCATCTGCCACTTCTCAGTCCAATGTTATGTCCTATCGATGTCCCGCAGTAACCTGACAGCTCTCCACACTATCCACAACACCCCCAACCTTTGTGTCATCAGCAAATTTACTAAGTCATCCCTCCACTTCCTCATCCAGGTCATTTATAACAATCACGAACAGAAGGGGTCCCAGAACAGATTCCTGAAGCACACCACTGGTCACCGACCTCCATGCAGAATATAAGTCATCTACAATCACCCTTTGCCCTCTGTGAGCAAGCCAGTTCTGGATCCACAAAGCAAGGTCCCTTTGGATCCCATACCTCCTTACTTTCTCAATAAGCCTTGCATGGGGTACCTTATCAAATGCCTTGCTGAAATCCATATACACTACATCTACGGTTCTTCCTTCATCAATGTGTTTAGTCGCATCCTCAAAGAAATTCAATCAGGCTTGTAAGGCAGGATCTGCCCTTGACAAAGCCATGCTGACTATTCCTAATTAGGAGCAGTCAACATGGATTTGTGCGTGGAAGGTCATGTTTGACAAATCTTATTGAATTTTCTGAAGAGGTCACTAGGAAAGTTGACAAGGGTAAAGCAGTGGATGTTGTCTATGTGGACTTCAGTAAGGCCTATGACAAGGTTCCACACAGAAGGTTAGTTAGGAAAGTTCAATTGTTGGGTATTAATATTGAAGTAGTGAAATGAATTCAACAGTGGCTGGATGGGAGATGCCAGAGAGTTGTGGTGGATAACTGTTTGTCAGGCTGGAGGCCGGTGATTAGTGGTGTGCCTCAGGGATCTGTACTGGGTCCAGTGTTGTTTGTCATATACATTAATGATCTGGATGATGGTGTGGTAAATTGGATTAGTAAGTATGCAGATGATACTAAGATAGATGGCATTGTGGATAATGAAGTAGATTTTCAAAGCTTGCAGAGAAATTTAGGCCAGTTAAAAGAGTGGGCTGAAAGATGGCTGATGGAGTTTAATGCTGATAAGTGTGAGGTGCTACATTTTGGTAGGACCAATCAAAATAGGACATACATGGTAAATGGTAGGGCATTGAGGAATGCAGTAGAACAGAGTGATCTAGGAATAATGGTGCATAGTTCCCTGAAGGTGGAATCTCATGTGGATAGGGTGGTGAAGAAAGCTTTTGGTATGCTGACCTTTATAAATCAGAGCATTGAGTATAGGAGTTAGGATATAATGTTAAAATTGTACAAGGCATTGGTGAGGCCAAATTTGGAGTATTGTGTACAGTTCTGGTCACCGAATTATAGGATAAATGTCAACAAAATAGAGAGAGTACAGAGGAGATTTACTAGAAATGGTACCTGGGTTTCAGCACCTAAGTTACAGAGAAAGGTTGAGCAAGTTAGGTCTTTATTCTTTGGAGCGTAGAAGGTTGAGGGGAGACTTGATAGAGGTATTTAAAATTATGAGGGGGATAGATAGAGTTGATGTGGATAGGCTTTTTCCATTGAGAGTAGGGGAGATTCAAACAAGAGGACATGAGTTGAGAGTTGAGGGGAAAAAGTTTAGGGGTAACACGAGGGAGAACTTCTTTACTCCGAGAGTGGCAGCTGAGCAATTCGCAACTCTATCTCATCTCTATCACCTGCATATCCTCCCTCTGCACCTTCTCTAGGATTTCTCTATTTGTGAGCCAACCACCCCTTCCTCCATCTCTTCAGTTCAGTTTTGACACCTTTACTAATCAAAAACCTGTCAACTTCCTCATTATATATACTGAATGACTTGGCCTCGACAGCTGTCAATGGCAAGGAATTCCACAGATTCACCACCCTCTGGCAAGAAATATTCCCCCTCAGCTCTGATATCATTATTAGTTTGTTATTGCCTTATCTGCCCTCTTCTCTCACTGTTATTCTAAAGTCTGAGCAAATTCTTCAGTTGACACAGGCCCACACACTATTCCTCCATTAGGAAAGGAAACCACCACAGCCTGTTCCTTTCCTGTGCAGCTCGGAGCTGGGAGTGTTATTCGTACAGTGGAGTGACCGAGAAGCACGGGTGTATTAGTAACTGACTGAAGGGATTTGTGGATGTCAGAACAGGTTAAAAAAATATTTGCTGCTAAACACTGAGAACTACTCAGTGAAGTGGATTCAACATGTTACGGGTGACAACTTCATCACTGTTGAAAGTGGAAGTGCAAAAATAGCTAGTTTACTTGGTTCATTGTTAAACATTGTTCACAGGTGAAGAAAATTAACTGTATGAAGAGGAGTGTGGAAAGTAACAAGGTCTCTCTGACACTGGTATTATAGACTCTACAAGTTACCCACAAAGGCATTGATTCTGTGTTTCAGGAACACCTTTCAATGATACAGTGTGTGAGAAATGTCCTGACGGAACATTTTCAAGCGAAGCTTCAACAACTGAAGAGTGTAAGAACTGGACAGTGTAAGTACCTCAGACTCCACGGTATCCATGTTCAGAAAGTACCACCTCGTTGATTTTTCTCAATACCACCTTTCTTTTTGCCCCAAACCACCAGGAAAGAGGCGACACAGTGACCATGCCAGGACCACTAGACTCAAGAACAGTTACTTTCCCCAAGCTGTCAGTCTGATCAACACCTCCCCACATTAACCCAACCCACCACTCCCCACACTACTACATACACGTCACCCAGCATCACTTTATGTACATATAATCAGTCTGTGTGTTTTGTAGGATTGCTTTTATATTTATTGTGTTTTTATTTCTTTATTATGTTCTTTAAGAACATAAGACATAAGAGGAGAATTAGATAAATCTGTCTATCAAGTCTGCTCTTCCAGTCAGTCATGGCTGATTTATTATCCCCTGCAACCCAATTCTCCCCAAAACCTACCACATGACCATAAGGCATTGAGGCAGAATTTATGCCTGTTTTTTTTTTCAAGCTACTTCGAATCTGGAGTAACAATCATTTTGTTCTCCTTTCACAAAAGAGAAAATCTACAGATGCTGGAACTCTAAGCAACGCACAAAATGCTGGAGAAACTCAGCAGGCCAGGCAGCATCTATAGAAAAGAGTATACTCGATGTTTCAGGCCGAGACCCTTCAGCAGGACTGGAGAAAGAAAGACCTCCTTCACATTTGTGCACTAAAGAATGACAATAAGCCATTTTTATTTATCTACTGAAGTACAGCGTGGAGTAGACCCTTCTGGCCCTTTGAGCTGTGCTGCCCAACAGTTTCCTATTTAATCCCAGCCTAATCACGGGACAACTTGTAATGACCAATGAACCTACCAACCGATACATCTTTGGACTGTGGGAAGAAACCAGAGCACTCGGAGGAAACCTCCGCAGTCACGGGAAGATCGTACAAACTCCTAACTGTCAGCTCAGGAATTGATCCCAAGTTGCCCCAACCTCAATCTTGAATCTTTCACAATCTGCCTTTCAGAAACAATTAATCATTTGCACTAATGTACTGTTAACAAGATAGAACTTGGTTGAAAACACTCTTCTATGTTTCTCACTTCTTTAATTAGAGGGAATTAAAGAAACTGCCTGGCCCATTGATGTACATTTGAAAAGTATTTCCCTCCTTTTGCCTTGTCCTGGGTGGGAGATCTTTCAGTGAATTGTCTCATTGTCTGGATCTTCCTTTCTGTATCCCAAATGCAAGTCTCTCATTTCAGGAATAACTGGGAGCTTTTGCACTTAGGCAGCAACTCCCAGATGAAAAAAATTAGCAGACTCAGTTAATTTGGAGAGTGTGGAGTTCCTTACAGGTCTGCAAAAGATGAGAAGTACTTTTCTTCATCCTTATGTAACCACACTACAGAAACAATGCTGATCTGTCTTTGTACTAATTGTGTTCATTCCAGTAAACCCTGTGTGTAATCTGTTTAGTTGATGTTTTTATTGTGAATGTGGTGTCTCTGATGCTCCGTGTCTGTGATGCTGTTGCGAGTAAGTTTTACATTGTACTTGTCATAGACACTCAGTGGCCACTTTATTCCAGTACCTCTTTGCCTAATGACGACACCACTGAGAGTATGGTCATGGTTTTCTGCGGCTCTACCCGATCTACTTCAAGGTTGGATGTGTTGATTATTCAGCGATGCTCCCCTGCACATCACTGTAGTAAAACATGGTTAATTGAGTTTCTGTCAGCGTGAACCAGTCTGGCCTTTCTCCTCTGATCTCTCTCACAAGATGTTTTTTGCCCACAGAACTGCCACTCAGGTAAATTTTTTTTGTTTTTCACACTATTCTCTGTGAACTCTAGAGACTGATTTGCATAAAAATCCCAAGAGATTGACAGTTTCTGAGATGTTCAAATCACCCCGCCTGATACCAACAATCACTCCATGGTGAAAGTCACTTGGGTGACATTTCTTCATCATTCTTCCCCATTCTGAGGTTTGGTCTGAACGGCAACTGAACCTCTTGACCTTGTCTGCATGCTTTTAGGCGTTCAGTTGCTGCCACATGATTGTCTGATTAGATATTTGAATTAACGAGCAGGTGTACAGATGCAGTTCAAAGTAAAATTTATTGTAAGAGTACATATATGTCACCACATACAACCCCGAAATTCTTTTGTGGGCATACTGAGCAAATCTACAGACTGTAACTGTAACTAACTGTGAACATCAGGAACTGTAATCTGCCACTGTAGATATAAATAAATACCAATAAATAATGAGCATGACGTAACAAGATAAAAGAGTCCTTAACTGAGTGTAACTATCCTCTTCTGTCCAAGAGCCTGATGGTTGAGGGGTGGTAACTGTTGTTGAACATTGTGGTGTGAGCCCTGAGGCTCTTATACTTTCTGCCTGGATGGTGAGGATCTTTGATGGTGGATGCTGCTTTTCTATGACAACGTTTCATGTGGATGTGCTGAATTGTTGGGAGGGTTTTACTCGTGATGTACTGGACCGAGTCCTCTACCTTTTGTAGGATTTTCCACTCAACGACATTGGTATTCCCATACCAGGCTGGAATTCAGCCGGTCAGCACACTTTCCACCACACATCTGCAGAAGTTTACCAAGGTTTTTGATGACACACTGAAACTCTGCAGACTCCTGAGGAAGAAGAGGCTCTGTCATGCTTTCTTTGCAGTTGTATTTATATGAAGGTGTACCTAATAAAGTAGCCACTGAGTGTACGTATGTTTCAGTTCAGGTGATGCATTTTCACTTTAGGTATTTCTAAAAAAACTTGAAAATGAAAACATACGTATATCATACATTCTCTGCATAATTCAAGTATAATCATAATTTGCACATAACTTTGTAAACTGAATTACAAAAAATCCTTAAGTATATTTTTACATATTCTACATCAAAAAAAATGTGTTGAATTGTTGAGCAACACACAAAATGCTGGAGGAACTCAGCAGATCAAGCAGCATCTATGAAGGGGAATAAACAGTCGATATTTCGGGAACGAGATCCTTCATCTGGACTAGAAAGGAATGGGGCAGACGTCAGAATACAAAGGTGGGAGGGGGGAGTATGATGTAAGAAGCTGGGGGATAATAGGTGGAAGAAGTAAAGGGCTGAAGGAGAAGGAATCTAATAGAAGAGTTGGTGACCACTACTGTAGATCATTGGCTGTTGACATTTTTTCTGATTGACTAGGATTTCAATAACAGATAATCGTAACATTTATTGTAATTAAACTTAGAGCAACTATTGCAGGTGCTTGTATGGATACATGTTTTTTTATGTCTTCCCCAGATGTGAAATGGCCAAATTGAAACAGGTTGAACCAGGGAGCGCTGAAGCTGACGTGAAATGTGAAGCAGTGTCCGTGTCCAACTGGATAGTTTTTGTTTCTGTTGCGGTCGTTATTTTGCTTGTAATTCTTGGTGGTATCGTGGCATATGTTTTATGGAAGATACACAAACATAAAACAGGTATGTGAATGAGCTACTGTGTGCATAGAACATAGAATATTACAGCACAGTACAGGCCCTTCGGCCCATGATGTGTCGACCTTTTAACCTACTCTAAGGTCAATCTAACTCTTCCCTTCTACATAGCTCTTTCCAGATTCTGATTCCGATTTACTTCTCTATTTATCACATGTACATTGAAACATACAATGAAATGCATGTTTGCATTAACAACTGACACACCCAAGGGTGTGCTGGGGGCAGCCTGCAAGTGTCAGACACATTCCAAGGCCAGTACAGCTTGCCCACCACGATCAGCACAACAGCAACATAACACACTCTACAGGGCAACACAAGCAGAAACAACTACCGAACAAAATAAGACAACAACAGCCAAACAAGCCGCTTTCCCAGCCTCCCACTCGTAATACAAACAGGCCTCCAACCCCAGGACAGGTCAGCTCCTGGCCTCCAGATCTTGGTTTGGCTCTGGTCTCTCAAACACACAGATATCAGACTCCCAATCTCCAAACTCTGGCTCAAACTCCCAGACTTGCAGACATCAGGCCTCAACCTTCAATCTCTGGCCAGGACTCACTGTCTGCTTGCTGACCTCTGGACTTCGATCTTCAGCTTCAGCCTCCAGACCACTGACCTCTTGATATCAACCCCAGGACTTGATAATCACAAGTTTGACCTTTGGGCCTCAACGGACCCAATTTCCGTGATTGTTGACTTTTGATCACAGACGTTCGGAGGTGGAGGTGGGGGGGGGAGAATGGTGAAGGGTTCACCAGCCCTCATAACTCCCTGCCCATACATGCTTCCAACTTGAAATCTAGCAACTTGGGTATTAGTACCTGTCGAACCTGATCTGACCCAACCTCTGGATCACTGACTTTTGACCATAGAGCGTTCCAACCTAAACTCGGAAAACTGGCTCATACCCCTGACTCTTCATTCTCCCTCATCCCTACTGAACCTCTAAATCCTGACGCTATCTCCAAGCTATCTACAAACCCATCCTCTGCTGAAATCCTCAGTCACCTCTCTGCTACTTAAACAACTGTCTGTTCCACCGTCCTACTTGCTGATTACCAGTAGCTCCTGCTACAAGTGCTCTTCAGCTTTTAAATATTAGTACAGTATTCATTTTCCAAGTCCTTCCCTGGCCTTGGACAACTGCTATTCCTTCCCTTCAACCTTATACAATCTTGCAATCTCAAAATTCCTGATCATCTCTGAACTTAGCATCCACCAGTCCTCTAATCTCTGGAATTTCCTCCTGGAATCTTTCTTTCTTTGACGTTCTCCAACAGATTTACCTCTGTGATCCTGCTGATATATGTGATTTATTATTACAAATATCAGTGCCATAGTTTGTCACTGATTCTATTGTATTTCTTTGTTCCACTGTGAATGACTGCAAGAAAATGAATCTCAGGTTAGTATAGATGTACTATGATAATAAATTTACTTTGAACTCACTGTCTTAATTTGCCAGTATTTTTGTCAACACTCCTATTAAATTCTTCAGAATATCATTCCCAGTACATTCATTGGGATAGCACTCCTGCTCTGATTCATCAGCCTTTAATTTTGATTCATATGGAGAAAAGGAGTAGGATGAGATGGAAATGTTGTGCACAAGCCCCATGCCAAGAAGAACATGGAGAGAGTCCATGAAGGTGAACACCCATCAATCTTAACAGCACTGGCTGTTTAGGCCTGTTGGGCCCTGCTACTCTGGTTCTGCGTTCAGACTTCAAACATTGCAGACTGTGGAAACCTCACACATATTTTGTATATCACAGTAGTAATGTGATCAGAACATAGCTGTCCATTTTTAAATGGGTCCCATTGAGCGGTGGTAGAATCATCCATCAAACTGACATGAGCCAAACATAACCGTTGTGATGGCAACCGTTGGTGAGGTCACTTTGGTAAAACAACCTCCCACACACCATTCTTGTAGATTGACACTAGAATGTGATTTGCGACTTAAACTCCCATTAATTTCTTTTTAAAATATGGCAAAACAAAGTAAAAATGTGATAAATCAATTTGAATTTACTTAAATCTTATATCCGTCCCACAATATGAGGGAGTAAAAATCATTGCGTAATGACTGCTGCAATGTACAGACATGAATTTATAAGTCTAATGGCTGGTAGAATGAAGCTGTCCCGTAACTTGTTGGCCCTGGCTTTAATGCTGCAGTAGTATTTGTCAGACGGAAGCAGCTGAAACAGTCTATGGTTGGGGTGACTGGTGTCCCCAATGAGATTCCCAGCCTTCTTTACGTACCTGCTGCTGTAAATGTCCTCAGTGGAGGGAAGTTTGCACCCATAGATGCTCTGGACTGTCCGTACCACTCTCTGCAGTGCCCAGCGATCGAGGTTGGTGCAGTTCCCATACCTGGTGGTGATACAGCCAGTCAGGATACTCTCAATGGTGCCCCTGTAGGAGGTCTTGAGGATTTGGTTACCCATGCCGAACTTCTTCGTTCATCTGAGGTGAAAGAGACGCTATTGTGCTTTTTTTTTGCCACACAGCAGTGTGTACAGTCCAGGTGAGATCTTCAGTGATGTGTATACCGAGGAGCTTGAAACTACTCACTCTCTCAACTATAGTCCCATTGATGTTGATCAGGGCGAGCCTGTTTCCGTTCCTCCTGTAATCCACGATCAGCTATTTTGTTCTTTGGACATTGAGGGACAGGTTGTTATCTTGGCACCATTGTGTCATGGTGTTATCCTCTCCTCTGTTGGCTGTCTCATCGCTACTAGAAATAATTTCACAGTACTTCTTGTGTTTTTGTTTTTGATAGGTAACCGGAACATTGGAGACACCAGGGTAAGTACATAATATCTCTCCAATATTTAAAAGGCACATGTATTAAATTGTAATAACTGCAGAATTAAAATTGAAATCATAATGTAAACAGACTGCAATTTAATTCAACTAATGTCCTGTTATGTTTTCCATGCACATTATTTTTATCTTGAAACAATGCATAATTTCACCAGTTGCAAAGCATGTTTAACGGTAATATCAGCTGATGGCATCTGAAGCGTTAAGTGTTTAAGTACCGAGGTTACTAATAAGGCCTTGAGACTAAGGGAAGAATTAGGCCATTCAGCCCATTGAGTCTGCCTCACTGTTCACCATGGTTGACTTCTTTTCCATCTCATTGGAAGATTGTGAGTAGTTTTGGTCCCTAAATCTCCGAAAACATCCAGGAATGTAAGGGTTAAAATGTGAGGCTAATTTGATGACTCTGGTCCTGTGCTTAATGGGGTTTAGAAGAATGAGGGGAGATCTCATTGAAGCCTGCTGAATATTGAAAGGCCCAGGTATAGTGGATGTGGAGAGGATATTTCCTATATTGTAATTGGGGAGTCTAAGACCAGAGGGCATAGCCTCAGAACAGTGGGACATCCCTTTAACAGAAATGAGGAGAAATTTCTTTAGCCAGACGGTAATCTGTAGAGGCAAGTCATTGAGGATATTTAAAATGAAGGTTGATTAGTAAGGACGTCAAATGTTACAGAGAGAAGGCAGAAGAAAGGGGCTAAGAGGGAAAATAAATAGCCATGATCAAAGGCTTGATGGACATAGGAAATTCTGTTCTTGTGTCTTATGGTGTTATAGAAACTAGTTGAGATGATGTGATGTGTCTGTTGTAGAGGGGAGGAGTAATGGCGTGGTGTAATGTTGAGGAGTCAGTGCTGCACAGTGTGGTTGGCAGAACCAGGGCTGATGAGGAAGAGTAGGGATGATAAGACAGGATGCTTTTCTTCGGCAGTTTAACGGGGGCACAACTGCGCAAGCGCGTGTAAGTCGGACCGTGAGGCACCGGGAGTATTTAAAGAGAAAAGTTAGACGGAGCAGGCGACGGAGTAGAGGGAGACAGAGTAGGAAGGCTTTGTCTCGAGAGGCTTCGGCGAGCAGAGGCTGAGGACGAGCTTCACTCCAAGTGAGGTCAGGCCGGGTAAGTTCCTTTCAAAGGAGAAAGTTTCAAAAGTTGAGGCAAGTATTGGGTAGGTCATGGCAGCTGAGATCGGCCCCGTGGTTTGTTCATCCTGCAGCATGTGGGAAATCAGGGATACTTCCCGTGTCCCTGACGACTATGTGTGCAGGAAGTGTGTCCAGCTGCAGCTTCTGGCAGACCGCATTGAGCGTCTGGAGCTGCGATTGGATTCATACTGGAGCCTCCGCGATGCTGAGAAAGTCGTGAATAGCACGTTCAGTGAGTTAGCCACACCGCAGGTAAAGGCTACACAGGCAGAAAGGGAAGGGGTGGCCACTAGACAGCATAGCAGTAGGCAGGTAGTGCAGGAGTCCCCTGAGGTCATCTCCCTCCTAAGCAGGTATAGTGTTTTGGATACTGTTGGGGGAGATGTCTCATCAGGGGAAATCAGCAGCAGCCGAGTTCATTGCATCATGGGTGGCTCTGCGGCACAGGAGGGAAGGAAAAGGATTGGGAGAGCCATAGTGATAGGGGATTCAATTGTAAGGGGAATAGATAGGCATTTCTGAGGCCACAAACGAGACTCCAGGATGGTATGTTGCCTCCCCGGTGCAAGGGTCAAGGATGTCTCTGAGCGGCTGCAGGACATTCTGGAATGGGAGGGTGAACAGCCAGTGGTCGTGGTGCACATAGGTACCAACGATATAGGTAAAAAATGGGATGAGGTCTGTTACGTACCCCGTAACTGGGTCACTTACCAGCAAAGATAGAGAGGTCCGTTGAAGTCTGATGGTACTATTTTAACAATATTTATTGGTAAAAATACACAAAAATAATATCAATGCAAACATACAGATACTATACGTCGTCAATACTAGATCTAAAAGTGCGGGTATAATAATAATCAATAAGAAATAGCTCTATCGTTGTCTAGGGTATAATGTATTGTCCGATGGAAATATAAAAGGCACTCGTTCATTCAGGCTGCAGCCTTTGGTTGGAGTCAAAAGACAGATTTTTAGAACTTGCCAGCTTTTCCTTTTTATGATGTCGATCCTTCCAGAGTTCCGTTGGTGTTGGTTCCTCCTTTTAGCTAAAGCCGTTCTTCCGTGGTAAGGCCCATCAATTCCGAGGCAAATGGAAAAGGACGCACGCGGGCCCCCCACCGGCTGTCGCTTTTTAACGCTGTCACAGGATTTCTAGCGTTTCTCCTGGTGCGTCTGAAGGGGTTGTTCCCCAGACCCTCTTTTATCCTTACTCACGGGGTCTCAGATGTCAGTCAGGTTGGGATGATGCAATCCCTCAACCAGCCCACTCTGGTCATTCCCTGAGGGCTTCAAGGAATAGTACAGTACTCAATACACAATTCCGTCTCCAAGAGACAATGGCCGGTATCCGTGCCTTTGTATCGCGAAGGCCAGGACACATTCCAAACGTCTCTCTCTCATTTCCTGGGTCCCCTGACCTGAATTAATAGCGATCTTGCGATTCTCAAAAAGGAGGGGGCTACTTTGTACCCTTCGGCCCCTCAGAGTTGTGGCACTTTCGTAACACCCCCTTTCTTCAAAGCGTTTTTACCATCGGTGAAAACGAAGTAATACAGAGTCTTACAGGATTTTAGAATCTAACACAATACAAAAGGTTTTTTTTTCTACAGAGTAATACAGTTATACATTCAATTCAGCATCTAAACAGTTAACGATTACATTGTCACTTCCTTTAATATCTTAACATCTTGTACCTTACTAAAGTCTTGTAGCATCAGACTCCAATTTAATAACCACCTATTTTTATTCCTTTTTCTTCAGCAAACAAAAACTAAAGAGTTGTGATCTTAACTTACGTGTATACTACAAAAGTTTGTGCAAATACTAATCTTTATGTTACTTTCAAACTTAACAGTCAGTCTTCCATGGGGGTTGTCTTTATTATTCACATGCTTTGTCGAAATCCCTTAAAACCGGCTTCTGCTATTTAAAAATGGCATCCCATTAACCCTCTCCTCTTTTCCAGTTAATTCCCACGTGGTGAGCTTGTGCACCATGGCGAAATAGGCTTTCGCCCGCTCCTTTCATAGGATTTATTTTATCAACAATGTGTTCCAAACTTAGACCATTTTCCGAATTTCCACACAATTCTTTAATTTTAAGCAAGGTGCTAGTTTTCTCTTCAGGATCCTTCAGGCTATTAGTTCTCAATGCCAGCGATCCCTCTTTGTTCAAACAGCATTTCGAATTCTGCTGTTCCACACCACTCTCTTGAATAACAATAGCGTGTGGGGCAACTTTACCTTCCAACTCAATCTGTAATTGATTCACAGGCACCGTGGTACCAAGCCATTGCCTCTGTAGCCTGGTTACTGCTTCTGACATCAATCCAGACTTTAAATTTTCTTCATTCAATTTGGGAACTACACTTTTCCCTTTTCCTTCAATAATAATATTCACCTCACCACCTTTTATCTCCTCACTAACTTAACACACCTTCGAGCACAAACAACTGGGAACTCTCACTTCCCACTATTACCAAGGTTAACCCTTTCTTCACTGAACCAAGTCCATCTGACCCACAAGGACTGCATTCCTTTTCAACTGAATCAAATACCTGAGACTTTTTCTGAGCTCCATTACTAGGTTCAGTACCATGTGCATCCACATCTTGGACACACTCCAACGGGACATTTGCCTCTTCCAGGCTTTCAATACCCGTACCCTTTTCAAATTCTAAATTCCCTTGATCCTCCCAGCTACTCTCTGGGCAACTCCCTTCCGGAGTAAACTCAACCCCGCGAGCTGAAACAACCTCATCTGCCAACCCAGCAGACTTCTTCAAGGTAATGGCATCCTTTTCATCTAGGACTGCCCTTATTTCATTATCGGGAACACCTTTAGAATTTTCAACTTCTTCAAACAGTTCTGCCAACCCAGACAGATCATCCATGTCCAACTCTGGACCTTTTAACAGCCTTAGCTGTTTCTCATCTTTATTTCGTGCCTCTATAACTTTTCTCCTCGCTAAGGGCAGGTCTACCTCCTCTCCCTTACTCTCTTTCACTTTACTACTCTCCGGTTTACCACCCTCTAAACCCTCGTGGTACAGGGTCGGTAAAAACGTCTCGGCCAAATCGATACTGGCCGGATTTAAACTGCTCTCTGTCTCAGCTGCCTTTCTCGACATGCTGCGAGTGATCGAGCATGCGGGATAGATCTTGGAATCTAGGAGCGGGACCTCCACCGGCTGTCTCGTCAGCTTCATTGCTGACCAAACCTTACCACCGGCTAAATCATTACCCAGAAGGACGTCCGCGTCAGTTCTCGGGAATTCTGATCGCACCCCTATTTCAACTGGTCCAGATACCAGCTCACAATTTATAATGATCCTATGCAAGGGCACCGTTTCTGTCCCTTTTCCTATTTCCTTCAAAGCTACCATTCCCGTCTTGCGACCAAAATCCAGTACCTTACTGCTAATCAATGACAGTTCAGCTCCTGTGTCTCTCCAGATCCGCACGGGAACTGGTGGGTCTCCCTCTCTCACAGACACAGTTCCATTTGACATACATGTCTCGGACCCTTCTCATACTCTGTCTACCTGGGGCTCTCTGGTCAATTTACTGATCATCACGGCACATCCTATAGGGACTGTTGCTTTCCATTTTCCTGTCTCCTTCCTCAGAGCAAGGCACCTAGAGGCAATATGTCTCCCCTTTCCACAATTAAAACAGGTCAAGCCAGGAAATCTCTTGCCGTCTTGCCTCTCCTCCTCAATCTTACCACTAGCTCCCGGCAGGACCTCTGCCTCAGCCGGCGGGCTTTCTCTATCGTTCCCACGGTCTCTCTGGTAACTTTTATTCGAGGAAAACTTTGTCTTGTGGGTTAGGGCATATTCATCTGCAAACCTAGCAAATTCTGAGATGGACTTATTCAGCTTCTCATTCAAATACATCCGGATATCCTCTGAAACACAACCTTTAAATTCCTCAATCAGAATTAACTCCCTGAGACGCCAAAAATCCTCTTCCACTATTTCTGCTGTACACCAACGGTCCAAGAGCACACCCTTCTCATAGGCAAACTCGGTATATGTCTGATTCCACCCTTTCTTTAAATTTCTGAACTTTTGTCTATACGCTTCAGGTACCAATTCGTAGGTCCGGAGAATGGCCTCCTTTACTTTGTCATCATTCTCCGCCTCTTCCTCCTCCATGGACAACGCCGCATATGCCCGTTGTGCCTTCCCTTTTAACACACTTTGTAACAACGCCACCCACTGCTCTTTGGGCCACTTCTGATTCACTGCCACCTTTTCAAAAAGCAAGAAATAACTATCAACATCCGTCTCCTCGAACAGAGGTACTACCCTCAACTCCCGACTAACATTAAACCGCTCCTCTCGGTCTGACCCTTGAGCTCTTCGCTCTTACCTTAACTTCTCCATATCCAAGTCATGTTGCCTCTGTTTCTCTGCCTCCCTCTCCTTCTCGGCTCTCTCCCTCTCCTTCTCGGCTCTCTCCCTCTCTTTTTCAGCTGCTTCCAGCTGTTTTAACTGAATTTCATGCTCTCTTTGTTTCTCAGCTCTGTCCTGCTCTCTCTTCACCTCCAACTCCTTTAGCTGGAGCACATGCTCCCTTTGTTTCTCGGCTCTTTCCTGCTCTTTCTCAGCTGCTTCCAACTGCTTTAATTTAATTTCATGTTCCAACCTTAATTTCTCCAACTCTAACTGAGCCATCCCACTGGCTGGTACCTTTTCAGGGATATTTTCCAATACCTCAGCTGAAAACACATTTTTCACAATATAATGCTGAGTTATGGCCCTCCGCACCTCCCGCTTTTTCATCGACAACCTCACCTCTGCGAGGTTTAGTCCCTTTGCAATATTTATTAATTCCGACTTTGTGGCCGCCTCTAACGCCTCCAGATTCGGGTTTTCTATAAATTCACCCACGTCCATCTTTGCTGGTTTCCCGTCTGGTTACCCGCGTACCAGATCCAAGTTTGGACTTACAAGCCCGATTCACTGGCCCCCCAATTTGGTATCAAATCCCGAGACGAGAACCCCAAGTTGTTACTTACCCCGTAACTGGGTCACTTACCAGCAAAGATTGAAAGGTCCGTTGAAGTCTGATGGTAATATTTTAACAATATTTATTGGTAAAAATACACAAAAATAATATCAATGCAAACATACAGATACTATACGTCGTCAATACTAGATCTAAAAGTGCGGGTATAATAATAATCAATAAGAAATAGCTCTATCGTTGTCTAGGGGATAATGTATTGTCCGATGGAAATATAAAAGTCACTCGTTCATTCAGGCTGCAGCCTTTGGTTGGAGTCAATAGACAGATTTTTAGAACTTGCCAGCTTTTCCTTTTTATGATGTCGATCCTTCCAGAGTTCCGTTGGTGTTGGTTTCTCCTTTTAGCTAAAGCCGTTCTTCCGTGGTAAGGCCCATCAATTCTGAGGCAAATGGAAAAGGACGCACGCAGGCCCCCCACCGGCTGTCGCTATTAAACGCTGTCACAGGATTTCTAGCGTTTCTCCTGGTGCGTCTGAAGGGGTTGTTCCCCAGACCCTCTTTTATCCTTACTCACGGGGTCTCAGATGTCAATCAGGTTGGGATGATGCAATCCCTCAACCAGCCCACTCTGGTCATTCCCTGAGGGCTTCAAGGAATAGTACTGTACTCAATACACAATTCCGTCTCCAAGAGACAGTGGCCGTTATCAGTGGCTTTGTATCGCGGAGGCCAGGACACATTCCAAACGTCTCTCTCTCATTTCCTGGGTCCCCTGACCTGAATTAATAGCGATCTTGCGATTCTCAAAAAGGAGGGGGCTACTTTGTACCCTTCGGCCCCTCAGAGTTGTGGCACTTTCGTAACAGGTCCTACAAGGTGAATTTAGGGAGTTAGGAGATAAACTAAAAAGTAGGACCACAAAGGTAATTATCTCTGGATTACTACCAGTGCCACGTGCTAGCCAGAATAGAAATAGGGGGATATTTCAGATGAATACGTGGCTTGAAAAATGGTGCAAGGGGGAGGGATTCAAATTTCTGGGGCATTGAAACCAGCTCTGGGGGAGGTGGGACCGGTATAAACAGGACGATCTGCACCTGGGCTGGACTGGAACCAATGTCCTGGGGGAGCGTTTGCTACTGTTGTTCAGGAGGATTTAAACTAATGTGGCCAGGGGATGGGAACAAGGGCAGAGAGACAGAGGGGTGTAAAATGAGGGTAGAAGCAAAAAGTAGTAAGGTGAAAAGTAAAAGTGGCAGGCAGGCAAATCCAGGGCAAAAAGCAAAAAGGGCCACTTTTCAACGTAATTGTATAAAGGCAAGGAGTGTTGTAAAAACAAGCCTGAAGGCTTTGTGTGTCAATGCGAGGAACATTCGTAACAAGGTGGATGAATTGAATGTGCAGATAGTTATTAATGAATATGATATAGTTGGGATCACAGGAGACATGGCTCCAGGGTGACCAAGGATGGGAGCTCAACATCCAGGGATATTCAATATTCAGGAGCGATAGACAGGAAAGAAAAGGAGGTGGGGTAGCATTGCTGGTTAGAGAGGAGATTAACGCAATAGAAAGGAAGGACATTAGCCTGGAGGATGTGGAATCGATATGGGTAGAGCTGCATAACACTAAGGGGCAGAAAATGCTGGTGGGAGTTGTGTACAGGCCACCTAACAGTAATAGTGAGGTTGGGGATGGCATTAAACAGGAAATTAGAAATGCGTGCAGTAAAGGAACAGTAGTTATAATGGGTGACTTCAATCTACATATAGATTGGGTGAACCAAATTGGTAAGGGTGCTGAGGAAGAGGATTTCTTGGAATGTATGCGGGATGGTTTTCTGAACCAACATGTCGAGGAACCAACTAGAGAGCAGGCCATTCTAGATTGGGTATTGAGCAATGAGGAAGGGTTAGTTAGCAATCTTGTCGTGTGAGGCCCCTTGGGTAAGAGTGACCATAATATGGTGGAATTCTTCATTAAGATAGAGAAAGACATAGTTAATTCAGAAACAAAATTTCTGAACTTAATGAAGGGTAACTTTGAAGGTATGAGACGTGAATTAGCTAAGATAGACTGGCAAATGATACTTAAAGGGTTGACGGTGGACATGCAATGGCAAGCATTTAAAGATCGCATGGATGAACTACAACAATTGTTCATCACAGTTTGGCAAAAGAATAAACCGGGGAAGGTAGTGCACCCGTGGCTGACAAGGGAAATTAGGGATAGTATCAAGTCCAAAGAAGAAACATATAAATTAGCAAAAAAAGCGGCACACCTGAGGACTGGGAGAAATTCAGAGACCAGCAGAGGAGGACAAAGGGCTTAATTAGGAAAGGGAAAAAGATTATGAGAGAAAGCTGGCAGGGAACATAAAAACTGACTGTAAAAGCTTTTATAGATATGTGAAAATAAAAAGATTGGTCAAGACAACTGTAGGTCCCTTACAGTCAGAAACAGGTGAATTGATCATAGGGAACAAGGACATGGCAGACCAGTTGAATAACTACTTTGGTTCTGTCTTCACATAAATAACATAAATGACATAAATAACATAAACGACATAAATAATCTTCCGGAAATAGTAGGGGACCGAGGGTCTAGTGAGATGGAGGAACTGAGGGAAATACATGTTAGTAGGGAAGTGGTGTTAGGTAAATTGAAGGGATTAAAGGCAGATAAATCCCCAGGGCCAGATGGTCTGCATCCCAGATTGCTTAAGGAAGTAGCCCAAGAAATAGTGGATGCATTAGTGATAATTTTTCAAAACTCCTTAGATTCTGGATTAGTTCCTGAGGATTGGAGGGTGGCTAATGTAACCCCACTTTTTAAAAAAGGAGGGAGAGAAAAACCGAGGAATTATAGACCGGTGAGTCTGACATCGGTGGTGGGGAAAATGCTAGAGTCGGTTATCAAAGATGTGATAACAGCACATTTGGAAAGAGGTGAAATCATTGGACAAAGTCAGCATGGATTTGTGAAAGGAAAATCATGTCTGACGAATCTTATAGAATTTTTTGAAGATGTAGCTAGTAGAGTGGATAGGGGAGAGCCAGTGGATGTGGTATATTTAGATTTTCAAAAGGCTTTTGACAAGGTCCCACACAGGAGATTAGTGTGCAAACTTAAAGCACACGGTATTGGGGGTATGGTATTGATGTGGATAGAGAATTGGTTGGCAGACAGGAAGCAAAGAATGGGAGTAAACGGGACCTTTTCAGAATGGCAAGCAGTGACTAGTGGGGTACCGCAAGGCTCAGTGCTGGGACCCCAGTTGTTTACAATATATATCAATGATTTAGACGAGGGAATTAAATGCAGCATCTCCAAGTTTGCGGATGACACGAAGCTGGGCGGCAGTGTTAGCTGTGAGGAGGATGCCAAGAGGATGCAGGGTGACTTGGATAGGTTAGGTGAGTGGGCAAATTCATGGCAGATGTAATTTAATGTGGATAAATGTGAGGTTATCCACTTTGGTTGCAAGATCAGGAAAACAGATTATTATCTGAACGGTGGCCGATTAGGAAAAGGGGAGGTGCAACGAGACCTGGGTGTCATTGTACACCAGTCATTGAAGGTGGGCATGCAGGCACAGCAGGCGGTGAAAAAGGCAAATGGTTTGTTGGCATTCATAGCAAAAGGATTTGAGTACAGGAGCAGGGTGGTTCTACTGCAGTTGTACAAGGTCTTGATGAGATCGCACCTAGAGTATTGTGTGCAGTTTTGGTCCCCTAATCTGAGGAAAGACATTCTTGCCATAGAGAGAGTACAAAGAAGGTTCACCAGATTGATTCCTGGGATGGCAGGACTTGCATATGAAGAAAGACTGGATCGACTAGGGTTATACTCACTGGAATTTTGAAGATTGAGGGGGGATCTTATTGAAACATATAAAATTCTAAAGGGATTAGACAGGCTAGATGCAGGAAGATCGTTTCTGATGTTGGGGAAGTCCAGAACGAGGGGTCACAGTTTAAGGATAAAGGGGAAGCCTTTTAGGACCGAGATGAGGAAAAACTTCTTCACACATGGAGTGGTGAATCTGTGAAATTCTCTGCCACAGGAAACAGTTGAGGCTGGTTCATTGGCTATATTTAAGAGGAAGTTAGATATGGCCCTTGTGGCTAAAGGGATCAAGGGGTATGGAGAGAAAGCAGGTACAGGGTTCTGAGTTGGATGATCAGCCATGATCATACTGAATAGTGGTGCAGGCTCGAAGGGCCGAATGGCCTACTCCTGCACCTATTTTCTATGTTTCTATGTAAGATGTCACTGGTGATATTGAATGATAGATATTTCTGTTTTGGGCTGGTGAAGTCCCAGATAAACATGATGAGAATGTGGGACAACACTGGGAGTCTAATGTGAAAATGGAGAGTGACATGGAAGGTGATTTGAGAAGATCATGGAAGTTGTTTTGACTGTCAGTTGCTTCAGGAGGGTTTGTCTCTACTAATGGAGCAGTAATAAATATCACAGTAATCGAGGCTGATTTAACGATGATACCATGAAGAAATATCTTTCATAGTTCAGCTGATGGAGGAAGGCAGAGATGTTAGTAGCCAATGGGCCTGCAGGTGACCAAAGATGAAATGAGAGTTCTGCCCACGTTGGGAATCACAGAGTCCTTGTGCCATTTATGATATTGATTAGAGTCAGTGTAGGACATCATAAGGGAAATATCATGTTACATTCATTCTCATAGACAGAATGACAAAACAGTGACAAATCAAATAACACTTGCAAGATGTGATTTTCTAAACTGATGATTATAATAATTTGTTTACCTCTGCAGTATCACAATGGAGCTGAGAAGGAGCCTCTCAGAGACGAGGAAAGGGCAGAGTAAAGTGGGAGAAGTAAGTACATTCAAGCAACCTCTCATATTTTTCACACAGCTAATTTGGTATGTTTTGCAGTTTTTATATTGTATCTGGCTCACGTCAGCTTGCAGTGGCTGTAGTAAGTCTGTATCTTAACTGAAATGTTCACATACAGGCAGGTGATTTTTGACCAACCGGTCTACTGGAGAAGGAAATGCTCAGTTTAGAACATTACTCAGCTCAAACCTTTTCTCTATGTCAGGTTCTCTCCTTTTTGAAAGCTGAATAATTCATCCCAAAAGCGATGCGGTTTTGAGAGGCCTAGAATGCAAGAGCAAGGACGTGATGCTGAGAATTTATAAGGCATTGGTCAGACTGCACTCTCTCTCAATCTTAAAAATACCCAAGAACTCTGCCTCCACACTGGGCCGCGAGGAAACAATATGATTTGGCGATATGAAACGATGAGTCAGCTGCACCTTTCCTCATTCCCTGTCACGCCCACTATTGAACTTGAACACACACGAGGTCATCAGTCACCTAAACGCAGTGATACCCCAGTGCCAGGGATCACTGGTTGGCTTCGGGTAACTGGCTACCTCGCGCAGCCCGTGAGAAGTGCTGTTGTTACTGGCCTGGGATGCGGACAGATGGGTGTCGCCTTTAAACCTGTTTAGCACACTGGATGTTCGTGGGGAACCCGGTGCTAAAATATTCGCAGACAAACTAATTCGGGCTCAGGGTTTCGTAAGTAGCAGAGCAGCTACCTCACTGCGATCTACTGAAAGTCATCCCTCGAGCCAAACTTTTGTCAGCCGATAGATGCTACCTACCTATAAGGGGGGGGTGGGGGGTGGGCTTGCGCCCTGTGGCACTGTCACTTGCTCGGTCTTTGCGGACTGCGACCACCGTGGCCCTGGCACGGGGACATCCGACCCTTACCTTGTCCTCTCACCCCACCCACGACCAGCCGCACCTGGCCAAGGTATCTGGTAGCAGGCGGTCGGGAAGCTGGAGGTCGGGCCCGGAGGCTGTCTAATGAGGCAATGAAGCCCTCAAAACTACTTCAATACCTTGAGTCCAAGCACCCTGCACTTAAAGCAAACCCGTTGAGTTTTTTTGAGCGGAGAAAACGTGAGTAAGTGGGACAGGAGCAAGTGCTGAGAGCCACGAAAACTAAATTGCGGAATAGACTGGACATAAGGAATCCCCTTCAAGTATCGCTGTCTCCCATCACCCCTCGATGGGACCGTCTTGTTGCAGGGAAACAAGCCCAGGGCTCCCACTGATTCAGCAATACAGTATTGGTGTGTTGCAATGATTTTATATGTTCAAACGAGGAAAATATGCACTGAGTGTTTAATATCCAAACGTTACTTAAAATGTTATGAACCCTTTTGTGGGATTCCTAAGGTCACAGGACTTATGACTAAACCATAACACCTTGTGAAATGCCTCCTGCAATTTCCAACTACAACTTCTCTTCTGATTTTGCTCCACCCGTCTCTGGTTGAGAATTTTTTCAAATTCCTAGATGAATTCTATGTCAGTGGTGGACACTCTTTTGGAGAGGGTTCTTGGGGACAGGATTTTAGAGTATTTGGAAACAAATAGACTTATTAGGGATTGTCAGAATGGTTTTCTGAGGGCCCGCTCATTCCTCACAAGCCTGACTGAGATTTTGAGGAAGTGACAAAACAAATTGATGAAGGTAGAGCACTGTTGTGGACTTTCAGTAATGCTTTAGACAAGATTCTCCATGTTAGGCTCATCCAGATAGCCATGGGACATGGGATTCATGGAAACTTGGCTGCATGGATTCAGAATAGGCATGTCCACAGAAGGCAGAGAGTTGTAGTAGATGGAATGTATTCTGCCCAGTGGTTGGTGACCAGCATTGTTGTGCAGAGATTCCCTACAATTTGTGTTTTTATAAATGACTTGGGTAAGAAAGGGAAGAAGTGAATTAGTAAGTTTGCAGATGACATGAAGGCTGGCGGTGTTCTGGATGGTGTCAAAGGTTGATGTAGGTTATAAAGGGATGTGAAGTTGGGTGGAGAAGTGCCGGATGAAGTTCAATCAAGGGAAGTATGAAATGATACACTTTGGAACATTGAACTTGAAGGCATTCCTTCTTCTTATTGGGCCGTTAGTTCCCAGTAGAGCATAGACCGTGAAAACCCTCCCTTGGAATTCATCAATGTTTCTGTAATCTATTGTATTCACTGTATAGGGGATTGGCCTATACAGCTTCACCCTGTTGGCCAGCCTTACCCATTTCCAACTCTCACAATGGGTTGGACTTTCAGAGGCTACTTGAAGACACAGTACAAGGTTATTGACAGGGTTCTTAGCAGTGTGGAGGAACAGAAGGATCTTGGGGTCCAGATCCATAGATCCCTCAAAGTTGTAGCTCAAGTTGATAGGTTGATTAAGAAGTCCTGTGGTATGCTGGCTTTCAGTGGTAGGGAGATTGAGTTCAAGAGCCACAAGATAATGTTGCAGCTCTCTAAAACTAGTTCGAGCACACTTGAAGTATTGTGCTCAGTTCTGATTGTCTCATTATAGGGAGGGTGTGGAAGCTTTAGAGAGGGTGCCAAGGAGGTTGTCACTATTTCCCTTCAAGGAGCCTTGCTGAACTTGCTTGTTTAAATTATGATGTTTCTACTGTACTGCTATTTCATCCTTAATTAAGTAATTTTGACATTATTTGCAAAACCAGTTTGTCTCCCTCTCTGTTGACAGTCCTTTGGTTCTTCTTCAGAACTTAAGGATTTATGGGAGATCTATAAACAGCACATCCACTATACAATAGCCACAACTTTTCAGACCAAGGATACAAGCCATCGGGGTCTTGTCTGTCTGTGTGCTCAATAGTTTGCCCTTATGTCTCCCGCTGATGGTGATGATTTTTAAATCCTCAAAGGCATTATACAATAGTAATGGGACTTTCATCATATTTTCTATTTTACTATAAAGCCATATACAAAATGAGATCATAAGACAAAGTGGCAGCATTAGGCCCATCGAGTCTGCTGTGTCATTCCATCCTGGTTGATTTATTATCCTTCCCAAGCCCATTCTTCATCCTACTCCTCATAACCTTTGAAACCCTTACTAATCATGAACCCATCAACCTCCGCTTCAAATATACTCAGTGACTTGGCCTGCACAGCGATCTGTGCAATGAATTCCACAGATTCATCATGTAAAATCTGTTTAATTCCTTTGCTGTTTCTTCACTGCCCATCACTGTTTTTTCTGGTCTCATTTTCTAACTACTGTCTGTTCACTTGAACCACTGTCTTCTTTTTGTATACCTTTGCTATTATATTCCTCAATAATTTGCCCTCAGTTTATTTTTTATTGCCAATGTCATCATCCTTTGCTGGATTCTGCATTTATCCCAATCTTCAGGTCTACCAATAATTTTTGCTTCCTTGTGCGTTTCTTCCTCCAACTTAACATTCTCCTGAAAATTGTTGGTCAGTCATATTCCATTTAGCTCTTCCTTAGAATCTGTCCTTATTGGGAACATTGTAATGTGTATGTTATGCATCAGCCCATTATAATCAACGTGCACAAAATTCATGGGACAACCAGAGAAAGGATTGTCCAAAGCTGTGCAGATTGAAGTCCATCGGAGTTGACATTGACAGACAGACAGACATACTTTATTGATCCCGAGGGAAATTGGGTTTCGTTACAATCGCACCAACCAAGAATAGTGTAGAGATATAGCAATATAAAACCTTAAGTAATTTAATAATAATAATAAGTAAATTATGACAAGTGGAAATAAGTCCAGGACCAGCCTATTGGCTCAGGGTGTCTGACACTCCGAGGGAGGAGTTGTAAAGTTTGATGGCCACAGGCAGGAATGACTTCCTATGACGCTCAGTGTTGCATCTCGGTGGAATGAGTCTCTGGCTGAATGTACTCCTATGCCTAACCAGTACATTATGGAGTGGATGGGAGACATTGTCCAAGATGGCATGCAACTTGGACAGCATCCTCTTTTCCGACACCACTGTCAGAGAGTCCAGTTCCACCCCCACAACATCACTGGCCTTACGAATGAGTTTGTTGATTCTGTTGGTGTCTGCTACCCTCAGCCTGCTGCCCCAGCACTCAACAGCAAACATGATAGCACTGGCCACCACAGACTCATAGAACATCCTCAGCATCGTCCGGCAAATGTTAAAGGACCTCAGTCTCCTCAGCAAGTAGAGACGGCTCTGCCCCTTCTTGTAGACAGCCTCAGTGTTCTTTGACCAGTCCAGTTTATTGTCAATTCGTATCCCCAGGTATTTGTAATCCTCCACCATGTCCACACCGACCCCTTGGATGGAAACAGGGGTCACCGGTGCCTCAGCCCTCCTCAGGTCCACCACCAGCTCCTTAGTCTTTTTCACATGAAGCTGCAGATGGTTCTGCTCACACCATGTGACAAAGTTTCCCACCGTAGCCCTGTACTCAGCCTCATCTCCCTTGCTGATGCATCCAACTATGGCAGAGTCATCAGAAAACTTCTGAAGATGGCAAGACTCTGCGCGGTAGTTGAAGTCCGAGGTGTAGATGGTGAAGAGAAAGGGAGACAGGACAGTCCCCTGTGGAGCCCCAGTGTTGCTGACCACTCTGTCTGACACACAGTGTTGCAAGCGCACGTACTGTGGTCTGCCAGTCAGGTAATCAATAATCCATGACACCAGGGAAGCATCCACCTGCATCACTGTCAGCTTCTCACCCAGCAGAGCAGGGTGGATGGTGTTGAACGCACTGGAGAAGTCAAAAAACATGACCCTCACAGTGCTCGCAGGCTTGTCCAGGTGGGCGTAGACACGGTTCAGCAGGTAGATGATGGCATCCTCAACTCCTAGTCGGGGCTGGTAGGTGAACTGGAGGGGGTCTAAGTGTGGCCTAACCATCGGCCGGAGCTGCTCTAGAACAAGTCTCTCCAGGGTCTTCATGATGTGGGAGGTCAATGCCACCGGTCTGTAGCCGTTGGAGCCACTGGGGCGTGGCGTCTTCGGTACAGGGACGAGGCAGGACGTCTTCCACAGCACAGGAACCCTCTGGAGACTCAGGCTCAGGTTGAAGACATGGTGTAGTACTCCACATAGCTGGGGGGCACAGGCTTTGAGCACCCTGGGGCTGACACCATCCGGGCCTGCAGCCTTGCTTGGGTGGAGACGTTTCAGCTGTCTTCTCAACTGTTCAGCTGTGAAGCCCACCGTGGAGGTTTCAGGTGGGGGAGTGGTGTCGTCATGAGAGGAGGGTGGGGGGCTGTGAGGAGGGGTAGGAGGGGAGAGTGGAGTGTATGTTGGTTGAGGGCCGACAACAGATTAATCGTGGGGGATGGGCAGGGGCCACTGTGTCAAATCTGTTGAAGAACAGGTTAAGTTCGTTGGCCCTGTCCACACTGCCTTCAGCTCCTCTGTTGCTAGTTTGCTGGAACCCAGTGATGGTCCTCATCCCACTCCAGACCTCTCTCATGTTGTTCTGCTGGAGTTTCCACTCAAGCTTCCTCCTATACCTGTCTGTAGCCTCCCTGATCTTGGCTTTCAGGTCCCTCTGTATTGTCCTCAGCTCCTCCCTATTTCCATCTCTAAACGCCCTCTTTTTAGCGTTCAGGATGTCCTTAATGTCCTTTGTTACCCATGGCTTGTTATTTAAATAACAAAGGACAGTTCTTATTGGAACATTGCAGTGAATGTATTGGCCTTCACTGGACCAATAAAACAGAAAATGCTGGAAAACTCTGCTGGTGAACAATATCTGTGTAAAGAGAGACAGTTAATGTGTTAATGAGAAACTGTTAACACTTCATCAACATGTTAATACACTCAAAATGCTGGGAACTCAGCAGGTCCAACAGCATATATGAAAATGAATAAACCCAGGATACAATCTCCACTCAAAATGTTGACAGTTTGTTCATTTACATAGATGCTCCCTAACCTGGTGAAATCCTCTAGTATTTTGTGTGTGTTTCTCTGGATTTCCAGCATCTGCAGAATCTCGTGTGTTACCAACATGTTAACCCTGTATCCATGGATGCTGCTATCTGCCAAGTGTTTCTCGCAATTTGTGCTTTTGTTTCCAGATATTCAGCATCTGCAATTTGTTTTATTTTGGACATTATGTTTATTTAAAGCTTCAGATATGAATCCACAGTTTGACATTACTTTTTCAGAATATTCGCAGTATCTGACATATGACATTTATTTGCAGATTATCAGAAATAACTTGAAATGGACTATAATTCCAATCCAACCTCCAAGATGGCTCAAATGTTTCATTCTCTGTGAAAAATCCTGACTTCACATAATGTACAGAATCCATTGTGCACCAAACTTGGAATTGTAAATAATCAGCTTCAAATAACCAGTTGCAAATGTCTAAGCACTCACATGAACCAAGAACATTTATTTTAAGTGAGTATCAGGAAGAATTTCGATGGACATGTAAAAAGGAAGAAGATGGTTTTGATGTTTCAATGTACATGTGACAACTAAAGCTAATCTTTAAAATCCGAAGCACGAAGGACAATATATCAGAGAAATTCACATGACGACATGGAGACTATTTGGAGGATTCATTGGTTTTAGAGGAAGGGGCTGCAGATATCATGTACCTATTGACTGAAAATTTTCTAAGCTTACTAAATCCAGGAGTTTATTAGGGATTGGAAAATCCCAGATTCCATTGTGTGTTATGATACAGATGACCACAAGAATTTTGTCTCAGCAAAGGTGACATTCACAGGTGTTCTGTTACGTGGTACATTTTGGTCCAATTAAGCAGTTGCCCCAATTCATCAGACTTTCATGGAAGTACCGGTAGTTAAAAAGTTGTAAAAAAAAAAGACTGCCAGAGTCCTGAAGAAAAACTGGATTAATACCATCCACAAACCCACAAGGAAACTAAAATCACAGTTTATGCACATCAGAGATGATCTGAGACTCGGGATAATTGCGGATGTGGAACCGGTGGAATACTTCGTACTTACCTTTTCTCTACATTACAGCGTGGATTACAGTGATCTCTCTCCCATCGTTTATTACGTGGATCACTGAACTTTTCTACTTTACCATTTTAAGACTTTAATAACTATTCCTAAGCTATATACACGCCTAACACTGTTAACTTTTGTTTATCTCGGTTAAATTTCTATATACTGTGTATGTACTACTAAAGGTAGTGGTTTTAACATTAAGACCTGACTCAGTGTATAATCTATTGCTGCTGGTACGTAACAAGGTCTAGACACAGGCATCATTCCTGATGAAAATCGCAGAGTTTGTCATCGATACATCGGTTATAATTGAACCCCGTACCTGGCTAGAAGCCTGAGAAGAGTTTGTTCATGACATTGTGGTTATTGTGAAAGTGTATTGATTCACCAGCTGTCTATATTTGTATGTATGATTACAAAAACTCAATATGTTTTGAGTTTACCGCAGAATGTCTCTTTGGTGTTTCCTGCTCCATGCCCCTTCTCTTCCCCTTTTCCCAACCGTGATTCCTCTCTCCCCACTCCCTTCCCACTCTCAGGGGGAGAAGATTCTGCAGGTGTAAATACGATCTGGCACTTCCCCATGCATTAGAGTAAGGGATCTTGAAGGATATAAAAAGGGGCAATTTTGTTGTGCCAGTGGGAATATTAAGATGGGTTGTGACTTATTCGAAGAGCTGGATATAGAGACAAGGACAACAAGAGGGAGACAAAAAGTTGTCGGACACTTGTAGTGCTTTCTATCACTATGTTGTGTGGTTTGAATCAGTGATTGGTTTTGTCTTTTTTACTACTTATTGGCAATCATTAATAATTGCCAATAAGTAAACTTTAATACATTGTTCATCACATGACATAGAAGCTCTATTTTTACGAAATAACAAAGACTGAAAATGTAGCACATTTATTTTATGATACAAACATAGATAATATGTAACATTGAGCATTGAACCATTGTGTAGAATAGATGTTATGAAATGGAAGATTAATGTAGGGGTCCATCACAGGAAGGAAAATTAAATACCAAGTACACTGGACAACGAAGATTTTATTTATTTATCTATCTATCTATCTATTTACACACACAAACAGACAGTCCTATGTAGTCTAATCTGCAGTCTAATGTAGCTTTCTCTGGTTTTTTTTACGTAGTTCAGTCTAGTTTTTGTACTGTGTCATATAGGACTATGGTCCTGAAAAATGTCTCATTTTTACGATGTACTGTACCAACAATTACGGTTGAAATGACAATAAAAGTGACTTGACTTGACTTGATTGCTTCCTCAATACTTTATCATGTATCTTTTGGATCTTGGGCTGCTGATCATGAAAATCATCACAAAGTTTCTCTGTCATGCACCTTTTTCTTAAAAATCGACTATATTTATATCAATTCATAATTCAACAGAATAATTGATGCCAACAGTAAGGAAGGCATTATTTGTTGGTCTACAAATTAAACAGGTCACCAATGACAGGAAATTTGAAGAACGTCTAGTGGGACCGGATAAAATCGCCAGGAATGCTTTCAAGCATGTTGAAAATTTCCTTGGCCACTACAGAGCACCAGACTGTGCAACTGGTCGACAACATGCTTCAAGCACACAAAACCATGAGTGTAACATGTCACTCAATTCATTTTTGCATTCTCATTTAGACTTCTTCCTTGCAAATCTTGTTCCGGTCAGTAATGAGCTTGGGGGAAGGGTTTCACCGGAACATTGCAGTCATGGGGGATAAACAGTATCAGGGCAACTGGAATCCATCAATGCTGGCTGATTATTGTTGGACACTTCAGCAAGAAAGCTCAGACACTGAGTACCAAGTGCAAATAGTCAATAAAATGTTTTTAGCCGAGTCGAACTATTGCAAAGAGTCAGCACCACTGTGATAAAACACATTATATTCAATAAATGCTAGTTTCTTGTTTAGCCAAATTCCTACATGATACAAGTAATCTGAAATTATATTTGTTTCCAGCTTCAAGCAGTCAATCATAAACAAAATTAAAATAACAATTCTGAAGAAGTAACACTTCCAAAGAAATTTGTTGTCCAGTATAAGCTGAGAGGGCCTCCAAGAAAACAATGTGCTTCAAGCATACAAAGAGTGCTTGGGGTTACACGAAGCAAATGCTTTGATAGCATCAGTTAACACTTAACGCCACATTTCACTTTCTGTTTTGATGTGAATTGCTCTGCAACTTTCTGCAGTTTTATTCCATTTAGATAATGCCCTTTTGTTCCACCTTCCAAAATGAACAAGTTCACTTTTCCTAATTATCCTGCCTTTCACAATTTCTCTATAAACTCTTACTACCCTTATTACATGTGATTCCTTAATTAATCCAATCTAATGAATAAAGTCATTTTAATATCAACCAGGTTCAGTCTCAGCCTCATTTCAGCCGTCACAGCACGTGATCGCAGGGGAAAGAACCAGGAGAAGAGGGACATTTGGTGGAGATTGAAGAGTGAATCAGGGAGTCACAGAGAAAACAGCCCCTTTGGAATTCTGAAAGAGGAGATGAAGATGTATCTGATGGTTACAACATGTGGAAAGTGTTGGGATTACAGACCATTATCCATTGAATGTAAAGGGTAGGGATTTATCGGCAGTGCTTCTGATGGGCCGGCCTTAAGCAGGAGTCACCCACAGACTGATCAGTGGACCTGAAACCTGAGCTGAATGTTTTAATCTGTGGAAATAGGGTTAGTTGTGTTGTTTCATTGTATGTTGACTGTACTTCCTATTGACTGCTGGATATTGTTTCCACCTTCACTCAGCTCAGTCTCTTCAAAACTTCAGTGACTGGATTCTAGTTCATTTGTTTTCATTTTTAAAATCTTTTTATTGATACATAATCTACAGCTATAAAATGATACAAAACCTCAACAGATTAATATATATACAATTAATAAAGCTGATTGTAATTAATAAAAATGGGGGAAATTTTTATATACAGAAAAAAGGAAAAAAAGAACCCCATCTAACTAGGAATAAAAAACCCACTGACTACAAAAAAAAGGGGAAAAAACCATTAGGAATCAACCCCCCAGAGCAATACGTTTGACCATCATCTAAATATATAAAGAAAAAGAGTCATCAACCGCCAATTCATATTTATAAAAAAAAATTGGAAGGAAAACATATAGCATAATTCAAATTAAATGAAAATATTTGGCAAAAGAGCCCCATCTTCTCTCAAAATTGAATCGGGGATCAAAAGTTCTACTTCTAATTTTTTCCAAACTGAGACATAACATTACTTGAGAAAACCTTTCAATTAATGTAGGGGAAGAGATATCTTTCCATTTTAATAAAATAGCCCTTCTTGCCAATAGTGTAACAAATGCAATTACATGTTGATCTGAAGATGAAATACCCTGAATATGATGCGGAACTATTCCAAATAGAACAGTCAGTCTATTAGGTTGTAAATTAATCTTCATAGCTTTAGAAATTGTAGAAGATAAAGATTTCCAAAACGATTTTAATGAAGAACATGACCAGAACATATGTGACAAAGTAGCTACTTCAGTTTTACATCTATCGCAGTAGTTGTCTATACTAGGAAATATTTTAGATCTCTCCTTTGTTAAATAATAACAGTGAACAATTTTAAATTGAATTAAACAGTGGTGGGCACATATAACTTAGATCAAAATTTTTCCCCATTCTGATGTTCGGTCTGAAGAACAATTAACTTCATGACTACGTCTGCATGCTTTAACGCACTGAGTCGAAGCCACGATTGTCTGATTAGATAGTTGTATCAATGAGCAGGTGTACAGTACCTAATAAAGTGGCTAAATGGATAGCTGCATACAGTTGCAAGAAAATGTTTGTGAACACTGCAATTACCTGGTTTTCTGCATTAATTACTCATAAAATGTGATCTGATCTTAATTTAAATGACAATAAAATCTGCCTAAACTAATAATACTCAAACGATTCTACATCTTCTCGTCATACTGAGTACATCATTTAAACAATGACAGTCTAGGTTCAGAAAAGTATGTGATCTCTGGGGTAATGCCTTCTACAAAGCTATTTGGAGTCAGTTGTTCCAATCAATGAGATGAGATTGGAGGTGTGGGCTGTAGAGGTAACCTGCCCTTTAAAAAAAAGACACACCAAGTCAGGTTACTGGCAGATGCTGGACTTCTCAAGAAAGATTTCTTTATGTGCACCATGCCTCACTCAAAACAACCTTCAGAGGACCTTAGAAGAAGTATTGTAGAGATGCATGAAGCTGGAAAAGGCTACAAAAGCATTTGTAAAATTGTCATCAGTCCACAGTAAGAGAAATTGTCTCCAAATGGAGGAATTTCAGTACTGTTGCTACTCTCCCTAGGAGTGGACGTCCTGCAAAGATCACAAGAGCACAATGTGCAATGGTGAAGGAAGTTAAACAGAATCCATGGGTAACAGCAAAAGATCTGCAGAAATCTCTACAACTTGCTAAACTCTCTGTTCATATGTCCACTATGAGAAAAACACTGAACAAGAACAGTGTTCATGGAAGGACATCATGGAGGAAACCACTGCTCTCCAAAAACAAAATTGCTGCACATCTCAAGTTTGCAAAGACCACCTTGATGCTCCACAATGCTTCTGGGTCAATATTCTGTGGACAGATGAGACAAAAGTTGAACTCTTTGGCAGAAATGCACACTGTTATGTTTGGTGGAAACTCATTTGCTGCTCCAGGTTGACAAATACAGTGCTGTGCAAAAGTCTCAGGCACCCGAGCTATATAGTATGCATGCCTAAAACAATTGCAGAGTACTGTAGATACTAGATGGATAGCTACTGATAGACGGTGAATGAGATGGTGTGAACAAGGTCCAGTCACTGAAGCTTTGATGAGACTAAGCTTAGTGAATGTGGAAACGATACCCAGCAGTCAATACTGTCCACAATGTTGGACAAAAAATATGACCTTAGTTAATGAAGATTGGCTTCGAGTTTTGAAAAACATAAATTCAGTGCGTTAAAGCATGCAGACGTAGTCATGAAGTTAATTGTTCTTCAGACCAAACATCAGAATGGGGAAAAATTTTGATCTGAGTGACTTTGACGATGGAATGAATGTTAGTACCAGATGTGATCTGAATATCTCAGAAACTGATCTCCTAGGGTTTCACACACAACAGTCTTTATGAGTTTACAGAGACTGGTGCAGAAGCAAAAATCACCCAGTGAGTGGCATTTCGGTGAGTGAAAACACCTTGTTAATGAGAGAAATGAGAGGAGAAACATCAGACTGGTCCAAGCTGACGGGAAGGTGGGAGTAACTCAAACAACCGCCTGTTATAACAGTGAATTGCAAAAGGGCATCTCTGAAAACATACCACGTCAAAGTAGTTGGGCGACAGCAGCAGAAGATCACAGACATACATTCAGTGCCCCCTTTATTGCCAGATACAGGAGGTATCTAATAAAATGACCACTGAGAGTCTGTTGCTTTCCATCCAGCTAGCTGTCTATGTAGCTATTTTTATAGTTACTTACACTAATATTTCATGTCTTCTACTTTTGCCACAAAACAACAAATTTCACAACAGATATTGGTGGTAATGAGTCTGATTCCGAATCAGAAGTCTGGTCCCTCCATCGTTCCCTTGTCCATGTGTCCCATCCCACTATTCTTCCTCCTGCCACTTATCCCAGAAAGTGGCCAAAGTGTTCCTCCTGCTCATTCGCCTTCTCCCTCACCTCCATTCGAGCACCAAACAGTCATTCCAGGTGAAGCAACACTTCGCCGATGAAACTGCTGGGATCATCTATTGTGTCTAGTGTTCCCAATGCGGCCTCCTCTACATTGGTGAGACCCGATTGGGGGCCCGTTTTGTTGAACACCTCTGCTCCATCCACCATAAGCAGAATTTCCCGGTGGCCAACCGGTTCAGTTCCTATTCCCATTCCTGTTCACTGACTCCTCATTTACTACAGTGAGGCCACTGTGATGATAGGGGAGCAACACCTCATATTCCATCCTTCTTGCCTCCAACCTGATGGAATGAACATCGATTTCTTTCTCTGGTAAAATGATTTTCTCCCCCCCCCCCTTCTTCTATTCCCCACTCTGGCCTCTTATCAGCTGCCCATCACTTCTCCATGGTGTCCCTTTCTCACATGGTCCACTTTCTCCTTTCAGATTCTCTCTTTCTCAGTCATTTGCCTTTCCCACCTACCTGGCTTCACTCATCACTTTCTAGCTAGTCCTCCATCCCCCTTTTCCACCATTTTATTCCAGCATCTTCCCCCTTCCTTTCAAGTCCTGCTGAAGGGTCTTGGTCCAAAAAGTCAACTGTTTATTAATTTCCCTTTCAGATTATTTCTGAAGCAATACCACCGCTGTCCAGGAGGGGGCGCAGGTGTCCATGGAAAAGATTCACATGTGAACTGTACTTTCATTACAATGCTAAACCCAGTCTGTGTTTTCTGCATTTAATGAAGTTTTGGTGTTGTTCATTTTTAATCTGTCACAGATGATGGATGCTGCGTGATGTGTTGCCCAGTTACAAATCTGCACTGCAAAATATCAGACAGTGCACCATATGCAATTAAATGATTTAACTTTATAAATCTCGATCTGGATTGAGGGTTAGTAAAGAAAATAAAAAGTAAAAGGGCCCATTTTAAGGAAGATGTCAATTGCGCATCGTTGGAGCTCACTGTTCGGTCATTTTTTCCCGTCGACCTCCAAGCATAGCCGGCACTCGGACCCTCGCTCCTCAGTCCACTGCGTCCGGTGGTCTTCCGACTCTCTCCGTTCGCGTCCTCTCTCTCCATCACTCCCTGACGAAAGACAGCGGAAATCTCTCTTCCAGACTCACAAGAAAGAACAACATTTCTCCCATTGGATAACATACATTCCATAGCCCCGTTATCTCTAGTCATAACCCAAACATTGCTGCTACAGAGAAACTATCACATTAGCAGTGAAACATTACATAGAAGCCATTACATTAGCCTTAAGCAGTGAAACCTTACAGTGTGTTATAATTCAATGAAAGAAAATTCACTGACTGGCTCTGTAAATATTGTGGCTTTCAGGGCATCACAGAGGCTGGGTATTCCATGACACCATCTCCAGGGCACAGTCCAAGAGTGTGATGGAATACAATCCACCTGCCTAGTCGAGTGCTGTTCCAACAACACTCAACACTCAACACCAGTCGGGGAAATCGCCTCTGTTTGATTGGCATCTCACCACCAAATTATAAGTTTATTCGCCTTATTTCTGATACATTACTCCTGCAATATGTTGCATCAATATGATGTATTTCAACAACTTGGTATGTCTTCTTTGACAAGGTCACGCTTATTTTTAACCATCGCAGAGCCAACTAATCAGCCGGTCATGCCGATGCCATCCGTGTTAAAAGCTCCTAATACCGACTTCTGAACTGTTGCATTGATCTCACATATCCCAGACGTCAGCTACCATGGTAGGATTTGATTACAGGGCTCTACAAATCTGTCAATCCAGTAATCTAATTATGACCTTAACAAGGATGAATGAGGCTGAAAGTAGTTAACTAGTCTCAGTGAAGGGTCATGATCCAAAACATCACCTGTTCACTTCCCTCCATAGATGCTGACCAACCTGCTGAGTCCCTCCAGTGCTTTGGATGGCACGGTAGTGTAGTGGTTAGCACAAGACTTCACAGTACATGCTTCACAGGTTCAGTTCCCACTGCCGTCTGTAAGGAGTTTCTACGTTCTCCTCATGACCGTGTGAGTTTCCTCTGGGTGCTTCAGTTTCCAACTACAGTCCAAAGAAGTACCAGTTGGTACATTAATTGGTCATTGTGAACTGTCCCATGATTAGGTTAGGGTTAAATCGGGGGGTTGCTGGCTGGCACGGGTCAAGGGGCCAGAAGGGCCTGTTCCATGCTGTATCCCAATAAATAAATAAATGTGCGTGTTGAATAGAGATTGTCTAGGGATGGTGGGTGAAATGGATGGGTGAACTAGGATCCAACAACATAAGTTTCGATGAGGCAATGTTTACTGAAAGTAGAAACAATCACAGTTAACTGTGAACACAATGAAATAGCATTGCAATTTACTTCCCATAAATCAGGGGTCCCCAACCCTTTTTACACCATGGAGCCCCTATCATTAACTGAGGGGTCCTCAGTAAACCTCTACCATAGATTAATTCAGCATCTGCAGAATCTTGTGTGTTTTTAATTTTACAGAACTTTGTTTAGGGTTTGAAGCCCACTTGATCAGTCTGTGGGTGTCTTCTGCTCAATGACAGCCCATCAGAAGCATGGCCAGCAAAATCCTTCAAATCTGTAAAAGACCCATTTATTCTGACTGTTTTCTATCTGATAAGATATGTCTAAATCAATGCTCACATTGTTTTTTCAAGATATTAAGTGGGACCTTATGAAGTGTTTTTCAAAAATCTAGATATACTACATCTGCAGATACCCCTCGATCTGCTCTCCATGTGACATCCTCAAAGAACTTCAGCAAGATGTCAGATGTGGTTTCTGGGAGTACAGTTAGACGAGAAGCTAGACTGGACTGCCAACACAGATGCCTTGTGCAGGAAGGCACAGAGTCGACTGTACTTCCTTAGAAGGTTGGCGTCATTCAATGTCTGTAGTGAGATGCTGAAGATGTTCTATAGGTCAGTTGTGGAGAGCGCCCTCTTCTTTGTGGTGGCGTGTTGGGGAGGAAGCATTAAGAAGAGGGACGCCTCACGTCTTAATAAGCTGGTAAGGAAGGCGGGCTCTGTCGTGGGCAAAGTACTGGAGAGTTTAACATCGATAGCTGAGCGAAGGGCGCTGAGTAGGCTACGGTCAATTATGGAAAACTCTGAACATCCTCTACATAGAACCATCCAGAGACAGAGAAGCAGTTTCAGCGACAGGTTACTATCGATGCAATGCTCCTCAGACAGGATGAAGAGGTCAATACTCCCCAATGCCATTAGGCTTTACAATTCAACCGCCAGGACTTAAGAACTTTTTAAAAGCTATTATTAATGCTTTTTGAGATAGTGATTTAGATGCATATCATATTTTTTTACTGAGTTAAGTATTGTATGTTATTAGTTTTGCTACAACAAGTGTATGGGACATTGGAAAAAAAGTTGAATTTCCCCATGGGGATGAATAAAGTATCTATCTATCTATCTATCTATCTATTAATATCGCACTACCGTTTTAGCGCGTTCCCCGGAAAGGAGCTCCAAATCCACCAGACAAACAAGACCAAAAACTAAAGCTACAAGACCTGCACAAAACCACATAGTTACAACAGTGCAAACAATAGCATAATTGATTAAAAAAAAACAGACCATGGGCACAGTAAAAATAGTCCAACGATGTTAAAGGACTATAAGTTCAAAAGAAATCACCACACAGTTTCTTTGCTGGATTCTGCATTTATCCCAATCTTCAGGTCTACCTATAACTTTTGCTTCCTTGTGCGTTTCTTCCTCCAACTTAATATTCTCCTGAACATTGTTGGTCAGTCATATTCCAATTAGCTCTTCCTTAGAATCTGTCCTCCTTATTGGGAACAGTGTAATGTGTATGTTACGCATCAGCTCAATATTATCAAGATGCACAAAATTCATGGGACAACCGGAGAAAGGATTGTCCAAAGCTGTGCAGATTGAAGTCCATCAGAGTCAACATTGGTGAATGTAATTGGCCTTCACTAGACTAATAAAACAGAAAATGTTGGAGAAAACTGCTGGTGAACAATATCTGTGTAAAGAGAGACAGTTAATGTGTTAATGAGAAACTGTTAACACTTCATCAACATGTTAATACGCTCAAAATGCTGGAGGAACTCAGCAGGTCCAATAGCATATATGGAAATGAATAAACCCAGGATACAACCTCCACTCAAAATGTTGACAGTTTATTTATTTACATAGATGCTTCCTGACCTGGTGAAATCCTCTAGTATTTTGTGTGTGTTTCTCTGGATTTCCAGCATCTGCAGAATCTCGTGTGTTACCAACATGTTAACCCTGTATCCATGGATGCTGCTATCTGCCAAGTGTTTCTCGCAATTTGTGCTTTTGTTTCCAGATATTCAGCATCTGCATTTTGTTTTATTTTGGACATTATGTTTATTTAAAGCTTCAGATATGAATCCACAGTTTGACATTACTTTTTCAGAATATTCGCAGTATCTGACATATGACATTTATTTGCAGATTACCAGAAATAACCTGAAATGGACTATAATTCCGATCCAACCTCCAAGAGGGCCAAATCTTTCATTCTCTGTGAAAAATCCTGACTTCACATAATAGACACAATCCATTGTGCACCAAACTTGGAATTGTAAATAATTAGCTTCACCAGTCACAAATGCCTAAGCACTCATGTGAACTAAGAATATTTATTTTAAGTGAGTGTCGGTAAAAATTTCGATGGACTTGTATACCTAATACAATGTAAATGCTATGTAAATAGTTGTTATACTGTATTTTTTTTGGGAATAATGACAAGAAAAAATAATCTGTATATGCTCAAGCAATGAGTGCTGGAGAGAGAACTTCTGGGTTTTCCCGATCTGCGGTTGGCTGAATCCGTGCTTACGGAATCTGCGGATAAGGAGGGCCGACTGTATCTCTCTCCCATTGTTTATTACGTGGATCACTGAACTTTTCTACTTTACCATTTTAAGACTTCCTGAGCTTGATGGTTATACATACACTATTAAATTTTGGTTATCTCATTTAAGTTTCTATATACTGTGTATATACTACTAAAGGTAGTGGTTTTAACATTAAAACCTGACTCAGTGTATAATCTATTGCTGCTGGTACGTAACAAGGTCTAGACACAGGCATCATTCCTGATGAAGATCGCAGAGTTTGTCATCGAAACATCAGTTATAATTGAACCCCGTACCTGGCTAGAAGCCCGAGAAGAGTTTATTCGTGACATTGTAGTTATTGAAAGTGTATTGATTCACCAGCTGTTTATATTTGTATGTATGATTACAAAAACTCAATATGCTTTGAGTTCACCACAGAATGTCTCTCTGGTGTTTCCCACTCCATGTCCCTTCCCTTCCCCTTTTCCCAACTGTAATTCCCCTCTCCCCGCTCCCTTCCCACTCAGTCCACAGCAGAGACCCACATCGGAATCAGGTTTATCATATGTCAAGAATATTTTTTTTGCAGCAGTACAGTGCAATACATGAAATTATTACAGTGCCATGCAAAAGTCTTAGGCACTCTATATACATGTGCTTAAGAATTTTTTTATAGTACTGTACATTCACATTGCTTCTTTGAAGGGAGTCCTCCCCTCCTGAATCTGAGATTAGCACTTGGAAAGAAAAAGTTAAATTTGATTCCTCCTTGGTCAATTCTCAAATGTGCGATACAAAATGGGTGTTTGTAAGACAAAATGGTGTTAGTTTAGAATGTGGAAATGTTTTGAGAAAGTACAAGGAACCAGTCCACAGCAGTGTTTGGAGAGTTTAGTGTGAGCACTAGTCTGTAACACATTATCCCAGTAGATAATGGTGGAAAATACGTTTGTCTGGGAAGGGGGAGAAGATTCTGCAGGTGTAAATATGATCTGGCACTTCCCCATGCATTAGAGTAAGGGATCTTGAAGGATATAAAAAGGGGCAATTTTGTTGTGCTAGTGGGAATCTTAAGATGGGTTGTGACTTATTCGAAGAGCTGGGTATAGAGACAAGGACAACAAGAGGGAGACAAAAAGTTGTCGGACACTTGTAGTGCTTTCTATCACTATGTTGTGTGGTTTGGATCAGTGATTGATTTTGTCTTTTTTACAACTTTATTAATCATTAATAATTGCCAATAGGTAAACTTTTTAATACATTATTCATTACATGACATAGAAGCTCTATTTTTACAAAATAACAAAGGCTGAAAATGTAGCACAAATTTATTTTATGATATAAATATAGATAATATGTAACATTGAGCATTGAACCATTGTGTAGAATAGCTGTTATGTAATGGAAGATTAATGTAGGATGCCATCAACAGGAAGGAAAATTAAATACTAATTACACTGGACAACGTAGATATTGCTTCCTCAATACTTTATCATGTTTCTTTTGGATTTTGGGCTGCTGATAATGAAAATCACAAAGTTTCCCTATCATGCACCATTTTCTTAAAAATCGACTATATTTATCATTTCAATTCATAATTCATCAGAATAACTGATGCCAACATTAAGGAGGGCATTATTTCTTGGTCCACAAATTAAACAGGTCACCAATGACAGGCAATTTGAAGAACGTCTAGTGGGACTGGAGAAAATCGCCAGGAATGCTTTCAAGCATGTTGAAAATTTCCTTGGCCACTACAGAGCACCAGACTGTGCAACTGGCTGACAACATGCTTCAAGCACACAAAACCATGAGTGTAACATGTCACTCAATTCATTTTTGCATTCGCATTTAGACTTCTTCCTTGCAAATCTTGTTCCGTCAGTAATGAGCTTGGGGGAAGGGTTTCACCGGAACATTGCAGTCATGGGGGATAAACAGTATCAGGGCAACTGGGATCCATCAATGCTGGCTGATTATTGTTGGACACTTCAGCAAGAAACTTCAGACACTGAGTACCAATGCAAATAGTCAATAAAATGTTTTTAGCCGAGTCGAACTATTGCAAAATGTCAACACCGCTGCGATAAAACACATTATATTCAATAAATGCTTGTTTCTTGTTTAGCCAAATTCCTACATGATACAAGTAATCTGAAATTATATTTGTTTTCAGCTTCAAGCGGTCAATCATAAACAAAATAACAATTCTGAAGAAGTAACACTTCCAAAAAGATTTGTTGTCCAAGTATAAACGGAGAGGGCCTCCAAGAAAACAATGTGCTTCAAGCATACAAAGAGTGCTTGGGGTTACACGAAGCAAATGCTTTGATAGCATCAGTTAACACTTAACGCCACATTTCATTTTCTGTTTTGATGTGAATTGCTCTGCAACTTTCTGCAGTTTTATTCCATTTAGATAATGCCCTTTTATTTTGTTCCACCTTCCAAAATGAACAAGTTCACTTTTCCTGATTATCCTGCCTTTCACAATTTCTCTATAAACTCTTACTACCCTTATTACATGTGATTCCTTAATTAATCCAATCTAATGAATAAAGACTTTTTAATATCAACCAGGTTCAGTCTCAGAGAGCCTCATTTCAGCCGTCACAGCACGTGATTGCAGGGGAAAGAACCAGGAGAAGAGGGACATTTGGTGGAGATTGAAGAGTGAATCAGGGAGTCACAGAGAAAACAGCCCCTTTGGAATTCTGAAAGAGGAGATGAAGATGTATCTGATGGTTACAACATGTGGAAAGTGGTGGGATTACAGACCATTATCCATTGAATGTAAAGGGTAGGGATTTATTGGCAGTACTTCTGATGGGCCGGCCTTAAGCATAAGTCACCCACAGACTGATCAGTGGACCTGAAACCCGGACTGAATGTTTTAATCTCTGGAAATAGGGTTAGTTGTGTTATTTCATTGTATGTTGACTGTACTTCTTCCTATTGACTGCTGGATATTGTTTCTACATTCACTCAGCTTAGTCTCTTCAAAACTTCAGTGACTGGATTCTAGTTCATTTGTTTTCATTTTTAAAATCTTTTTATTGATACATAATCTACAGCTATAAAATGATACAGAACCTCAACAGATTAATATATATACAATTAATAAAGCTGATTGTAATTAATAAAAATGGGGAAAAAATTTATATGTAGAAAAAAGAAGGAAAAAAAGAACCCCATCTAACTAGGAATAAAAAACCCACTGACTACAAAAAAAAGGGGGGAAAACCATTAGGAATCAACCCCCCAGAGCAATACGTTTGACCATCATCTAAATATATAAAGAAAAAGAGTCATCAACCGCCAATTCATATCTATAAAAAAAATTGGAAGGAAAACATATAGCGTCATTCAAATTAAATGATAATATTTGGCAAAAAAGCCCCATCTTCTCTCAAAATTGAATCGGGGATCAAAAGTTCTACTTCTAATTTTTTCCAAACTGAGACATAACATTACTTGAGAAAACCTTTCAATTAATGTAGGGGAAGAGATATCTTTCCATTTTAATAAAATAGCCCTTCTTGCCAATAGTGTAACAAATGCAATTACATGTTGATCTGAAGATGAAATACCCTGAATATGATGCGGAACTATTCCAAATAGAACAGTCAGTCTATTAGGTTGTAAATTAATTTTCATAGCTTTAGAAATTGTAGAAAATAAAGATTTCCAAAACGATTTTAATGAAGAACATGACCAGAACATATGTGACAAAGTAGCTTCTTCAGTTTTACATCTATCGCAGTAGTTGTCTATACTAGGAAACATTTTAGATCTCTCCTTTGTTAAATAATAACAGTGAACAATTTTAAATTGAATTAAACAGTGGTGGGCACATATAACTTAGATCAAAATTTTTCCCCATTCTGATGTTTGGTCTGAAGAACAATTAACTTCATGACTACGGCTGTATGCTTTAACGCACTGAGTCAAAGCCACGATTGTCTGATTAGATAGTTGCATCAATGAGCAGGTGTACAGTACCTAATAAAGTGGCTAAATGGATAGCTACATACAGTTGCAAGAAAATGTTTGTGAACACTGCAATTACCTGGCTTTCTGCATTAATTACTCATAAAATGTGATCTGATCTTAATTTAAATGACAATAAAATCTGCCTAAACTAATAAAACTCAAACGATTCTACATCTTCTCGTCATACTGAGTACATCATTTAAACAATGACAGTCTAGGTTCAGAAAAGTATGTGATCTCTGGGGTAATGCCTTCTACAAAGTTATTTGGAGTCAGTTGTTCCAATCAATGAGATGAGATTGGAGGTGTGGGCTGTAGAGGTGACCTGCCCTTTAAAAAAAAAGACACACAGTCAGGTTACTGGCAGATGCTGGACTTCTCAAGAAAGATTCCTTTATGTGCACCATGCCTCACTCAAAACAACCTTCAGAGGACCTTAGAAGAAGTATTGTAGAGATGCATGAAGCTGGAAAAGGCTACAAAAGCATTTGTAAAAAAGACCTGACTGGTCATCAGTCCACAGTAAGAGAAATTGTCTCCAAATGGAGGAATTTCAGTGCTGTTGCTACTCTCCCTAGGAGTGGGCGTCCTGCAAAGATCACGAGCACAATGTGCAATGGTGAAGGAGGTTAAACAGAACCCATGGGTAACAGCAAAAGATCTGCAGAAATCTCTACAACTTGCTAAACTCTCTGTTCATATGTCCACTATGAGAAAAACACTGAACAAGAACAGTGTTCATGGAAGGACATCATGAAGGAAACCACTGCTCTCCAAAAACAAAATTGCTGCACATCTCAAGTTTGCAAAGACCACCTAGATGCTCCACAATGCTTCTGGGTCAATATTCTGTGGACAGATGAGACAAAAGTTGAACTCTTTGGCAGAAATGCACACTGTTATGTTTGGTGGAAACTCATTTGCTGCTCCAGGTTGACAAATACAGTGTTGTGCAAAAGTCTCAGGCACCCGAGCTATATAGTATGCATGCCTAAAACAATTGCAGAGTACTGTAGATACTAGATGGATAGCTACTGATAGACGGTGAATGAGATGGTGTGAACAAGGTCCAGTCACTGAAGCTTTGATGAGACTAAGCTTAGTGAATGTGGAAACGATACCCAGCAGTCAATACTGTCCACAATGTTGGACAAAAAATATGACCTTAGTTAATGAAGATTGGCTTCGAGTTTTGAAAAACGTAAATTCAGTGCGTTAAAGCATGCAGACGTAGTCATGAAGTTAATTGTTCTTCAGACCAAACATCAGAATGGGGAAAAATTTTGATCTGAGTGACTTTGACGATGGAATGAATGTTAGTACCAGATGTGATCTGAATATCTCAGAAACTGATCTCCTAGGGTTTCACACACAACAGTCTTTAAGAGTTTACAGAGAATGGTGCAGAAGCAAAAATCACCCAGTGAATGGCATTTCGGTGAGTGAAAACACCTTGTTAATGAGAGAAATGAGAGGAGAAACATCAGACTGGTCCAAGCTGACGGGAAGGTGGGAGTAACTCAAACAACCGCCTGTTATAACAGTGAATTGCAAAAGGGCATCTCTGAAAACATACCACGTCAAAGTAGTTGGGCGACAGCAGCAGAAGGTCACAGACATACATTCAGTGCCCCCTTTATTGCCAGATACAGGAGGTATCTAATAAAATGACCACTGAGAGTCTGTTGCTTTCCATCCAGCTAGCTGTCTGTGTAGCTATTTTTATAGTTACTTACACTAATATTTCATGTCTTCTACTTTTGCCACAAAACAACAAATTTCACAACAGATATTGGTGGTAATGAGTCTGATTCCGAATCGGAAGTCTGGTCCCTCCATCGTTCCCTTGTCCATGTGTCCCATCCCACTATTCTTCCTCCTGCCACTTACCCCAGAAAGTGGCCAAAGTGTTCCTCCTGCTCATTCGCCTTCTCCCTCACCTCCATTCGAGCACCAAACAGTCATTCCAGGTGAAGCAACACTTCACCGATGAAACTGCTGGGGTCATCTATTGCGTCTAGTGTTCCCAATGCGGCCTCCTCTACATTGGTGAGACCCGTTGGGGGCCCGTTTTGTTGAACACCTCTGCTCCATCCACCATAAGCAGAATTTCCCGGTGGCCAACCAGTTCAGTTCCTATTCCCATTCCTGTTCACTGACTCCTCATTTACTACAGTGAGGCCACTGTGATGATAGGGGAGCAACACCTCATATTCTTTCTTGCCTCCAACCTGATGGAATGAACATCGATTTCTTTCTCTGGTAAAATGATTTTCTCCCCCCCCTTCTTCTATTCCCCACTCTGGCCTCTTATCAGCTGCCCATCACTTCTCCATGGTGCCCCTTTCTCACATGGTCCACTTTCTCCTTTCAGATTCTCTCTTTCTCAGTCATTTGCCTTTCCCACCTACCTGGCTTCACTCATCACTTTCTAGCTAGTCCTCCATCCCCCTTTCCCACCATTTTATTCCAGCATCTTCCCCCTTCCTTTCAAGTCCTGCTGAAGGGTCTTGGTCCAAAAAAGTCAACTGTTTATTGATTTCCCTTTCAGATTATTTGTGAAGCAATACCACCGCCATCCAGGAGGGGGCGCCGGTGTCCATGGGAAAGATTCACATTTGAACTTGAACTTTCATTACAATGCTAAACCCAGTCTGTGTTTTCTGCATTTAATGAAGTTTTGGTGTTGTTCATTTTTAATCTGTCACAGATGATGGATGCTGCGTGATGTGTTGCCCAGTTACAAATCTGCACTGCAAAATATCAGACAGTGCACCATATGCAATTAAATGATTTAACTTTATAAATCTCGATCTGGATTGAGGGTTAGTAAAGAAAATAAAAAGTAAAAGGGCCCATTTTAAGGAAGAAGTCAATTGCGCATCGTTGGAGCTCACTGTTCGGTCATTTTTTCCCGTCGACCTCCAAGCATAGCCGGCACTCGGACCCTCGCTCCTCAGTCCACTGCGTCCGGTGGTCTTCCGACTCTCTCCATTCGCGTCCTCTCTCTCCATCACTCCCTGACGAAAGACAGTGGAAATCTCTCTTCCAGACTCACAAGAAAGAACAACATTTCTCCCATTGGATAACATACATTCCATAGCCCCGTTATCTCTAGTCATTACCCAAACATTGCTGCTACAGAGAAACCATCACATTAGCAGTGAAACATTACATAGAAGCCATTACATTAGCCTTAAGCAGTGAAACCTTACAGTGTGTTATAATTCAATGAAAGAAAATTCACTGACTGGCTCTGTAAATATTGTGGCTTTCAGGGCATCACAGAGGCTGGGTATTCCATGACACCATCTCCAGGACACAGTCCAAGAGTGTGATGGAATACAATCCACCTGCCTAGTCGAGTGCTGTTCCAACAACACTCAACACTCAACACCAGTCGGGGAAATCGCCTCTGTTTCATTGGCATCTCACCACCAAATTATAAGTTTATTCACCCTATTTCTGATACATTACTCCTGCAATATGTTGCATCAATATGATGTATTTCAACAACTTGGTATGTCTTCTTTGACAAGGTCACGCTTATTTTTAACCATCGCAGAGCCAACTAATCAGCCGGTCATGTCGATGCCATCCGTGTTAAAAGCTCCTAATACCGACTTCTGAACTGTTGCATTGATCTCACATATCCCAGACGTCAGCTACCATGGTAGGATTTGATTACAGGGCTCTACAAATCTGTCAATCCAGTAATCTAATTATGACCTTAACAAGGATGAATGAGGCTGAAAGTAGTTAACTAGTCTCAGTGAAGGGTCATGATCCAAAACATCACCTGTTCACTTCCCTCCATAGATGCTGACCAACCTGCTGAGTCCCTCCAGTGCTTTGGATGGCACGGTAGTGTAGTGGTTAGCACAAGACTTCACAGTACATGCTTCACAGGTTCAATTCCCACTGCCGTCTGTAAGGAGTTTCTACGTTCTCCTCATGACCGTGTGAGTTTCCTCTGGGTGCTCCAGTTTCCAACTACAGTCCAAAGACGTACCAGTTGGTACATTAATTGGTCATTGTGAACTGTCCCATGATTAGGTTAGGGTTAAATCGGGGGGTTGCTGGCTGGCACGGGTCAAGGGGCCAGAAGGGCCTGTTCCATGCTGTATCCCAATAAATAAATAAATGTGCGTGTTGAATAGAGATTGTCTAGGGATGGTGGGTGAAATGGATGGGTGAACTAGGATCCAACAACATAAGTTTCGATGAGGCAATGTTTACTGAAAGTAGAAACAATCACAGTTAACTGTGAACACAGTGAAATAGCATTGCAATTTACTTCCCATAAATCAGGGGTCCCCAACCCTTTTTACACCATGGAGCCCCTATCATTAACTGAGGGGTCCTCAGTAAACCCCTACCATAGATTAATTCAGCATCTGCAGAATCTTGTGTGTTTTTAATTTTACAGAACTTTGTTTAGGGTTTGAAGCCCACTTGATCAGTCTGTGGGTGTCTTCTGCTCAATGACAGCCCATCAGAAGCATGGCCAGCAAAATCCTTCAAATCTGTAAAAGACCCATTTATTCTGACTCTTTTCTATCTGATAAGATATGTCTAAATCAATGCTCACATTGTTTTTTCAAGATATTAAGTGGGACCTTATGAAGTGTTTTTCAAAAATCTAGATATACTACATCTGCAGATACCCCTCGATCTGCTCTCCATGTGACATCCTCAAAGAACTTCAGCAAGATGTCAGATGTGGTTTCTGGGAGTACAGTTAGACGAGAAGCTAGACTGGACTGCCAACACAGATGCCTTGTGCAGGAAGGCACAGAGTCGACTGTACTTCCTTAGAAGGTTGGCGTCATTCAATGTCTGTAGTGAGATGCTGAAGATGTTCTATAGGTCAGTTGTGGAGAGCGCCCTCTTCTTTGTGGTGGCGTGTTGGGGAGGCAGCATTAAGAAGAGGGACGCCTCACATCTTAATAAGCTGGTAAGGAAGGCGGGCTCTGTCGTGGGCAAAGTACTGGAGAGTATAACATCGGTAGCAGAGCGAAGGGCGCTGAGTAGGCTACGGTCAATTATGGAAAACCCTGAACATCCTCTACATAGCACCATCCAGAGACAGAGAAGCAGTTTCAGCGACAGGTTGCTATCGATACAATGCTCCTCAGACAGGATGAAGAGATCAATACTCCCCAATGCCATTCGGCTTTACAATTCAACTGCCAGGAGTAAGATGTGTTAAAGTGCCGGGGTTAGGACTCAATGTACTTAAGTAAACTACTTAAGAACTTTTAAAAAGCTATTATTAATGCTTTTTGAGAGAGTGATTTAGATGCATATCATATTTTTATTGAGTTAAGTATTGTATGTAATTAGTTTTGCTACAACAAGTGTATGGGACATTGGAAAAAAATGTTGAATTTCCCCATGGGGATGAATAAAGTATCTATCTATCTTTCATAAAGCCACATCCTTCCCTTTCACGGTTTAGTCATAATAAGCTTTACAAAATGATTAACTTGTCTCCTCTGGCATATTGCCTGCAATAGATGTGAAACTCATTGGTCTAGAGTTCCCTGTCTTTTGACTTAAATTAAACACTTCAGCTAGCAGGGACACCTGATAATAGCAAATATGTTCTCTTCCAGGACCACAAACGTTCCTTAATCATAGCTTGAAGAAGATGTCAACTCAATGGAAAATCTTTTACACACATGATTTAAAATGATAGAAATAATTTCCTGTAACATAGCACTAAAGTAATTAGCTCTAACCAAGTGGTTTGCCCCATTTATAACACATTGTCCATTGTCACTCCAGGACGATACTAGGTGAACATGGCACGAGCAGCATGCGCAGCAGTATTGTAAATTGCTAGGAAGTCCTTGCTGTCTTCAACATCATTCAAAAGGGTCATGTTTGGTGTTTTCAATTCCTCTGGTACCCTCCTGAAACTGAATAGGTTTAAAAAAAATAAATCAGCCAATGGGTCCATTAACTCTGCAGCGACTTCCTTTTGAGCTCTTGAATGGAGGCCACTGGGTGCTGCCAACCCGTCTTCCTTTGAGTTTGTCTAACACTTGTTCCACGGGATTAGGATTCTTCCATGTTATTTGAAATTAGTGTATCTTTAATCTGGGCGGTATATGCAGTTTCATTCATAAGGAATACTGATGCAAAAACTGATCTGACATATCTGTCATTTCTTTGTTTACTGAAATCAATTCAAATTTATGAGGAGTACAGGGTGTTGAACTATCAAAGTTAGACAATTCACGGCACAACTCTTAATTAATCAATGCTTGTACTTTATTGTCTCTGCATAAACATCAATGTATCTATGCTGACCCCAGGCCAATAACTTGAAATATGAATTCTACTGTTCCCCCTGTACCAATACTCACTCAGACCATTTCTCCAATTTAAAACACTTATACAATTTATAACACTGAAATATGGGATCTCATATTTTGCCGAATTATTAATTCTTCTCACAGCCTCTTGCATGGGGGCTTCACTTCATTGTCATACAGTCATAGTCACAGAAAAAGGACAAATGGCCCAACTAGCCGTGCTGAACCTTTAATCTGCCCAGTCCCATCGACCTGCACATGGACCATAGCCCTCCATATCCCTCCTTTCCACTACTCCTCTCTCGGTGTCATCCGCAAATTTGCTGATCCAGTTTACGTCATCCAGATTGTTGATATAGATGACAAACAACATTGGAGTCAGCACCACTCACTGCGGCAAAGGACAAGTCACAGGCCTCCAGTCAAAGACAGACAGACAGACATACTTTATTGATCCCGAGGGAAACTAGGTAGGCAACCATAAAGAGGCAACCATTTGCAACGCCGAGTCAGATTACAGAGAGGAGGTGCAGCGGCTAACGGACTGGTGCAGAGCCAACAACCTGTCTCTTAATGTGAACAAAACAAAAGAGATGGTTGTTGACTTCAGGAGGGCACAGAGCGACCACTCCCCGCTGAACATCGACGGCTCCTCGGTAGAGATCGTTAAGAGCACCAAATTTCTTGGTGTTCACCTGACGGAGAATCTCACCTGGTCCCTCAACACCAGCTCCGTAGCAAAGAAAGCCCAGCAGTGTCTCTACTTTTTGTGAAAGCTGCGGAAAGTCCATCTCCCACCTCCCCATCCTCATCACATTCTACAGGGGTTGTATTGAGAGCGTCCTGAGCAGCTGCATCACTGCCTGGTTCAGAAATTGCACCATCTTGGATCGCAAGACCCTGCAGGGGATAGTGCGGTCAGCTGAGAAGATCATCGGGGTCTCTCTTCCCCCCCATTACGGACATTTACACTACACGCTGCATCCGCAAAGGAAACATGTTACGTACCCGTGTCACATGACTGGGGTTGAAGTTATACTGGACTTGAGGTAATGGTCTTGTGATGGTGGTGTTACGTATTCAGGCAACAATAAATATATATGAGTTAGGCAAGGGTTTTTATAACAAATAACACGTTTATTAAACACTGAAAACAAACCTGCTCAAAAGTAAACAAACTCAAACATGACCGGAACTCAGCTGCTGGGCAGCTGCTCAAACAGTTCTTAATAGCTTTGCAGTCCCAAACAGTCTTTAAAGCGGTATTGAAAAAAAAACAGTTCTTTAAAGCGGTATACCGAAAGAAAACAGTTCTTTAGAGCGATATGCCGGAAGTTCAAAAGCTCACAGTACTTTTAAAAGGAGAGAATTTTTAAAGCGATGTAAATTCTCTTCCACGTCGATGTCCTTCGATTCCCCGGCATCGAACTTTCCCACGTCGAATTTTATTAAATATAACGGCTTAAAGGTACTGACCTTCCTTCCGCACTATTCTCAATCTCCCGCTATTCCCAGCAGAGACTAACACGAGAATAGTCAATGAAATCCTTCCGAATGAGGATCAAATAAGGTCGAGACCAATCCACCGTCGAAAATCGATTCTCCTCGATTTTTATCTTCCAAACTTTTCTTCACTCTCCACCAGCAAAGAAACCGCTGGCTATGACCTTTTAAACTTTAGGCATTATATAAAACTTCATTTTCCAACTAAACTGCGTCATCACATTAAATCACGCAGTGACATGAAGTCATCTTGGCAAATCTAGCCACGAACTGCCCCACCTGACAGGGTGGGTCTTCCTTTTATACCCTGTAAAAAAAAACCTGTCACATGACCTCTACTGGTGGGAAAATGACATCACTCCATCATCACAAGACCATTACCTCAAGTCCAGTATAACTTCAACCCCAGTCACGTGACAAGGGTACCACTGTCACGTGTCACGGGTACGTAACAGTGGAGTGACATCATTTTCCTGCCAGTAGAGGTCATGTGACAGGTTTTTTTTACAGGTTGTAAAAGGAAGACCCACCCTGTGGGGAGGGGCAGTTCGTGGCTGGATTTGCCAAGCTGACTTCATTGCCACTGCGTGATTTAATGTGATGACGCAGTTTAGTTGAAAAATGAAGTTTTATATAATGCCTAAAGTTTGAAAGGTCATTGCCAGCAGTTTCTTTGCTGGTGGAGAGTGAAGATAAGAACTTGGAAGATAAAGATCGAGGAGAATCGATTTTCGACGGTGGATTGGTTTCGACCTTATTTGATCCTCATTCGGAAGGATTTCGTTGACTGTTCTCGTGTTAATCTCCGCTGGGATAGCGGGAGATTGAGGACAGAGTGTGGAAGAAGAGGTTAGTGCCATTAAACCATTACGTTTCATAAAAAATTCGATGTGGGAAGAGTTCGACGCCGGGGATCGAAGGACAACGACGTGGAAGAGAATTTAAATCGCCTTAAAAAGTCTCTCCTTTTAAATGGACTGTGAGCTTTTGAACTTTCGGCATACCACTTTAAAGAACTGTTTTTTTTTCAATACCGCTTTAAGAACTGTTTGAACTGCAACGCTATTAAGAACTGTGAATCTGCCGCACAGCAGCTGATTTCCGGTTACGCTAGTGTTTGTTTACTTTTGGGGGGTTTGTTTTTCAGTGTTTAATAAACGTGTTATTTGTTTATAAAAACCCTTGCCTAACTCATATATATTTATTGTTGCCTGAATACGTAACATAAATATGGGAGCTCGTCCGGGATTGGATCGTTTGAGTTTAAATGCTTGTTAACTTTTAAGTCGGTGTTTTGGTAACGGGGAATACTCGATTCTTTTGTTTGATTGGCTTGTGAGTGGTATTCGGCAACGATGAATATTGATGAGTTTCTGGATTCGCCAGACGCGGACTTGTTAGCAAAGGCGAAAAAAACTGAGGTATCTGAGATAGCTCGTAGGGTGCAACTTAAAGGTATTTTGAAGACTACATCAAAAGCTGTAATACAGAGAAAAATCGCATCACATTTTGTGGATTCGGGTGATTTTGATGAATCGATTTTAGAATCGTTTCCAATATGTAATTTGGAGATGCAGTTGCAAATCGAACAAATGATGTTAGAGAGGTGTAAATTAGAAGCTGAACAGAAGCAGAGAGATTTTGAATATGCAATGGCAAAAATTGAGGTCTGGGAATCAGTCTTCTGATTCTAAAAAACCATTTATTGCTAGCCAAGAAATTAAATTGGTCCCTCCATTTAGTGAAACAGAAGTGGAAAGATATTTTCAACATTTTGAAACTATTGCTGGGATGTCAGAGTGGCCGAAAGATAAATGGTCAGTGTTGTTACAGAGTGTAATTAAAGGCAAAGCACAGCAAATTTACACAGCTTTAACTGCTGCGCAAGCATTAGATTATGATATTGTGAAAATGCATATTCTCAAAGCATATGGATTAGTCCCAGAAGCATATAGAGAAAGATTCAGGAGTTTGAAAAAGTCTGTGGAAAAGACTTATGTGGAATTTGCCTATGATAAAGCTATGTGTTTTGAGAGATGGGTTTCTTCTAAAAATGTAAATGAGGACTATGATACATTGAAAGAGCTGATTTTGATGGAGGAATTTAAAAGAAGCATTCCTGTTGAAGTAAGGACCTACTTAAATGTGAGGGATACTGATAAATTGCAGGACTGTGCTAGATTAGCTGATGAGTTTGTTTTAATCCATAAGAATAAATTTCCTCAGGGTAGAATTTTTAAGAGGAAAAATAACATGGAGACTCAAGGTAAATCAGAAATTAAATCAGAGGTTAATGAGAAAGGTAAGGAGGAAGGAAAACCTGTGAAGGAAAGACAGTTTGGTCTTATTTGTAACTATTGTAAGAAGCCTGGCCATGTAATAGCTAACTGTTTCAAACTGAAAAAGAAAGAGAAGGAAGCAGTTCCAGATGCTTGTGTGCAACATACTGAAGCACCTGTAAAGTTACAGGGTTTGGTAAACACAAAGCCTCATTTGTTAGAGTCTGACCAAGTTAGAAAGGGATATGATCATTTTATAACTGAAGGGTTTGTATCCTTGAAAGAAGGATCTACTCTAGTGCCAATAAAAATCCTTAGGGATACTGGAGCTTCTCAATCACTGATGTTGGACAGCGTGTTGAAGTTTAATGAAGAGAGTGATACTGGTGAGGTAAATTACATAAGAGGTGTTGGAAGTGATTTTATGCCTGTACATTTACATAAAGTAAATTTAAAATCAGGGTTAGTTACAGGATTTGTTAAAGTAGGATTACAGCATAGCTTACCTGTGAAGGGTATTTCTTTATTGTTAGGTAATGACTTGGCAGGTGGACAAGTTTTTCCTGAAGTGCATTTGACAATGGAGTCAGAGGAACCAGAGATGAATTCTAACACAGATTCTTCCTGTGTTGTGACTAGAGCTATGGCTAAAAAGATTGTTGTGCAGAATGAGGTTGTTACTCATGACTTTTCAACTCAGGATTCGAGTTTTGAGGATGTGTCAGAGACTTTCTTACCTTTGTTGTTTGAACAAGATTCTGGGAGTATGTCTGACTATGAAGATTTATCTCTGTCTCGGAAGGAGATGATAGCAGAGCAGAATAGAGATCCTGAGATTATAAAGTTGAGAGAGCAAGCTTTACTAGGTAGTGAAATTGAGAAGGTGTCAGTAGGATATTACTTGGGAAAAGGAGTGTTGATGAGGAAGTGGAGGTCGCCTACAATTCCTGCAAGTGAGGAATGGAATGTTGTTTATCAGGTAGTTGTTCCTAAAGTTTATCGAAATGAGATTTTGACTTTAGCTCATAGTGTGCCTTTAGGTGGACATCAAGGGGTAAGGAAAACTGTGGACAAAATTTTAAAACATTTTTACTGGCCTGGTCTAAGAAAAGATGTGGCGATGTTTTGTAAAATGTGCCATACTTGTCAAATTGTGGGTAAACCAAATCAGGTTACACCAGTAGCTCCATTACAACCTATTCCAGCATTTGGTGAACCGTTTTCTAAAGTTATTGTAGATTGTGTTGGTCCATTACCAAAGACAAAAACTGGTTATCAGTATTTGTTGACTATCATGTGTACTTCGTCTAGGTTTCCAGAGGCAGTACCACTTAGGAATATAAAAGCTAAAACTGTGACAAAGGCTCTTATAAAATTCTTTACTTATTTCGGATTACCTAAGGAAATACAAACTGATCAAGGCAGTAATTTTATGTCTGGATTGTTTCAACAGATAGTTTATAAATTGGGAGCTAAGCAAATCACTTCGTCTGCATACCATCCAGAATCGCAAGGTGCCTTGGAGAGGTTTCATTCTACCCTCAAGAATATGATTAGGACATATTGTGTGGAAAATGAAAGTGACTGGTATGAGAGTATAAACTTACTTTTATTTGCAGTAAGGGAATCGGTACAGGAATCTTTAGGTTTTAGTCCATTTGAACTTGTGTTTGGGCATAGAGTTAGAGGACCTTTAGCTTTATTGAAAGAACAGTGGATTAGTAAGGAAGTACACACTAATTTGTTGGACTATGTTTTGAAATTTAAGGATAGGTTACATAAAGCTTGTAGCTTAGCCAAGGAAAATTTAAAGTTGGCTCAGGAGAAAATGAAAACTTGGTATGATAAGGAAGCTAGGTTGAGGATGTTTAAGCCTGGAGATAAGGTGTTGGTTCTTTTCCCTGTGCAGACAAATCCTTTACAAGCTAGATTTCATGGTCCTTATGAAATTGTGTCTAGAATCAATGATGTGGATTACGTAATAAAAACTCCAGATCGTAGAAGGTCAACACAACTTTGCCATATATGATTAAACCATATTTTGGGAAACAATCTGATACTGTGACTGTTGTGGTTAGTGAGAATGAGTTTGATTTAACTAGGAACATGATAGATGATTCATCTGACTTTCATTCTAAATCCAACATTGTTTCTGTTAGGTTACCTAATTCAACCATTCTGGAAAATATGGATGAGAAATTAGCACATTTACAGCTAGAGCAGAAACAACAGATGAAGGAATTAATTTTTAAATATAAGGATTTGTTTCCAGATGTTCCGAGAAGGACTACTATAGCTTCACATGATGTAGATGTTGGAGATGCCAAACCTATTAAACAACATCCATATAGGATGAACATGGAAAAATGTGAACTTGCTGAGAAAGAAATTGAATACATGTTAGAGAATGATATTATTAGGCATTCTAACTCGAATTGGAGTTCACCATGTGTTATGGTGCCAAAACCTGATGGTAGTATTAGGTTTTGTACGGACTATAGGAAGGTGAATGCTGTAACGAAAACAGATGCATATCCAATTCCTAGAGTAGATGATTGTGTAGATAAGGTTGGGAAAGCAAAGTTCCTTACAAAGATTGACTTATTGAAAGGGTATTGGTGTGTTCCATTAACGGACAGAGGTAGAGAGATTTCTGCATTTGTAACTCCATCTGGGTTATATGAGTATAATGTTCTTCCGTTTGGGATGAAGAATGCCCCAGATACTTTCCAGAGGATGATTAACTCTGTGATTCAGGGATTGAAAGATACTGATGCTTATATTGATGATTTAGTGACAGGAAATGATACTTGGGAAGCACACATTATTGCGGTGGAGAAATTGTTTGATAGGCTTTCAAAAGCTAACTTAACTATTAATTTAGCTAAGAGTGAATTTGGACATGCCACTGTGACTTACCTTGGTTATGTTGTAGGTCAAGGTAAGGTAGTTCCTGTTCAGGCAAAAGTTCAGGCAATTTTAGAGATTCCCACTCCAACGGGAAAAAAAACTCTTAGAAGATTCTTGGGAATGGTAGGATATTATCGGAAATTTTGTAAGAATTTTGCTAATGTTGCCCTTCCATTAACTAACCTTTTGCAGAAGAATGTGAAGTTTATGTGGACAGTGCCTTGTCAAGAAGCATTTGAAAAATTGAAAACAATGATATGTCAACAACCTGTGCTTAAGGCACCTGACTTTGGAAAAACTTTTTCATTAGCTGTAGATGCTAGTGATGAGGCTGCGGGAGCAGTATTGATGCAAAGGAATGAGAGTGATGAGGTTGATCATCCAGTAGCTTACTTTTCTAAGAAATTTAATAAGCATCAAAGAAACTATTCGACAATAGAGAAAGAATTGTTATCTCTTGTTTTAGCTTTAGAATATTTTGAGGTATATGTTGGTACAACTCAAAAACCACTTATTGTTTACACTGATCATAATCCGTTAGTTTTTCTGAGTAAGATGAAAAACAAAAACAGAAGATTATTAAATTGGAGTTTGATGTTACAAGAGTACAATATTGTGATAACATATTAAAGGTAAAGATAATGTGGTTGCTGATTGTCTATCTCGATGTTGAATGTACAATGTCATTTTTTTTTATGGAGTGGTTTTTTTTCTGATTGTAACACTCCTGCTGTATTGTGAGTTGTAAGATGTTATATGATGGTATTGTATATTGTGTATGTTATATAATTTATACATTTGTTTTTCTTGTAAAAATTTTTGAAATTTTTGTTCTTGTCAGACCAAAAATATTTTTTTTTTGGAGGGAGGTGTTACATACCCGTGACACGTGACTGGGGTTGAAGTTATACTGGACTTGAGGTAAAGGTCTTGTGATGGTGGAGTGATGTCATTTTCCCGCCAGTAGAGGTCATGTGACAGGTTTTTTTTTACAGGTTGTAAAAGGAAGACCCACCCTGTGGGGAGGGGCAGTTCGTGGCTGGATTTGCCAAGCTGACTTCATTGCCACTGCGTGATTTAATGTGATGACGCAGTTTAGTTGAAAAATGAAGTTTTATATAATGCCTAAAGTTTGAAAGGTCATTGCCAGCAGTTTCTTTGCTGGTGGAGAGTGAAGATAAGAACTTGGAAGATAAAGATAGAGGAGAATCGATTTTCGACGGTGGATTGGTTTCGACCTTATTTGATCCTCATTCGGAAGGATTTTGTCGACTGTTCTCATGTTAATCTCTGCTGGGATAGCGGGAGATTGAGGACAGAATGTGGAAGAAGAGGTTAGTGCCATTAAACCATTACGTTTCATAAAAAATTCGATGTGGGAAGAGTTCGACGCCGGGGATCGAAGTACAACGACGTGGAAGAGAATTTAAATCGCCTTAAAAAGTCTCTCCTTTTAAATGGACTGTGAGCTTTTGAACTTTCGGCATACCACTTTAAAGAACTGTTTTTTTTTCAATACCACTTTAAGAACTGTTTGAACTGCAACGCTATTAAGAACTGTGAATCTGCCGCACAGCAGCTGATTTCCGGTTACGCTAGTGTTTGTTTACTTTTGGGGGGGTTTGTTTTTCAGTGTTTAATAAAGGTGTTATTTGTTTGTAAAAACCCTTGCCTAACTCATATATATTTATTGTTGCCTGAATACGTAACAAACAGCATTATGAAGGACCCCATGCACCCCTCATACAACCTCTTCTCCCTCCTGCCGTCTGGGAAAAGGTTCCGAAGCATTCGGGCTCTCTCGACCAGACTATGTAACAGTTTCTTCCCCCAAGCTATCAGACTCCTCAATACCCAGAGCCTAGACTGACACCTTATTACGTAGTTCAGTCTAGTTTTTTGTAATCTGTCATGTAACACGATGGTCCTGAAAAACACTGTCTCATTTTTACTGTGTACTATACCAGCAGTTATGGTCGAAATGACAATAAAAGTGACTTGACTTGACTTGAGTGTCTGTATACCCACAGAGAAAGATCCTACCTCTTGTGCCCTTTTTCAAAACAGAATCCAAAGTGGTCATCTATTCCAGTTGATTATTTAAACTTTGCATGAGCTGAATTGATTTCTCAGTGTTGTCCCCCTTTTCCTGAATCAGAAGGAAAATAAAGAAATGATACAATACAGAAGTTAATTATTTTAATGAAATGATAACACAGAATATGAAACTAAAAAACCACATCCCCAAAATAACAAGTGGTAAACTTCAATAGCAAACCTCAACCAATTTACATTTAGTAATTAGTCAGAAGCAATGGAAAGTTCTGTTAAGTTGATTACATTATTGGTCGTATGACTGTCAACTTTCAACACTCAGCGGTCCTTGATACTTAGAAGTAACTTTTATAGGTCAATGCCCAAAGGCAGAAGAAAACAAGAGAAATGCGAAGTACCTCTACACTTCAAAGTTCAAAGTAAATTTATTATCAAAGTATGTATATGTCCCCATTAGACCTGTTGATCAAAATCACTAGACACGCAGGTGAAAAATGGGACATTGCATTAGGCACTGACTGTACACCTACTACATGAGTTCCCATGTAGGATTCTCTAAAGGTTAACATGCAAGTTGAGATGGTGGTGAGGAAGGCAAATGCAATGAAATCATTCATTTTGAGAGGACTCGAATATAAAAGAACATCACACTGAAGCTTTATGAGACGTTGGTCAGACTACACTTGGAGTATAGTGAGCCGATCGAAACTGGCATGTGACGTGAAATTTGTTAATTTAGCAGCGGCAGTTCATTGCAATACATAATCTAAGAGGGAAAAAACAAATAACAAAAAATAAATAAACAAGTAAATCAATTATGAATGTTGATTAGATTTTTTAAAAACATGCAGAAACAGAAATACTGTATATTAAAAGAAAAGTGAGGTCATGTCCAAAGATTCAATGTCCATTTAGGAATCGGATGACAGAGGGGAAGAAGCTGTTCCTGAATCGCTGAGTGTATGCCTTCAGACTTCTGTACCTCCTTCCCGATGGTAACAGTGAGAAAAGGGCATGCCCTGGGTGCTGAAGGTCCTTGATAATGGACGCTGCCTTTCTGAGACACCACTCCCTAAAGATGTCCTGAATACTTTGTAGGCTAGTACCCAAGATGGAGCCTACTAGATTTAGAACCTTCTGCAGGTTCTTTCAGTCCTGTGCAGTAGCCTCTCCATACCAGACGGTGATGCAGCCTGTCAGAATGCTCTCCATGGTACAACTACAGAGGTTTTTGAGTGTCTTTGTTGGCATGCCAAATCTCTTCAAACTCCTAATGACGTATAGCCGCTGTCTTGCCTTCTTTATAGCTGCATCAATATGTCGGGACCAGGTTAGATCCTCAGAGATCTTGACACCCAGGAACCTGAAGCTGCTCACTCTCTCCATTTCTGAGTCCTCTATGAGGATTGGTATGTGTTCCTTCGTCTTATCCTTGCTGAAGTCCACAATCAGCTCTTTCGTCTTACTGACGTTGAGTGCCAGGTTGTTGTTGTGGCACCATTTCACTAGTTGGCACATCTCACTCCTGTACGCCCTTCATCACCACCTGAGATTCTACCAGCAATGGTTGTACTGTCAGTAAATTTATAGATGGTATTTGAGCTATGCCTAGCCACATAGTCATGTGCATACAGTGAGAAGAGCAGTGGCTAAGCACAAACCCCTCAGGTGTGCCAGTGTTGATCATCAGCAAGGAGGATATGTTATCACCAATCCACACAGATTGTGGTCTTCCATTTAGGAAGTCGAGGATCCAATTGCAGAGGGAGGTAGAGGCCCAGGTTCTGCAACTTCTCAATCAGGATTGTGGGAATGATGGTATTAAATGCTGAGCTTTAGTTGATGAACAGCATCCTGAATTAGGTGTTTGTGTTGTCCAGGTGGTCTAAAGCCCTGTGGAGAACCATTGAGATTGCGTCTGCCATTGACCTATTGTGGTGATCGGCCCCCATATCTAAGAAATGATTTGTTGACATTGGAGAGAATCCGGAGGAGGTTCATGAAATTGATCTGGGGATTGAAACGTTAATGATGTGGAGCATTTGGAGTTCAGAACGGGGGGAGGTTGGAATCTTATTGAAGCCTATTGAATATTGAATGGCCTAGATAGAGTGGATGTGGAGAGGATGTTTTCTATAGTGAGGGAGTCTAGGAGCAGAAGGTACAGCATCAGAATAGAAAAATCTCCTCTTAGAACTGAGATGAGGAGGAACTTCTTCAGCCAGAGGCTGGTGAATGTGTGGAATTCATTACCACAGACGGCCGTGGAGGCCCAGTCACTGGGTATATTTAAGGCAGAGCTCCTGATTAGCAAGGGAGTCAAAGACTATGAGGTTAAGGTAGAATAACCTAACTCTACTTCTATGTCTTATGGGCCCTCAGCTCAACTTCCCCCTCCACCTAAAGCATCAGCCATTTCACTTTCATTCTCTCCTGCTGCACTGACTAGAGTTTCCTCCATTTGCCTCTCACCCACTGGCACGGTAGTGCACAGATATCTCCATCCTTGTCTTTCCATTTCACACCTTTCACTCTTGTGAAGTGAACGATCATGCTAAAGAAATAAGATCTGTCCTCACTCAACCGCACTTTCTCTTTCAATATTTTTATTAATTTCTACATAGAAGAATACAGAGTACAAGATATATATTACAAGTCAAAAAAGGATAAAATAATACCAAATACATTATATTTGAATCACACTTGCAATCTCATTACCCTATATTCATGTCAATTAAATTAAATCGTAATATTGAAATGTGATAATTTTATTATACAAAAAAGAATCTAAGCCCACTACCAAGATCGAAGCTGTTTGATAAAGAAAGAAAAAAAGAAAAAAAATCCTCATCATATGGTGCAATATGTTATTAGCCAACATCTGTACCTTAAGAGCAAATCAAAGGTTTTGAAAATAGTTCAAAAATGGTCCCCACAATGTTTGAAAGTCTTGACTAGATTCAGAAATTGAACAATGGATCTTCTCTAAATTTAAGCATGACATAAGATCACGTAACCATTGAGTGTCAGTAAGCGGAACGACATCGTTCCATTTAAGCAAGAGCGCCCTCCTAGCTATAAGAGAAATAAAAGCCAAAATGTGCACATCAGATGTCTCCAAAATAAAGTCCTTTCCTCCAACAATACCGAATACGGCAGTCGAAGGGTTAGGCTTAAAATTTACTTTGAAAAGTACAGAGAAAGTTTGGAATACTTCCAGTATTTTTCAACACCTGGGCATGTCCAAAACATATGAATTGGTGAAGCTTCTCCATTGTTACATCGATCACAATAGGAAGATATATCCAAACAAAAACGGTAGTGCGATATTAATACGCAGCAGTCTCTCTGGACTCTGGACTGGGGATTGCCAATCTTTATGTGGATTTTCTGGTGTAGTCTGTTTTGTCATATGTTTTTGTGATATCATTCTGGAGAAACGTTGTCTCATTTTTTAACTGCATTGCATTTGTGGTTTCTAAATGACAATAAACTGAATCTGAATGATGACATTGGCAATAAAAAATAAACTGAGTGCAAATTATTGAGGAATATATTTCATATATATATATATATAAATATATATGAAATATATTTCATATTCCTCAATGGTATACCGCAAAGGTATACAAAAAAAACGACTGGTTCAAGTGAACAGACAGTAGTTAGAAAATGAGACCCAAAAAAACAATGATGGGCAGTGAAGAAACAGCAAAGGAATTAAACAGATTTTACATGATGAAACTATTGAGCACACAGACAAGACCCTGATGGCCTGTATCCTCGGTCCGAAAAGTTGTGGCCATTGTATAGTGGATGCGCTGTTTATAGATCTTCCACAAATCCTTAAGTTCTGAAGAAGAACCAAAGGACTGTCAACAGAAAGGGAGACAAACTGGTTTTGCAAATAATGGTCAAAATTACTTAATTAAGGATGAAATAGCAGCACAGTAGAAACATCATAATTTAAACAAGCAAATTCAGCAAGGCTCCCTGAAGGGAAATAGTGTCAACCTCCTTGGCACCCTCTCTAAAGCTTCCACACCTTCCCTATAATGAGACAATCAGAACTGAGCACAATACTTCAAGTGTGTTTGAACCAGTTTTAGAGAGCTGCAACATTATCTTGTGGCTCTTGAACTCAATCTCCCCACCACAGAAAGCCAGCATACCACAGGACTTCTTAATCAACCTATCAACTTGAGCTACAACTTTGAGGGATCTATGGATCTGGACCCCAAGATCCTTCTGTTCCTCCACACTGCTAAGAACCCTGTCAATAACCTTGTACTGTGTCTTCAAGTAGCCTCTGAAAGTCCAACCTATTGTGAGAGTTGGAAATGGGTAAGGCTGACCAACAGGGTGAAGCTGTATAGGCCAATCCCCTATACAGTGAATACAATAGATTACAGAAACATTGATGAATTCCAAGGGAGGGTTTTCACGGTCTATGCTCTACTGGGAACTAACGGCCCAATAAGAAGAAGAAGGAATGCCTTCAAGTTCAATCTTCCAAAATGTATCATTTCATACTTCCCTTGATTGAACTTCATCCGGCACTTCTCCACCCAACTTCACATCCCTTTATAACCTACATCAACCTTTGACACTATCCAGAACACCTCCAGCCTTCATGTCATCTGCAAGCTTACTAATTACTTCTCCTCTTTCTTAACCAAGTCATTTATAAAAACACAAATTGTAGGGAATCTCTGCACAACAATGCTAGTCACCAACCACTGGGCAGAATACATTCCATCTACTACAACTCTCTGCCTTCTGTGGACATGCCAATTCTGAATCCATGCAGCCAAGTTTCCATGAATCCCATGTCTCATGGCCATCTGGATGAGCCTAACATGGAGAATCTTGTCTAAAGCATTACTAAAAGTCCACAACAGTGCTCTACCTTCATCAATTTGTTTTGTCACTTCCTCAAAATCTCAATCAGGCTTGTGTGGCATGAGCTGGCCCTCAGAAAGCCACGCTGACAATCCCTAATAAGTCTATTTGTTTCCAAATACCCTTAAATCCTGTCCCCAAGAACCCTCTCCAAAAGAGTGTCCACCACTGACATAAGAATTCATCTAGGAATTTGAAAAATTTCTCAACCAGAGACGGGTGGAGCAAAGTCAGAAGATGAGTTGTAGTTGGAATTTGCAGGAGGCATTTCACAAGGTGTTATGGTTTGGTCATAAGTCCTGTGACCTTAGGAGTCCCAAAAGGGTTAGAGATGGAACCACAAATGCTCACAATACATATTAGGGAGTTGGAGAAAAATTTGTGAACGTACAGTAGCCAAATATGCAAAGAATTAAAAACATACGGGAGGTAAGTTGCAGGGCAAAAGGGTTCATAACATTTTAGGTAACATTTGGATATTAAACACACAGCGCATATTTTCCTCGTTTGAACATATCAAATCATTGCAACACACCAATACTGTATCGCTGAATCAGTGGGAGCCCTGGGCTTGTTTCCCTGCAACAAGACGGTCACATCGAGGGGTGATGGGAGACAGCGATACTTGAAGGGGATTCCTTATGTCCAGTCTATTCTGCAATTTAGTTTTTGTGGGTCTCAGCACTTGCTTCTGTCCCACTTACTCACATTTTTTCCGCTGAAAAAACTCATCGGGTTTGCTTTAAGTGCAGGATGCTTGGACTCAAGGTATCGAAGCAGTTTTGAGGGCTTCATTGCCTCATTAGACAGCCTCCGGGCCCGAACTCCAGCTTCCCGCCCGCCCGCCGTCAGACGCCTTGGCCAGGTGCGGCTGGTCATGGGTGGGGTGAGAGGACAAGGTAAGGGTTGGGGGTCCCCGTGCCTGGGCCGTTTGGCTCGAGGGATGACTTTCAGTAGATCGCAGTGAGGTAGCTGCTCTGCTACTTATGAAACCCTGAGCCCGAATTAGGTCGTCTGCGAATATTTTAGCAGTAAGTTCCCCACGAACATTCAGTGTGCTAAACAGGTTTAGAGGCGGCGCCCATCTGTCCACGCTCCAGGCCAGTAGCAACGGCACTTCTCGCCAGCCGCGTGAGGCGGCCGGTAACCCGAGCCCAACCACTGATCCCTGGTGCTAGGGTATCACTGCATTTAGGTGACTGATGACCTCGTGTGCATTCAACAGTGGGCGTGACAGGGAATGAGGGAAGGTGCAGCTGACTCATATCATTTCATATCGCCAAATCATATCGTTTCCTTGCGGCCCAGTAGCACGTTTTGCGGCCTGGTGGTTGGGGACCACTGATCTATGGAACTCTATGGAGGTGGAGTTCTTGGGTATTTTTAAGATTGAGAGAGAGTGCAGTCTAACCAATGCCTTATAAATTCTCTGCATCACTTCCTTGCTCTTGCATTCTAGTCCTCTCAAAACCGCATTGCTATTAGGATGAAGTATTCAGCTTTCAACAAGGAGAGAACCTGTCATGAAGGAAACGTTTGAGCTGAGTAATGTTCTTAGCATTTCCTTTTCCAGTAGACCAGTTGGTCAAAAAAATTACCTGCTTGCATGTGAACATTTCAGTCAAGATACAGTCTTACTGCAGCCACTGCAAGCTGACATGAGCCAGATACAATATAAAACTGCAAAAGATACCAAATTAGCTGTGTGAAAAATATGAGAGGTCACTTGAATGTACTTACTTCCCCCACTTTACTCTGCCCTTTCCTCATCTCTGAGAGTCTTTCCCTCATCTGTGAGAGGCTGCATCACCTTCCCATCTCCATTGTGATTCTGCAGAGGTAAACAAATTATTGTAATCACCAGTTTAGAAAATCACATTTTGTAAGTGTCATTTGATTTGTCACTGTTTTGTCACTTTGTCTATGAGAATGAATATAACATGATAGTTCCTTTATGATGTCCTACACTGACTCGTCATTATCATAAATGGCACAAGGACTCTGTGGTTCCCAGCGTGGGTAGAACTCTCATTATTTCACCTTCAGTTAACTACAGGCCCATTGGCTGGTACCATCTCTGCCTTCCTCTGTCAGCTGAACTATGAAAAATGTTCCTTCATGGATATCATTGTTAAATCAGCTTCAATTACAGTAATATTTATTGCTCCATTAGTAAACCCTCCTGAAGCAACTGACAGTTGAAACAATGTCCATGATCTTCTCAAACCACCTTCCATGTCACTCTCCATCTTCACATTAGACTCCCAATGTTGTCCCACATTCCACATTCTCATCATGTTTATCTGGGAGTTCACCAGCCCAAAACAGAAATATCTATCAATCAGTATCACCAATGACATCTTACCTGAAAGCACCTGTCTTATCATCCCTACTCTTCCTCATCAGCCCTGGTTCTGCCAATCATACTGTGCAGAACTGACTCCCCAACATTACACCACGTTATTACTCCTCCCCTCCACAACAGACACATCACATCATCTCAACTAGTTTCTATAAGACCATAAGACACAGAAACAGAATTTCCTATGTCCATCAAGCCTTTGATCATGGCTGGTTTATTTTCCTTCTCAGCCCCATTCTCCTGCCTTCTCTCTATAACATTTGACACCCTTACTAATCAAGAACCTATTAACCTTTTTAAATATCCCCAATGATTTGCCTCTACAGATTAATTACCCACTGGCTAAAGAAATTTCTCCTCATCTCTGTTGAAGGGACGTCCAACTAATCTCAGGCTTTGCCCGCTGGTCCTAGACTCCCCCGTAACAAGTAACATTCTCTCCACATCCACTCTGTCTAGGCCTTTCAATATTCAGTAGGTTTCAATGAGATCTCCCCTCATTCTTCTAAACGCCAGAGGGCACAGTCCAGAGCCATCAAACTCGCCTCACATATTAATCCTTTCATTCCTGGATGTTTTCTGAGATCTGGGGACCAAAACTGTTCAGAATCTGCCAATGAGATGGAAAATAAGTCAACAATGGTGAATGGTGAAGCAGACTCAATGAGCTGAATGGCCTAATTCAGCCCCATGTCTTGTGGCCTTATTAGTAACCTTGGTACTTAACACTTCAGATACAATCAGCTGATATTACCCTCCAACATAGTTTGTAACTGGTGAAATTATGCATCGTTTCAAGATAAAAATAATGTGCAGGGAAAACATAACATGACATTATTTGAATTAAATTGCAGTCTGTTTGCATTCTGTTGTCAATATTATTTCTGCAGGAATTACAATTTATTGCGCGTGCCATTTAAATATTGGAGAGATATTATGTACTTACCCTGGTGTCTGGAATGTTCCGGTTACCTATCAAAAACACAAAGAGGTTTCCACAAAAAGTACTGTGAAATTAATTTACCATATTTCTATTTTGCTCTACCATATGTAATTAATGGAGTTTAAGTAGCAAATTACATTCTCGCATCAATCTACAAGAATGGTGTGTTTGAGATTGTTTTTCCAAAGTGACATCACCAGTCTGAAACTGGAGTGTTCCCATCACAACGGTAATGTTTGATGAAAGATTCCACCGCCGTCCGATGGAACCATTTTAAAATGGACAGCTACATTCTGATCATGTTAATATTGTGATAAACAATAGACAATAGGTGCAGAAGTAGACCATTCAGCCCTTCGAGCCTGCACCACCATTTTGAGATCATGGCTGATCAACTACTATCAATACCCGGTTCCTGCCTTGTCCCCATATCCCTTGATTCCCCTATCCATAAGATACCTATCTAGCTCCTTCTTGAAAGCATCCAGAGAACTGGCCTCCACTGCCTTCCGAGGCAGTGCATTCCAGACCCCCACAACTCTCTGGGAGAAGAAGTTTTTCCTTAACTCTGTCCTAAATGACCTACCCCTTATTCTCAAACCATGCCCTCTGGTACTGGACTCTCCCAGCATCTGGAACATATTTCCTGCCTCTATCTTGTCCAATCCCTTAATAATCTTATATGTTGCAATCAGATCCCCTCTTAATCTCCTTAATTCCAGCGTGTACAAGCCCAGTCTCTCTAACCTCTCTGCGTAAGACAGTCCGGACATCCCAGGAATTAACCTCGTGAATCTACGCTGCACTTCCTCTATAGCCAGGATGTCCTTCCTTAACCCTGGAGACCAAAACTGTACACAATACTCCAGGTGTGGTCTCACCATGGCCCTGTACAAATGCAAAAGGATTTCCTTGCTCTTGTACTCAATTCCCTTTGTAATAAAGGCCAACATTCCATTAGACTTCTTCACTGCCTGCTGCACTTGCTCATTCACCTTCAGTGACTGATGAACAAGTACTCCTAGATCTCTTTGTATTTCTCCCTTACCTAACTCTACACCATTCAGATTATAATCTGCCTTCCTGTTCTTACTCCCAAAGTGGATAACTCACACTTACTCACATTAAACGTCATCTGCTAAGTATCTGCCCACTCACTCAGCCTATCCAAGTCACCCTGAATTCTCTTAAAATCCTCATCACATGTCACACTGCCACCCAGCTTAGTATCATCAGCAAACTTGCTGATGTTATTCTCAATGCCTTCATCTAAATCGTTGATGTAAATCGTAAACAGCTGTGGTCCCAATACCGAGCCCTGTGGCACCCCACTAGTCACAACCTGCCATTCCGAGAAACACCCATTCACCGTTACCCTTTGCTTTCTATCTGCCAACCAGTTTTCTATCCATGTCAATATCTTCCCCCCAATGCAAAACAAAATGGTCGAGATGTTTCCACAAAGTCTCCAATGTCTGAAGACAGAACCACAGCAGTAAGCAAAATTCCAGCATTTATCCCAACTCTAGGAAGTGCATCCATCAGGGTATGAAGGGAACCTCTCAGAACTTCTGTCAATGATACTCAGCTGTTAAGTTTGGCCTAAGTTCACCTTCATGGACTCTCTCCATGTTCAAGCTGGTATGGGGCTTGTGCGCAACATTTTCATCTTATCCCACTCCTTTTAAACTTAGAACCACTTTCTCCATATGCACCAGAATTAAAGTCCAATTTATCACAGCAGGAATGCTATCCCAATGAATTTACTGGGAAAGAAATTCTGAAGAATTTAATAGGAGCGTTGGCAAAAATACTGGCAAATTAGACAATGGGTTGGATAGCCTCAAAGAAAGATTTGGGCAGTAAATTCCTGAGATTAGAGGACTGGTGAATGGTAAATTCAGGGATGATTAGGCATTTTGAGATTGCAGGATGCATAAGGTTGAAGGGAAGGAATAGGGGTTGACCAAGGTCAGGGAAGGACTTGAAAATGGGAATTAGGATCTAAAACTTGAAGAGCTCCTGTGCCAGGAGTTAATGTTAATCAGTAAGTAGGAGAGCAGGTCAGACAGGTGTAAAAGTAGCAAAGGGGTAACTAGGGATTTCAGCAGAGAATAAACTGACATTATCCGGTCAAGATGGCACCAAGGTGGCTACATGTCTATGTAGGTCTGTAGCAGTGGATCTGGGGATACTGTGAGGAGCTAGGCGTCAGGTTAGGGTTGAGGGACACAGACAGGGTTGGATTTCAGGCACAGTAAATGAAGAGTCGGGGTAGGAGCCGGTGTTTGAGTCAAGTTGCTGCGAGATGTGATGTCCATCGATGTCGCAGCTCAGACAGTTTTTTTTTTGGGTTCATATGGATGGTTTGGGGATAGCATGGGGATTGAGAGGTCCGGTTTGGATTTAGAGACAGGGATGAGGGAGAATGGAGAGTCAGGGGCATGAGCCGGTTTTCCAAATTCAAGTTGGAATGCTCCAACCAAAACAATAGTCATAACAACATGAACGGTAACTATCCCGTTGCGCTCTGCTTTACACTTCACGTCAGCTTCAGCGCTCCCTGGTTCAACCTGTTTAAGTTTGAGCGTTTCACATCTGGGGAAGACATACAAAAACATAAATCCATACAAGTACCTGTGATAGTTGCTCAAAGTTTAATTATAATAAATCTGTTACAATTGATCTGTTATTGAAATGTCATTGTATCACAAGTCGATCAGGAAGAGGTCAACTGTCAATGATCTACAGGATCTTTCACTTCCACCTGAGTGGGCAGACAGACAAGGCCGTGGTTTAACATCTCTCCCGAGAAACTGCACTGGAATGTCATCCTAGATTCGGGGCACAAGTGTCAGAAATTGGACTTGAACCCACAACCTTCTGACTCACGGATGGTGCAGTGTTGACTTCTGAATAACAATGTTAATTTAAAAACATCCCAGAAGACATGATGTGATAAAGTAATGTAGACATTAAGGGGTGGTTGAGTCCCTTTGTCTGTGTAATGTTGTAAAGTTTAGATAATGTTGTACAGTCTGGTCTGTTGCGAAATGACCAAAAGACCTGAATATATAAATAAATGGAAAGGGAAGAGAGAGATGACAGTTACAAACGACCAGTCCAAATGCAAACAGACAGGAGGAGTGAGGTAGCTGAAGTTGTGATAACAAGTCATTCACAATGCTGAGTGACTGCCTATGTTTTAATTCCCATGGTCTCGTCTAAAACTGGAGCAGGTTCGGTGCTCAACAAACAACACGACACACAGACACAAATCTGCTGACTTTGGAAATCTTGAGCAATGCCCACAAAATACTGCAGGAACTCAGTGGGTCAGACAGCATCTATGGAAGGGAATGAAAGTTGATATTTTGGGCCGAGACCATTCATCAAGACTGGAAATGGAGGGCAGAAGCTAAAAGAAGGTTGTGGGGGGCAGGGGGAGGGCAGGAGTACAAGCTGGCTGGTGATAGCTGAGGTCAGGTGAGGGGAAGGTGGTTCCCTACACTTTCTCTTTCTTCCATGGTCCACTATCCTCTGTTAGATTCCTTCTTTGTCAACCCTTTACGATCAACATTCTGGGGGTTACCATTGACAGGAAACTGAATGGTCTCGTCCATATAAACACCCTGGCTTCCAGAGCAGGTCAAAAGCTAGGAATCCTGTGGCGTGTAGCTCACCTCCTAACTCCCCAAAGCCTGTCCACCATCTACAAGGCTCAGGTCAGGAGTGGAATGGAATACTCGCCACTCGCCTGGATGAGTGCTGCTCCATCAACAATTGAGAAGCTTGACACAATCCAGTACAAGGCAGCCCACCTGATCAGTGCCCCTTCCACAAGCATCCAATCCCTCCACCATCAAAGAACAGTTGCAGCAGTGTGTACTATCTCCAAGAACTACTGCAAAAACACACCGAAGCTCCTAAGGCAGCTCCTTCCAGACCCACGACAACTACCATCTAGAAGGACGAGAACAGCAGATACCTGGGAACACCACCAATTGGAAATTCCCCACCAAGTCATGGCTGTTCCTTCATTGTTGCTGCGTCAAAATCATGGAATTCCCCAGATATCATAAAAAGATTGTTTCGAATTTAAGACTGAGAAGCGGATCTTTTCTAAATTTAAATAAGACATAATATCACATAGCCATTGAAGATGTGTAGGAGGGGTAGACTCCTCCCATTTAAGCAAGATCCTGGTGAGACCACACCTGGAGTATTGTGTACAGTTTTGTTCTCCAAGGTTAAGGAAGGACATCCTGGCTGTAGAGGAAGTGCAGCGTAGATTCACGAGGTTAATTCCTGGGATGTCCGGACTGTCTTACGCAGAGAGGTTAGAGAGACTGGGCTTGTACACGCTGGAATTAAGGAGATTGAGAGGGGATCTGATTGCAACATATAAGATTATTAAGGGATTGGACAAGATAGAGGCAGGAAATATGTTCCAGATGCTGGGAGAGTCCAGTACCAGAGGGCATGGTTTGAGAATAAGGGGAAGGTCATTTAGGACAGAGTTAAGGAAAAACTTCTTCTCCCAGTGAGTTGAAGGGGTCTGGAATGCACTGCCTCGGAAGGCAGTGGAGGCCAGTTCTCTGGATGCTTTCAAGAAGGAGCTAGATAGGTATCTTATGGATAGGGGAATCAAGGGATATGGGGACAAGGCAGGAACCGGGTATTGATAGTAGATGATCAGCCATGATCTCAAAATGGCGGTGCAGGCTCGAAGGGCCGAATGGTCTACTTCTGCACCTATTGTCTATAAGATTGCTCTTCTTGCTAAAAGAGAGGTAAAAACTAAAACCTGTAGGTTAGGAGTATTTAAAGTTATATCTTCATTTGCATTAATACCAAACAAGGCAGTAAGGGGATTTGGGTCAAATTGGACCCTACAGCAGATACTTGGGAACACCACCAATTGGAAATCCCCCACCAAGTCATGGCTGTTCCTTCATCGTTGCTGGGTCAAAATCATGGAATTCCCTCCTTAACAGCACTGTGGGTGTACCTACACTTCAGGGACTGCAGTGGTTCAAGAAGGCAGCTCATCACCACCTTCTCAAGGGCAACTGCGGATGGACAATAGGTGCTGGCTTAGCAGGCAATGCCCACATGCCGTAAATGAATAAATTAAACTAAATCCCCTTCCACCTATCACCCTCAGCTTCTGACATCATACCCCTCCTCCCACCTTTTTATTCTTTCCCAGTCCAGATGAAGGGATTCATCTCCAAAATATCGACTGTTTATTCCCCTGCATAGATGCTACTTGATCAGCTGAGCTTTTCCAGCATTTTGTGGGTTGCTCAACACATTTTTTCTTGCTCTAGAATATGTCTGTATGAATATATTTAAGGAAATTTTGTAAGTTAGTTATAAATCAGGTTATAAAGTTATGCTTAAACTACGATTACACGAGTTATGCAGAGAACGCATGATTGAATATACGTTTCCATTGTTAGGCTTTCTTAGAAATACCCAAAGTGGAAATTCATCACCTCAATTGCAACATACACTCGGAATCCCTTTATTAGATACACCTGTACTCCTGCTCATTAATGCAAACATCTAATCAGCCAATCAAGTGGCAGCAACTCAATGCATAAAAGCAAGTCGACATGGTCAAGAGGTTCACTTGTTCAGACCAAACATCAGAATGGGGAAGAAACGTGATCTAAGTGACTTTGACTATGGAATGATTGTTGGTCTCAGACAGGGTGGTATGAAATCTCAAACTGCTCATCTCTTAGGATTTTCATACACAGCAGACTCTAGAGTTTACAGAGAATAGTGTGAAAAAACAAAAAAAAAACATCCACTCCATGGCAGTTCTGTGGGCAAAAAAGCATCTTATGAAAGAGTTCAGAGGAGAAAGGCCAGACTGGTTCAAGCTGACAGAAAGGTGACAGTAACTCAATTAACCATGTTTCACAACAGTGATGTGCAGGGGAGCATCTCTGAATACACAACACATCCAACCTTGAAGTAGATAGGGTAGAACCGCAGAAAACCACGACGATACTCAGGGTGTCTTCATTAGGCACAAGAGGTACTGGAATAAAGTCATCACTGAGTATCTATGACAAGTACAATGTAAAACTTACTTGCAATAGCATCACAGGCACGGAGCATCAGAGACACGACATTCACAATAAAAACATCAACTAAACAGATTACCCACAGGTTTTACTGTAAAGAATGCAATTCGAACAAAGCCAGAGCAGCATTGTTTCTGTAGTGTGGTTACTTAAGGATGAAGAAAAGTTGTTCTCACCTTTTGCAGACCTGTAAGGAACACCACACTCTCTAAATTAAATTAGACTGTCAAAATGATTGTTTCCCCATAAAACAAAAAAAATACACAAATTCTGTTCCCATGTCTTCCGGTCATGTAGTAGGTTCTGGGGAGAAGGCAGGGGGTGGGGAGGATAATAAATCAGCAAATATTGAACAGCAGAGCAGACTTCATGGGTCGAATTGTCTAATTCTGTTCCTAGGTCTGATGCTCTTAAGGAATACAATAAAGAAACCCGAAAAAACACAATAATTATCAATACACAAACAATCCTATAAAACACAATGTACAATTAACTGTTACATACAGAGACTGATTAAATGTACATAAAGTGATGCTGGGTGATGTGTATGTAGTAGTGTGGGGAGTGGTGGGTTGGGTTAATGTGGGGAGGTGTTGATCAGACTGACAGCTTGGGGAAAGAAACTGTTCTTGAGGCTCGTGGTCCTGGCATGGTCACTGTGTTGCCTCTTCCCTGGTGGTTTGGGGCAAAAAGAAAGGAGGTATTGAGAAAAATTAACAAGAGGTGGTACTTTCTGAACATGGATACCGTGGAGTCTGAGGTACTTACACTGTCCAGTTCTTACACTCTTCAGTTGTTGAAGCTTCGCTTGAAAATGTTCCGTGAGGACATTTCTCACACACTGTATCATTGAAAGGTGTTCCTGAAACACAGAATCAATGCCATTGTGGGTAACTTGTAGAGTCTATAATACCAGTGTCAGAGAGACCTTGTTACTTTCCACACTCCTCTTCATACGGTTAATTTTCTTCACCTGTGTTTAACAATGAATCAAGTAAACTAGCTATTTTTGCACTTCCACTTTCAACAGTGAAGTTGTCACCCGTAGAATGTTGAGTCCACTTCACTGAGTAGTTCTCAGTGTTTAGCAGCAAATATTTTTTTAACCTGTTCTGACATCCACAAATCCCTTCAGTCAGTTACTAATACACCCGTGCTTCTCGGTCACTCCACTGTACGAATAACACTCCCAGCTCCGAGCTGCACAGGAAAGGAACAGGCTGTAGTGGTTTCCTTTCCTAATGGAGGAATAGTGTGTGGGCCTGTGTCAACTGAAGAATTTGCTCAGACTTTAGAATAACAGTGAGAGAAGAGGGCAGATAAGGCAATAACAAACTAATAATGATATCAGAGCTGAGGGGGAATATTTCTTGCCAGAGGGTGGTGAATCTGTGGAATTCCTTGCCATTGACAGCTGTCGAGGCCAAGTCATTCAGTATATATAATGAGGAAGTTGACAGGTTTTTGATTAGTAAAGGTGTCAAAACTGAACTGAAGAGATGGAGGAAGGGGTGGTTGGCTCACAAATGGAGAAATCCTGGAGAAGGTGCAGTGGGAGGATATGCAGGTGATAGAGATGAGATACAGCTGCCACTCTCTGAGTAAAGAAGTTCTCCCTCGTGTTACCCCTAAACTTTTTCCCCTCAACTTATGTCCTCTTGTTCGAATCTCCCCCACTCTCAATGGAAAAAGCCTATCCACATCAACTCTATCTATCCCCCTCATAATTTTAAATACCTCTATCAAGTCCCCCCTCAACCTTCTATGCTCCAAAGAATAAAGACCTAACCTGTTCAAACTTTCTCTGTAACTTAGGTGCTGAAACCCAGGTACCATTTCTAGTAAATCTCCTCTGTACTCTCTCTATTTTGTTGACATTTATCCTATAATTCGGTGACCAGAACTGTACACAATACTCCAAATTTGGCCTCACCAATGCCTTGTACAATTTTAACATTATATCCTAACTCCTATACTCCATGCTCTTATTTATAAAGGCCAGCATACCAAAAGCTTTCTTCACCACCCTATCCACATGAGATTCCACCTTCGGGGAACTATGCACCATTATTCCTAGATCACTCTGTTCTACTGCATTCCTCAATGCCCTACCATTTACCATGTATGTCCTATTTTGATTAGTCCTACCAAAATGTAGCACCTCACACTTATCAGCATTAAACTCCATCAGCCATCTTTCAGCCCACTCTTCTTACTGGCCTAAATTTCTCTGCAAGCTTTGAAAACCTACTTCATTATCCACAATGCCATCTATCTTAGTATCATCTGCATAGTTACTAATCCAATTTACCACCCCATCATCCAGATCATTAATGTATATGACAAACAACATTGGACCCAGTACAGATCCTTGAGGCACACCACTAGTCACCGGCCTCCAGCCTGACAAACAGTTATCCACCACAACTCTCTGGCATCTCCCATCCAGCCACTGTTGAATTCATTTCACTACTTCAATATTAATACCCAACAATTGAACTTTCCTAACTAACCTTCTGTGTGGAACCTTGTCATAGGCCTTACTGAAGTCCATATACACAAAATCCACTGCTTTAACCTTGTCAACTTTCCTAATGACCTCTTCAGAAAATTCAATAAGATTTGTCAAACATGACCTTCCACGCACAAATCCATGTTGACTGCTCCTAATTAGGAATAGTCAGCATGGCTTTGTCAAGGGCAGATCCTGTCTTACAAGCCTGATTGAATTTCTTTGAGGATGTGACTAAACACATTGATGAAGGAAGAACCGTAGATGTAGTGTATGTGGATTTCAGCAAGGCATTTGATAAGGTATCCCATGCAAGGCTTATTGAGAAAGTAAGGAGGCATGGGATCCAAAGGGACCTTGCTTTGTGGATCCAGAATTGGCTTGCTCACAAAAGGCAAAGAGTGATTGTAGACGACTTATATTCTTCATGGAGGTCGGTGACCAGTGGTGTGCTTCAGGAATCTGTTCTGGGACCCCTTCTGTTCGTGATTGTTATAAATGACCTGGATGAGGAAGTGGAGCGATGGGTTAGTAAATTTGCTGATGACACAAAGGTTGGGGGTGTTGTGGATAGTGTGGAGAGCTGTCAGGTTACTGCGGGACATCGATAGGACATAACATTGGACTGAGAAGTGGCAGATGGAGTTCAACCCAGATAAGCATGAGGTGGTTCATTTTGGTAGGTCAAACATGATGCAGAATACAGTATTAATAGTAAGACTCTTGGCAGTGTGGAGGACCAGAGGGATCTTGGGGTCCTAGACCATAGGACACTCAAAGCTGCTGTGCAGGTTGACTCTGTGGTTAAGGAGGTATACGGTGCATTGGGCTACAACAATCGTGGGATTGAGTTTAGGAGCCGAGAGGTAATGTTACAGCTATATAGAAACCTGGTCAGGTCCCACTTGGAGTAGTGAGCTCAGTTCTGGTCACCTCACTACAGGAAGGATGTGGAAACTATAGAAAGGGTGCAGAGGAGATTTACAAGGATGTTGCCTGGATTGGAGACCATGCCTTATGAGAATAGGTTGAGTGAACTTGTCCTTTTCTCCTTGGAGCAACGGAGGATGAGTGGTGACCTGATAGAGGTGTATAAGATGAGAGGCATTAATTGTGTGGATAGTCAGAAGCTTTTTCCCAGGGCTGAAATTTCTAGCACAAGAGGGCATATTTTTAAGGTGCTTGGAAGTAGATACTAAGCTGATGTCAGGATAAGTTGGTTTTTTTAGAACTCAGAGTGGTGAACACGTGGAATGGGCTGCCAGTGACAGTGGTGAAGGTAGATATGATAGGGTCTTTTAAGAAACTCCTGGATAGGTACCTGGAGCTTAAAAAAATAGTGGGCTATGGGTGACCTTAGGTAATTTTTAAGTAAGTACATGTTTGGCACAGCATTGTGGGCCGAAGGCCTGTATTGTGCTGTAGGTTTTCTATGTTTCTAAAAGTTACATGGAGAAGGCAGAATTGCCAAGGGATTAAGAGTGATAATAAATCAGCCTTGATGGAGTGGCAGAGCAGATCTGATGGTCCAATTTCTGTGGTCAGGAGTGCACATTCAAGCAAAAAAAAAGGACAATTGTGGCTGAAAGTCAAGACTGGCCAATAGTGGGTAAAAATGGAAAGTGGGATGAACTAGCTTCTTAAAATACAAATCCAAAGACCATTCCAGTTACACTCAAAGAACTAAAAGCAAGCTGCCGTTGCCAGTAGGGGGCTTCAGGCAGCCATCCTCAGAGCAAACTCCAGTTGGTGCCAGTGATTTCAATTTCCCCTGTCCTGCCCAGGGCACAGCACTTAGTAACGACACTCCATCAACCTACCGTTCTCTTTAACTCTTTCACCAGGTGGGCATACTGTGTGCTCTCTGGCCATCTGACAGCCGTCAATGTAATAATACCCCTCCCTGGGCTCACATATCGTATTGCGAGTGGCAGTACAGTTTTCTTTAGTTTGAAGTCCCAGCTCTGTAAATACGAAACATTTGAGGTTGATATTGAATTACAATAAACTGTTTTCTGTTTCAAGTAAGACAGAAGATGATATCAAACTGAATCAGGATTTGCCTGCTGAACCCCTCATGCCTGCTCCACCATTCAAAAAGATCTCAGCATCTCTCTCTCACACTATCCCCACATCACTCAAATCTAAAAATATAACACTCTTGGTCTTAAACATGCACAGCTGGTGAGCCTCTCAAAGTAGCTGTGCTCTTAATCCGACACTGTGACCCCATGTTCCAGATGCCCCAGCAAGGGAAGATGTTATTCTCGTCAATCCCACTAAAACTTTATTTTTTAAAAAGTGTATGATCATCTCTCATTCTCCTTCTAAACTCTAGAGTAATATAGGCCCAGTTAATCTTTCCTCATAAGACAATTCCTTATCCCAGGAATTCTTGTTAGGCTTCCTCTATCAAAAATATGTCCATCTTCAGACCAAAACACCAGACGTGTTCACAACATCCAGGTACAGTCTCACGAGAGCTCCACAAACATTTAAAATATACTCCGTTTTTCCATTATTAATCAAAGTGAATGAAGAATTTTATATTCCATTTACCACGTCACCCTTTCACTTAGCCTGTCCATATCCTTCCATTAACTTACACTGCAACCTGCTTTGTATCTGAAGCAAACTTAACATATCACTCAAAAAGCAATAGTTGCAGATGTTGGAAAATTGAAATAAAAACAGGAACTACAATAAATACAAATGTTAGTATTAAGCAACCAGAAAGCAACAAATTTCATGACAAATATCGGTGATATTAAACCCAATTCTGATTCTCAGAACCAGCTGATCTGTCGAGTGAGAGACAACCCAGTGCTTTTATTCCTTCCTGTTACTATTTCCTTATAATGGATTCTAACATTTCCTGATTAACTCATTCTGAGCTAACTGGTCTGTGTGACAACCAGTGCAGCCACTACGTCAACAGACAACTCTTTAATAACGTGGGATGCGGTCATTAGATCCTAACGATTTGTGGGTGCTCAGTGTCATTAATTTCTCCACTGCTACTTTTCATTAATTTATTTTAGCTCTCTATTGTCCCCAGACCAATGGTTCGCCACTATTTCTGGGAGTTTTCAGCATTTTCCTCTCTGAAGACAGGCAGAGAATATTAATTTCTCTAACACTTGCTTCTATACCAATGTATCATGTCTCAAGGATCAGAAGGAGCAACTTTACTCACCACATACATTTACATTAATGAGGAACTTGCTCTGGTGTGTTGTGTCGACATGTAAAAAAACATGCACATCAACCAGATCTTCCATTTGCCATTTTTCTTTCTCATTACTTAACCTTTTATGGTCTCATTTTCTGCTTCTGACTAAATGTGTCTAGTATTTAGCGTGCCTTTTTCGTGTCAATTTGATGATCATCTTCTTAAATCCGAAAGCAGAATCCCATTCCTCACCTTTAAGGAAGTCCATTTCTTTCATATAATAATCAATAGAACACATACACTCCAGGTGAAGATGCCAAATGGATATTAAAATGACTGGGGAACACTGCTTTCCAGATTAGAGGCCTCTGACCAGTGGGACATCAAAGTGATTGTTGCTGGGTACTCTATTGTGCATCATGCATATTAATGATTTATCACATCCTTGTAAATTGCTTTGATCTACAAAAGTGACAGATTTTTTAGAAGCACCATCTTTATTCCTTTGTCTTATATTTCTTAGCACTAATTCCTATTTTAGCATCGTTTCTCAGCTCTTTATTTAATTTGCTGTATTTTTATGTTTGTTTGCACTCTAAACTAAATTGAAATGTTGGAATTAAGGCTGCTGGTCATTTCTGACTCCCAGAAGAACCCGAAGGATCAGAAATTAAATCGAGATGCAACAAGCAATAACTGTTTTATTGATGAACAACAGAGTTGTTGGCACCTGGGCAAAGGAGCCAGCCTATATGGAAGTTTACTCGATACAAGTTTATTCTTGTCCACGGTATAGCTGAAAAATGTCGCATTAAAGTATTACCTTGTTTAACCTTGGTCGTAAGAACGATCAATAATATTAGTATTTTCAGGAGCACGATGATCCTGTATTGAATCTAAAACGTTTTATGTAACTTTCTGCAGTTTCACAAAGTTTTTTCATTGAAACCCCTGAAGAAAGTTTCCAGCTCTGGAGATTCTTGAGGTGTTTAACTCCCTGCCCAGCTTTGTACACAACACACCACGAGGGCAGTTGATACAAGTCTTTAGAAAGTGGGTGGAAACTGGAGCATTCAAAGGAAACCCATGTGGTCATGGGGAGAACGTACAAACTCCTTACAGACAGCGGTGGGATTCAAACTCCAATCTTACAGCTGGTGCACTGTAGTGTTACACTAACCACTACGTCACTATGCTACCCAATCTGAACCCAGTGAGTTAGTCTACCAGGGGTCTCTATTCTCAATCCTCCAATCCAAATTTTAGTTTCCCAATTCCTGGAACCCAGAATTCTTAATTACTATCCTGTCCTCTGAATGCCGATTCCTGCCTGTGTTCTGAACGCCTGGTCCCTACTCTCCAATCCCATGTTCCAGATCACTGGCTTAAATCCTGAATTCCCAGTTCCCGTCTCCTGCCTAGAAGTCTCAATCTCCGTCCTAGGTTCTGAATTCCAAGTATCTACACTCGGCTGCAGCGGTAGCATCCCTACGTCTTGAGAGATGATGGTGTGACAGGTTTCCTGGTGGTTCCTGGGGTTGTAGACTTGGGGTACTATTTGCATTTTCTTGGGTGGCTGTACAGACCAACCCTACAGTGACAGTCTCTTTCACTGCAGCTGCAGGCGGTGGAAGGTGCTATGGTGATGCAGCTCTGGCTTTTCTTCTGGCTCTCTTGTCGATGAGCAGTTTGCTCCTTGCTATCTCAGCACGTTGTACACCGCTTTTGACTGCAGCCCTCCGTGCTGTCTGAGCTTCAACTGTTTCCTCCCACGTGTTGAGGTCGATGCCTGCCAGCTTCATGTCACACTTGCAGGCATCCCTGTAGCGGAGGCACGGTCTTCCTCGTGGGTGGAAACCCTCGCCATGCGCCATGTCCTTGGGAACGCGACCCTGGTCCACCCGTTTGACATGGCCCAGGTATCTGAGGCGTCTGTGACTGAGTGGCGTGTGGATGCTGCAGGTGTCAGCCCATTGCAGAACCTCTGTTGGTGATTCTGTTCTACCAGATGAGCAAGGTGCACCTGAGGAAGTGTAGGTGGAATGAGTTTAGCCTCTTATCGTGGCTGATGTATGGTGTCCAAGCCTCGCTGGTGTAGAGGAGTGTGCTGAGCACACGTGCCTGGAACACGTTCAGCTTGGTCTTGTTTGTCAGCTGTCTGCTGTTCCACACTCCCTTGTACAGTCTGACCATGGCAGCTGCAGCTTTGCCAACCCTGCTGTTCTCCTGTGCTTCGAGGGACAGGAGCTGGTGATGGTCGGCCCAAGATAGGCGAAGGAGTCGACTACATCAAGAGAGCAACCATCAAGGGTGATGTTTGGGGTAAGATTCTGCACCCTGGGATGTTTGTGTTTTTCACTCCATTCTCTAACCTATAGAGACTGTTGTGTGTGTGTGGGGGGGGGGGGGAGGTGAAATTGCAGGTCAGCAGTTTCTTTAATACTCAAACCACCCTATCTGGCACCAACAATTATTCCCCAGTCATAGTCACTTAGATCACACTTCTTCCCCATTCTGATGTTTGGTCTGAACAACAACTGAACCTCTTGACCATGTCTGCATGTTTTTACCCATTGAGTTGTCTCCACATGATTGGTTGATTTGCTATTTGCATTAACAAGCAGTAGTAGAAGTGTACCTAATAAAGTGGCCACTGAGTGTAAATTCTCAATCCATACCTTGATTACACGATTTACACTCCAAACATTTCTCCCATCCAGTGTAACGGTCAGAGTATTCCCCATCTGGGCATTGTTCACACTGTGTGCTGAATTGACGAGTGCAGTGCTCAGATACTCTCTTACCTGCAACAAGACATGTACATGGGGAAAGGCAGGCATGGAGTTACAAAACAATCAGGTAACCAGTTACAATGCAGGTTATCAAAAAAAACCTCACCTGAGAAATGGTATTGTTACTAAACAAATAACATTAACTAAGGATCATTATGATACGCATCAGGGATTGTGTTGGCAAATTGGTATTGAGGTCTTTCTTTGATAAATCACTTGGTTACATTCCAGTTCTGTGGGTTTTGAGGCGGTTGGTAAGGCCAGTGTGGGCTACACAGTCTCTACCACAGCGGACTGTGTGACTGGGCAGGTTTGTGAGATGGCAAGTTTATCCTTCTATTGAAACTGGGCTTCTGTCTGTTCCCAATGAGCTGAATTGACCTTTATTACTTACATCCTTCATATACGTGAGTAAAAATCTTTACGTTACATCTCCATTCAAATGCGCAATTACAGTAATTTATAATATTATATACAACAGGAGAGTCAATATAACAGAAATATAGTTGCGTCAGCATGAATTAATCAGTCTGATGGGCTGGTGTTAGAAGCTGTCCCGGAGCCTGTTGGTCCTGGCTTTTATACTGCAGTACTGTTTCCCAGATGGTAGCTGCTGGAACAGTTTGTGGTTGGGGTGACTCAGGTCCCCAGTGATCCTTCAGGCCCTTTCTTGCACATCTTTATTTGCAAATGTCCTGAATATTGGGAAGTTCACATCTACAGATGGTCTGGGGGGCTATCCAGAACTACTCTCTGCAGAGTCCTGCAGTGAGGGAGGTACAGTTCCCATACCAGGTGGTGATGTAGCCCATCAGGATGCTCTCAATCGTGCCCCTATAGAAAGTTCTTAGAATTTTGGGAGCTATAGAAAACTTTTTCAATCGTTTGAAGTGAGAGAAGTACTGTTGTGCCTTTTTTCACCACCCAGCCAGTATGTACAGACCATGTGAGATCCTCGGTGATGTTTATGGCAAGGAACAAAAAGCTGATCACCCTCTCAACCCCAGCTCCATTGATGTCTATATGGGTCAGCCTGTCTCCATTCCTCCTGTAGTCCACAACCAGCTCCTTTGTATTTGCGACGTTGAGGGAGAGGTCGTCTTCTGGACGCCATTGTGTCAGGGTGATGATGTCCTCTCTGTAGGCTGCCTGATTATTATTTGAGATTAGTGTAGTGCCGTCAGCAAGTTTAATTAGCAGATTTGAGCTGTGGATGGCGACACAGTCATGGGTATACAGAGAGTAAAGGAGGGAGCTTAGTACACAGCCCCGAGTTGAGGGTCAGAGGTGAGGGAACTCACTCCTACCACCTGCCTGTGATCTGAGCGGAAGTCCAAGATCCAGTTACACAAGGCAGGGTGAAGGCTGAAGTCTTTGAGCTTCTTATCGAGCCTGGAAGGACTTATGGTGTTGAATCAGAGGGCACTAAAGCACAGAAAGAATCCCTTCGACCCATCTAGTCCTTGCTGATCTGGTCTTCTGCATAGCCTCACCTATGGAGAATTATGGCCTTCCAGACATCCCTCATCCATGCACCAATTCAACTGAACTCACATCTATCACTTAGCCTGGCAGCTCATTCCACACGCACTCTATCTAAGCATGCACCTTTTGGATACCCCTCATAATTTTTTTTTGAAGTTTATTCCTTCACGGTAGTGGTCCCCAACCCGTCGATCACAATCGGCTGGTCGATCTTTGAGACTTTCCCAGTAGATCTCAAAAAAAAAAAGAAAAAGTACACAAATACTGTTGAGAGATTGCTTCCAGCTTTCTAGTTCCGTTCTTTCTGCCCAGCACGCACGTGTGTAGCTCCCCCACCATGAACCGCGGTAGAAAAGACCAGAAGTAAAACCCCGCAACCTGGAAGCAACCTCTCTTTACAAACAGCTTCCGTAGTATGGGGTGTTGCTATATTCTCATTATCCTAATTTGTATTAACTTATCTTTATAATGCTCATGTTAGAACACTTCTCCCCCTTTAAATCCCAACATTCCCCAAACGTAAATAACTGGGAAACAAAAAACAGTGGTGTCATTATCTTGCGTACCTCTGAAACTTATACTAGTGTCTCAGTAACAGTTTACCAACACAAAACACCTGAAAAACGTGGCAGGTTCAATATTCAGTCTAACAAAGGAAACTGTCCATTCAAATATTCAGTCTGTCAGGAGGTTTGCGAGGGCGCTGTGCTGTAACAGATGAAAATTATGAAATCTAAGTATAGGAGCTGTCTTACTGACAGACACTTCAGACTGTCTCAAACTGGCTGTCTGCAGTTATGAGTCAAATTTCTCACTCCCAAATAATGGACAAAAAGTAGCAGTCAAGTATGACACTTGTGTTTACCCCGAGAAAGACTACCATGACCATGAACCCTGCGCGGGCACGTGTGCGCACATGCATGCACCTGCCGATTTTTTTCCTACAAATCAGTTTTGGCTTAATTGTCCCGATTCTGTTAATTAAAACGACACAGTGTACATACATTATTTCTACTTCCGGGTTGTGGGGTTTTACTTCCGGTCTTTTCTGCCTGGTGCGCATGCGTGTGACTAACCGATTCAGTAGGTCGATCTTGCCTTTCATTGAGGCCGAGGTTGGGGATCTCGGGCTTAAAAAGGTTGGTGACCACTACTTTACGGGATGTGGGCATCACCAGCTAAGCCAGCATTTATTGCCCATCCCTAGTTGCTGTCGAGAAGGTGGTGATGCGCTGCCTTCTTGAACCACTTCAGTCCCTGAGCTGTACGTACACCCAACGTGTTCTTAGGGGGAGAATTCCATGATTTTGACCCAGCAACAATGAAGGAATGGTGATATGTTTCCAGGTCAGGATGGTGAGTGACCTGGAAGGGGATTCCACGTGGTGGTGTTCCCAGGTATCTGCTGTTCTCGTTCTTCTAGACGGTAGTGGTCCTGGATCTGGAAGGAGCTGCCTTAGGAACTTGGTGTGCTTTTGCAGTAGTTCTTGTAGATAGTACACACTGCTCCAACTGAGAGTTTCATTGTACCTATGTATAATGACAATACAGATCATTCAATTCAAAATTCTTTGATGGTGGAGGGATTGGATGCTTGTGGAAGGGGCACTGATCAGGTGGGCTGCCTTGTACTGGATTGTGTCAAGCTTCTCAATTGTTGATGGAGCTGCACTCATCCAGGCGAGTGGCGAGTATTCCATTTCACTCCTGACCTGAGCCCTGTAAATGGTGGACAGGCTTTGAGGAGTTAGGAGGTGAGCTACACGCCACAGGATTCCTAGCTTTTGACCTGCTCTGGAAGCCAGGGTGTTTATATGGGCGAGACCATTCAGTTTCCTGTCAATGGTAACCCCCAGAATGTTGATCGTAAAGGGTTGACGAAGAAGGAATCTAACAGAGGATAGTGGACCATGGAAGAAAGAGAAAGTGTAGGGAACCACCTTCCCCTCACCTGACCTCAGCTATCACCAGCCAGCTTGTACTCCTGCCCTCCCCCCGCCCCCCACAACCTTCTTTTGGCTTCTGCCCTCAATTTCCAGTCTTGATGAATGGTCTCGGCCCAAAATATCAACTGTTTATTTCCTTCTGTAGATGCTGCCTGACTCACAGAGATCCTGCAGCATTTTGTGGGCATTGCTCAAGATTTCCAAACTCAGCAGATTTGTGTCTGTGTGTCATGTTGTTTGTTGTGCACCGAACCTGCTCCAGTTTTAGACGAGACCATGGGAATTAAAACATAGGCAGTCACTCAGCATTGTGAATGACTTGTTATCACAACTTCAGCTACCTCACTCCTCCTGTCTGTTTGCATTTGGACTGGTCGTTTGTAACTGTCATCTCTCTCTTCCCTTTCCATTTATTTATATATTCGGGTCTTTTGGTCATTTTGCAACAGGCCAGACTGTACAACATTATCTAAACTTTACAACATTACACAGACAAAGGGACTCAACCACCCCTTAATGTCTACATTACTTTATCACATCATGTCTTCTGGGATGTTTTTAAATGAACATTGTTATTCAGAAGTTGACACTGCACCATCCGTGAGTCAGAAGGTTGTGGGTTCAAGTCCAATTTCTGACACTTGTGCCCCAAATCTAGGCTGTCGTTCCAGTGAGTATCTCGGGAGAGATGTTAAACCACGGCCTTGTCTGTCTGCCTGCTCAGATGGAAGTGAAAGATCCTGTAGATCATTGACAGTTGACCTCTTACTGATCGACTGCTGATACAATGACATTTCGATAACAGATCAATTGTAACAGATTTATTATCTGTTACAGTGTCAGACGTCACTCCTGCAGTGTTGTCCCGAGGATGAGATGATTGACCTCCAACCACCACAGCCGTCTTCCTTTCTATCAGGTATGATTCCAACCAGTGGAGGGTTTCCCCCCTAATTCCCATTGACTCCATTTTAGCTGGGGCACCTTGGTGCCACACTCGGGTCAAATGCTACCTTGACATCGAGGGCTATCACTCACTTCACCTCTGATATTTAGCTCTTTGGTCCATGTTTGGACGAAGGAGGTGAGGAGGTCAGCAGCTGAGTGGCCTTGACGGAACCCAAACTGGGCATCTGCAAGCAGCTTATTGCTGAAGAGGTGCTACATGATAGCACTGTTGATGACCACTTCCACTACTTTGCTGATGATCTCAGAACTATTACATTACTATGCTCAAATCTCTAAAGAGTTTGCTTCAGGAAGCTGGTGTTGTGCCTACCTACGACACCATAGCCCATCCATCAGAGCCAACTAACCAGCGCTGGAGTTGCAGGCCTGTGAAGAACGTTGCTGTCAAATTCCTCAAGAACTGGTCATATGCATGAATGAGAAACCAATGGTTCAGTAGAAATATTAAAGACAGGCCTTCAATTCTCTATAACCAAAGGAGAAAGAGCAGTCTTTTATCTCATACTAAAAAGGGAAATGCCACTAATGAATCATTTCTTAATTTTAACCACTCATACGTTATGGATTTTTAAGTTTTAAAAAATCTATAGTTTCTATAGTGGTAGGGATTCCATACAATAGAGGCATGGCTTACCCGCTTCACATGATGGACAGCACCAACCATTATGTGTATACTCCAATTCTGTACAATCATCTACATGTGAAGCTTCCATTAACACCAGTGAGAGGATCAGGTTCAGTTGACCTGTAACTAAATAGTTAAATTAAGGAATTTTAATAGTGCTGGAGATCACACAGTAATACTGGTGATTATTTTATAAGTTACTTTACTGTATTCCATAGATTAATTGTATTCAAGAAAGGGAGTAGAGGTAGCCCAGGAAATTATAGACCATTGAGTCTTACTTCAGTGGTTGCTAAGTTGATGGAGAAGATCCTGAGAGGCAGGATATATGAACATTTGGAGAGGCATAATATGATTAGGAATAGTCAGCACGGCTTTGTCAAAGTGCCTTACGAGCCTGATTGAATTTTTTGAGGATGTCACTAAACACACTGATGAAGGTCGAGTGATAGATGTAGTTCAGCAAAGCATTTGATAAGGTACCCGGTGCAAGGCTTATTAAGAAAGTAAGGAGGCATGGATCCAAGGGGACATTGCTTTCTGAATCCAAAACTGACTTGCCCACAGAAGGCAAAAAATGGTTGTAGATGGGTCATATTCTGCATGGAGGTCGATAAACGGTGGTGTGCCTCAGAAATCTGTTCTGGGACCCTTTATCATGATTTTTATAAATGACCTGGATGAAGAAGTGGAGGGATGGGTTAGTAAATTTGCTAATGGCACAAAGGTTGGAGGAGTTGTAGATAGTGTGGAGGGCTGTCAGAAGTTACAGCAGGACATCGATAGGATGCAAAACTGGGCTGAGAAGTGGCAGATGGAGTTCAACCCAGATAAGTGTGAGCAGGTTCATTTTGGTAGATCAAATATAATGGCAGAATATAGTATTAATGGTAAGCCTCTTGTCAGTGTGGAGGATCAGAGGGATCTTAGGGTCCATGTCCATAGGACACCCAAAGCTGCTGTGCAGGTTGACTCTGTGGTTAAGAAGGCACACAGTGCATTGGCCTTCTTCAATCGTGGGATTGAGCTAGGAGCTGAGAGGTAATGTTGCAGCTATCTAGAAACCCGGTCAGGTCCCACTTGGAGTACTGTGCTCAGTTCTGGTCGCCTTACTACAGGAAGGATGTGGAAGCCATAGAAAGGGTGCAGAGGAGATTTACAAGGATGTTGCCTGGACTGGGGAGCCTGCCTTATGAGAATAGACTGAGTGAACTCGGCCTTTTCTCCTTGGAGTCATGGAGGATGAGAGGCGACCTGATAGAGGTGTATAATATCATGAGAGGCATTGATCGTGTGGATAGTCAGAGGCTTTTTCCCAGGGCTGAAATGGCTAACATGAGGGTGCAATTTAAGCTGCTTGGACAGAGGACATGTCAGGGGTAAGTTGTTTTTTTATTATACACAGAGAGTGGTGAGTGCATGAAATGGGCTGCCGGCCACAGCAGTGGAGGCAGATAAGAGAGGGTCTCTTGAGAGACTTCTGGATAGGTACATGGAGCTTAGAAAAATGGAGAGCTAAGGGTAACCCCAAGTAATTTCTAAAGTAAGTGCATGTTCAGCACAGCATTGTGGGCCGAAGGGCCTCTATTGAGCTGTAGGTTTTCTATCTATGTTTCATCTCACAAAGCAGTACAGATTTACAACACTCCTGCTTTCCATCAAATGTTCAGGCCAACTTCTTTGCAGATTTTCAATGTCTAGATAAAGGTACTTTTGTGATGAATACAGAATTTAATCGATAATTAAGTGAAAATAAACTGTAACAGTTACTCAGCTTACTTCAAAAGTCATTGTACTTAGAAGTTACTTGAACACAGAAAATGCTGAAAATTTTCAGCAAGTCAGTTAGTATCAGAGGGAAAGAAACAGTTGACTTTTCAGGTTGACGAGCAAATAGCTACAGATGCTGGAAAAACAACAAAAAGCAAACTCTAGGATGCTGGATTGCTATTTCTCTGGTAGATCACTTGCTTAAACTTCAGTTCCACCTGTTCGGAGGTGGTTGATAAGACAAATATCGGCCCCACAGTGGAGTGTGAGATTGGATGGGCGAGTAGTTTGTGAGATGGTGTGATTCTTCTATTTACACTGGGCTTTCAGTAGTCATAGAGTCACCCACATTTAATGAGCGTTACTGAATATTCTGAAACAAAATTGGAACACAGTCTTCACCTACCCACAGTGACTCTGCTGTTGAAAGCTGGAGCCACATTTTTCCACCTTCAACCCCTTGGGCTCTGTCCTATCACAGACAATCCATGTGTTTCATCCCATCCTCCCCACTTTTCAGCTCTGGCACAGGGTTATTGATCAGTATATTCTATGTTTCTTTCAGCAGATACTGACTGACCAATCAAAATTACACATTCGTTTTATTGGAAACATGTAAAGACAACTGTGTGGAAGTATAGTATTTTAATCCGGCGAACGGTCTTTGAATGGGACCATCTACATACCTGCGAATAACGTTGCAAGTTTAGGAATCCCCATCGGATGATAAACAATGAGATTTTTGGGAGGACAGTCTGATTTCCAATCTGCACTCTTCTATAACGCACCTGTAAAACATGACAGCAAAGACCAACATCCTGTTATTGGTCCTGATGAAGGATCTCAGCCTGAACTGTCGACTGTTTATTCATTTCCATAGATGCTGCCCAACCTACTGAGTTCCTCCAGCAATTTGTGTGTGTTGCTAAGCATTTAACAACAGTTTTTCAACATCAAATTTCAAATTGTACAAATAGAAAAATGAAAAAAAAAAATAGAGAATATGAGTTGTAGAGTCCTTGAAACTGCGACAGTTGTAGAATCACTCAGTATTTGGACGAGTGAGGTTGTCTACACTGGTTCAGGAGCCTGATAAGAACACAAGAATGATTGAGGGGTGATAACTGTTGCTGAACCTGGTGGTGTGGGGGTCACGGAAGGAACAGATCTGGAATATATGTAAGTGCCATTACAGAGTCAAATGCCACAATGATAGTGGACAGTATAAAGCTAATCATTCATTACAAGATCTCCCAGCTCGTTGATACAGTAGTTCTTTCTGCACAATAAGGTAGGCAACAGCTATGTCAGCGTAGGTGGCCGATTGTTGACAGGAAATTCTGAAGCAATAACTTACCTCAGAGTTGTAAATAAGGAGAATGCTCTTTTAATGACCCATTGGTGAGTACATCAACGTGGGTGTAAAGGGACAGCAAGGTCATTTTTTCATGTGTGATTCCCAGTTACACAGACCCCCATGCTGCAAAACGTTAGTGATGGGACCTTTGAACCTTCTGAAGATCCTCTTGAAGGTGGTAATTTCTGGCACTTGTATGGTGCAAATATTTGTTACTTCTCAAAGGTTCTACCCAACTACTTCATTTTTTTATCGGCTGCAGGAAAGAATTCAGAGTGGGGTGGGGTGGGGGAGAGGGGGAGGAGAGCGAGAGCAGGGCGGGGCGGGGAGAGGGGGAGCGGGGGCCGGGGCCGGGGAGAGAGCGAGGGCGGGGGAGGCGGGAGCGGGGGCCGGGGCCGGGGAGAGAGCGGGGGAGGAGAGGGAGAGGGAGCGGGGGCCGGGGAGAGGGAGCGGGGGCCGGGGAGAGGGAGAGTTTAACACGTGCGACTCCATTGCAGACATCCCACTTCCCCTGGGAGTCTCCCGCAAACTGAAGTCGACGTTTTCTTTGACACCCCCAAACCCCTCAGTCATTTTCCTTTTACTTCTTGTCAAAATCCATTTCATACCATCAGTAAACACCCCAGCTGAATTTACCGAGACGGCTACACTCAGACACTTCACAGCTGATTTAAAAACCCGTCCAGTCGGCTGGCGCGCTCACGGGCTTTTTCATTAAAAATGTCTCCCCTTCAACTGTGCATCCCACAGTCCCTGGCACATTGACAGAACATAGTCTGGAATTAAAACTCTCCTCACTTACCTGCGCCGGTTCTGTAGTGGCATCCGCACCAAACTTCGGAGCGAGACTTCTGCGTGTGACACAAAGGAGAAGTGAACCACTTTCCCACTTTGATAAGTGAACCAACCAGCCGATTGCAGGCGTCTCCCCACGGCTATATCGCGTGACACCGGTCTCATCGCCTGTTTCTAATGCCACACCCCTCAAGAAAACCAAATTAGGCTCGGTGCGAGTAAACCATCTCTTTTACACCCCCACTGCTTCAGTCACTTCATGGTTAAGACATGAGCTCTGAAATGCAGACATCCCACCCTGCAAAAACTCGTTTCAGGGAGGTACAGTAGCACCCCCGCCCCCACCCGCAACCCATATCCTCCCCACCCCGGTCGATCTCCAAGAGTGTATGTAATACTTTGTTTAGTGATTTTGTCTAATCTCTAAACCAAGTTGGGTATATGCAGAAAATGTGACGTTAAAATATGTACTTATATTATAATGGAGTCTTTTTTTTATTCTATTACAACTTTAAGCAATACAGGAAGTTTGGCCTCATCGCTAAGGATATTAATAGAGTAGCTCCTTAGCAGCTAGCCAGCTAGTTTAAATAATGTTAGCTATACTAATGAACGAATGACACCTGTTAAACTCACCTCAACATGTCTTTTACATTTTAACCCACCGTGGGCAATAGAAAAGTCACTGTTGCAAACAGTGCAGCGAACAACACTGTCATTGCTTTTGAGGTTCACTGTAAAACCCGCTCACGGAGAAAACTTCTTCAGTGTAGGCATCACTGGCAGAGGCTTTGCAGTAGAATTTAAAGAGCAAACACGAGGAAATCTGCAGATGCTGGAAATTCAAACAACAACACACACAAAATGTTGTTCCACCAGCATTTTGTGTGTGTTGTTTGAATTTCCAGCATCCGCAGATTTCCTCGTGTTTGCTCACGGAGAAAACTGACAGGTCTACTTAGCCGGAAGAGAGACCAATCAGGATGCTCCCTCTCGCTCTCAAAAAAATCGATTTCTGGGATATTGTATTAAATTTGCAGACGTCAGGGAGCTATCGACTGACTGCACCTTACCGCTGAAGCAATTTAGTAAGTGTTTTATATTCCAATTTGTTTCAGTGGACGAATGTCAAAGGACAGGTTCTGTACCACGTGTCCTGATAGCAAATTGTACAATAAAAGAAACTTCATTGACCAGTTACATTTTTATGTGGCTCTGACGACAGTTCAGAGGCTGAGTATTCAGTGGAAGGGGCCATATACCAGCCCAAATGTTTTCCACCAACTTCAGGATAAAGAGTGTAATGGAAACTTGTCCATCTGCCTAGTCAGTGCAGTTCCAACAACACACCATTCGGGATAAAGCAAGTCTCATCCGTGAGGACTTTTTATGCATCCAGGACACTATCTGTGACAGATTAAAAATGAACAACACCAAAACTTCATTAAATGCAGAAAACACAGACTGGGTTTAGCATTGAAATGAAAGTTCAAGTTCAAATGTGAATCTTTCCCATGGACGCCTGCGCCCCCTCCTGGATGGCGGTGGTATTGCTTCACAAATAATCTGAAAGGGAAATCAATACACAGTCGACTTTTTTGGACCAAGACCCTTCAGCAGGACTTGAAAGGAAGGGGGAAAATGCTGGAATAAAATGGTGGGAAAGGGTGATGGAGGACTAGCTAGAAAGTGATGAGTGAAACCAGGTAGATGGGAAAGGCAAATGACTGAGAAAGAGAGAATCTGAAAGGAGAAAGTGGACCATGTGAGAAAGGGGCACCATGGAGAAGTGATGGGCAGCTGATAAGAGGCCAGAGTGGGGAATAGAAGAAGAGGGAGGGGGAGAGAAAATCATTTTACCAGAGAAATAAATCGATGTTCATTCCATCAGGTTGGGAGCAAACAGGATGGAATATGAGATGTTGCTCCCCCACCATGACAGTGGCCTCACTGTAGTAAATGAGGAGTCAGTGAACAGGAATGGGAATAGGAATTGAACCAGTTGGCCACTGGGAAATTCTGCTTATGGTGGATGGAGCAGAGGTGTTCAACAAAACGGGCCCCCAATCGGGTCTCATCAATGTAGAGGAGGCCGCATTGGGAACACTAGACACAATAGATGACCCCAGCAGTTTCATCGGCGAAGTGTTGCTTCACCTGGAATGACTGTTTGGTGCTCGAATGGAGGTGGGGGAGAAGGCGAATGAGCAGGAGGAACACTTTGGCCACTTTCTGGGATAAGTGGCAGGAGGAAGAATAGTGGGATGGGACACATGGACAAGGGAACAATGGAGGGACCAGACTTCCGATTCGGAATCAGGCTCATTACCACTAACACCCGTTGTGAAATTCTTTGTTTTCTGGCAAAAGTAGAAGACATGAAATATTAGTGTAAGTAATTATAAAAATAGCTACATGGATAGCAACAGACTCTCAGTGGTCATTTTATTAGATACCTCCTGTACTTGGCAATAAAGGGGGCACTGAATGTATGTCTGTGACCTTCTGCTGCTGTAGCCCAACTACTTGACGTGGTATGTTTTCAGAGATGCCCTTTTGCAATTCACTGTTCTAACAGGCGGTTGTTTGAGTTACTCCCACCTTCCCGTCGGCTTGGACCAGTCTGACGTTTCTCCTCTCATTTCTCTCATTAACAAGGTGTTTTCACTCACCGAAATGCCACTCACTAGGTGATTTTTGTTTCCGCACCATTCTCTGTAAACTCTTAAAGACTGTTGTGTGTGAAACTCTAGAAGATCAGTTTCTGAGATACTCAGATCACATCTGGTACTAACATTCATTCCATCGTCAAAGTCACTCAGATCAAACTTCTTCCCCATTCCGACATTTGGTCTGAAGAACAATTAATTAACTTCATGACTACGTCTGCATGCTTTAACGCACTGAGTCAAAGCCACGATTGTCTGATTAGATAGTTGCATCAATGAGCAGGTGTACAGTACCTAATAAAGTGGCTAAATGGATAGCTGCATACAGTTGCAAGAAAATGTTTGTGAACACTGCAATTACCTTGTTTTCTGCATTAATTATTCATAAAACGTGAGCTGATCTTCATCTAAGTCACTATAAAAGACAAACACAAACTGCCTAAACTAATAATACTCAAACGATTCTACATCTTCTCGTTATACTGAGCACACCATTTAAACAATGACAGTCTAGGTTCAGAAAAGTATGTGATCTCTGGGTTAAAGCCTTCTAACAAAGCTATTTGGAGTCAGGTGTTCCAATCAATGAGATGAGATTGGAGGTGTGGGTTGTAGAGTTGCCCTCCCCTATTTAAAAAAAAGACACACAAAGTCAGGTTACTGGCAGATACTGGACTTCTCAAGAAAGATTTCTTTATGTGCACCATGCCTCACTCAAAACAACTTTCAGAGGACCTTAGAAGAAGTATTGTAGAGATGCATGAAGCTGGAAAAGGCTACAAAAGCATTTTTAAGGACCTGATAGTTCATCAGTCCCAGTCCACAGTAAGAGAAATTGTCTCCAAATGGAGAAAGTTCAGTACCGTTGCTACTCTCCCTCGGAGATCATAAGAGCACAATGTGCAATGGTGAAGGAGGTTAAACAGAACCCAAAGGTAACAGCAAAAGATCTGCAGAAATCTCTACAACTTGCTAAACTCTGTTCATGTGACCACTACAAGAAAAACACTGAACAAGAACAGTATTTATGGAAGAACACCATGGAGGAAATCACTGCTCTCCAAACAGAAACATTGCTGCACGTCTCAAGTTTGCAAAGACCACCTGGATGTTCCATAATGCTTCTGGGACAATAATCTGTGGACAGATGAGACAAAAGTTGAACTATTTGGCAGAAATGCACACCCTATGCTTGTTGGCAAAAGGATACTGCATATCAATATCAAAACCTCTCAACAACTGTGAAGCATGGTGGAAGGAGCATCGTGCCTCAGGGACTGGACAGCTTGTGATCGTTGAGGGAAGAATGAATTCAAAAGTGTATCAAGACATTTTACAGGAGAATGTCAAGGTAGTGGCCTGTCACCTAAAGCTCAATAGAAGTTGGATGATACAACAAAAAAATGATTCAAAACACAAGAGTAAATCAACAATAGAATGGTTAAAAGAGAAGAAAATTCATGTTGTGAAATGCCAAGTCAGAGTCCAGATCTTAACCCAATTGAGATGCTGTGGCATGACCTGAAGAGGGATTTCACTAAGGTATCCCGGAAATATTGATGAACTGAAACCGCTTTGTATGGAGGAATGGTCTAAAATTCCTCCAAGCAGATCAACGGTAACTGGAAATGTTTGGTTGAAGTTATTGCTGTACAAGGAGGTCACACTAGTTATTGAAAGCAAAGGTTCACATACTTTTCCCAACAAATACATGTAATATTGGATCATTTTTCTCAATAAATAAATGAACAAGTCTAATGATTTTGTGTTATTTACTTAAGTGGGTTCACGTTATCTAGTATAGGACTTAAGTGAAGATCTGATCACATTTTAGATCATATTTATTCAGAAACAGAAAGAATTCTTTAGGGTTCACAAACTTTCTATCACTGCTGAACATATTGTGCAAAGGTGTAAGGTGCATATATATAGCTAGAGTGCCTAAAATATTTGCCTAATACTGTGGCAATTTTATATATTGCACAGGCAAGGAGAGGGGAATCATGGTTGGGAAAAGGGGAAGGGAGAGGAAAGGTAGCAGGAAATACCATAAAGATATTCTTTTATAATCAATAAACCAATTGTTTGGAAACAAATGACCTTGTGTGATTTCTCAGGGCTGGGTACATCTGCACCCGTACCATCCTCCACCCCAGCACTCCTTCTCTGCCACGTGTTCCACACCCCTCCTGCAGCACAACACCATCACCATTCCCAGCATATTTGCTCCTGCCAGATTAACAAACACATCCTCTAATGCACGTCGACAGATTCAGTGCTGTGCTAAAGTCTTAGGCACCCTAGATGTATACATGTACCTAAGACAATGGCAGAGCACTGTAGATACTAGATGGATACCTACCGACAGAGGGTGAATGAGATGTTGTGAACTAGGATCCAGTCACTGAAGCTTTGAAGAGACTGAGCTGAGTGAAGGTGGAAACAATATCCAGCAGTCAATAGGAAGAAGTACAGTCAACATACAATGAAACAACACTACAACTAACCCTATTTCCAGAGATTAAAACATTCAGTCCGGGTTTCAGGTCCACTGATCAGTCTGTGGGTGACTCCTGCTTAAGGCCGGCCCATCAGAAGCACTGCTGATAAATCCCTACCCTTTACATTCAATGGATAATGGTCTGTAATCCCACCACTTTCCACATGTTGTAACCATCAGATACATCTTCATCTCCTCTTTCAGAATTCCAAAGGGGCTGTTTTCTCTGTGACTCCCTGATTCACTCTTCAATCTCCACCAAATGTCCCTCTTCTCCTGGTTCTTTCCCCTGCAATCACGTGCTGTGACGGCTGAAATGAGGCTGAGACTGAACCTGGTTGATATTAAAAAGTCTTTATTCATTAGATTGGATTAATTAAGGAATCATATGCAATAAGGATAGTAAGAGTTTATAGAGAAATTGTGAAAGGCAGTATAATTAGGAAAAGTGAACTTGTTCATTTTGGAAGGTGGAACAAAATAAAATAAACAAAATAAAAGGGAAGTGTTACTTCTTCAGAATTGTTATTTTAATAGTTCCATTCAGCTAAAAACATTTTATTGACTATTTGCACTTGTACACAGTGTCTGAGGTTTCTTGCTGAAGTGTCCAACAATAATCAGCCAGCATTGATGGATTCCAGTTGCCCTGATACTGTTTATCCCCCATGACTGCAATGTCCCGGTGAAACCCTTCCCCCAAGCTCATTACTGACCGGAACAAGATTTACAAGGAAGAAGTCTAAATGCAAATGCAAAAACGAATTGAGTGACATGTTACACTCATGGTTTTGTGTGCTTGAAGCATGTTGTCAGCCAGTTGCACAGTCTGGTGCTCTGTAATGGCCAAGGAAATTTTCAACATGCTTGAATGCATTCCTGGCGATTTTCTCTGGTCCCACTAGACGTTCTTCAAATTGCCTGTCATTGGTGACCTGTTTAATTTGTGGACCAACAGTAATGCCTTCCTTACTATTGGCATCAGTTATTCTGACGAATTATGAATTGAAATGATAAATATAGTCGATTTTTAAGAAAATGGTGCATGATAGGGAAACTTCGTGGTTCAAGATCGGCAACCCAAGATCCAAAAGATGCATGATAAAGTATTGAGGAAGCAATATCTTCGTTGTCCAGTGTAATTAGTATTTAATTTTCCTTCCTGTTGATGGAGTCCTACATTAATCTTCCATTACTTAACATCTATTCTACACAATGGTTCAATGCTCAATGTTACATATTATCTATGTTTGTATCATAATAAATTTGCAATACATTTTCAGCCTTTGTTATTTTGTAAAAACAGAGCTTCTATGTCATGTAATAAACAATGTATTAAAGTTTACCTATTGGCAATTATTAATGATTGCCAATAAGTAGTAAAAAAGACAAAACCAATCACTGACCCAAACCACACAACATAGTGATAGAAAGCACTACAAGTGTCCGACAACTTTTTGTCTCCCTCTTGTTGTCCTTGTCTCTATATCCAGCTCTTCGAATAAGTCACAACCCATCTTAATATTCCCACTAGCACAACAAAATTGCCCCTTTTTATATCCTTCAAGATCCCTTACTCTAATGCATGGGGAAGTGCCAGATCATATTTACACCTGCAGAATCTTCTCCCCCTTCCCAGACAAACGTATTTTCCACCATTATCTACTGGGATAATGTGTTATAGACTAGTACTCACACTAAACTCTCCAAACACTGCTGTGGACTGGTTCCTTGTACTTTCTCCAAACATTCCCACATTCTAAACAAACACCATTTTGTCTTGAGACTTCTGGTAAGATGGCGATTGCTTAGCTGCTCCGAACTTTTGTTCCGTTACTGTCGCTACCTTTGCACTAAATGTCTCCATTTTATAAACCTTAGTTAGGAATTATTTCGGTATCTCTTACTTGCCTGTGAATATATCTAACCTACAATGTCTAGCAAGAGTTCTAAATCCGGGAGAAAAGAAACTACGACCCCGTCGGACGTGACGATGGAGGCGCTTGAAAATCTCCGAGACGAAATCTTAAAGGAAATTAAAACCGCTTTCAAACAGTTAGAAGAGAAACTGGATCGGATCAATGATAAAGTGGACAAACATGCTGAACACTTATCTCGCATCGATTTGACTTCTGAAGCTTTAGAAAGTCGGGTTCGATACTTGGAGACTCTCTGTTCCAGCTTAGAGGAAAAATCTAACAAACTTCTTTCCAAAATGGTGGATCTCGAAAATCGCAGCAGACGCTGCAATATCAGAATTCTGGGATTACCAGAGGCAACTGAGAAGGGGTCAACCGTGAAGTTTTTCGCCGAGTTTCTCTGTGAGTTATTCGGGAAAGATTTGCTTCCGAACCCGCCCGAGCTCGAACGGGCACACAGAGTTAACGTCCCTCCCGGAATTCTGGGCTCCTGTCCGCGACCAGTAATCTTGTGTTTCCATCAATACCAGGTAAAACACAGTCTGATTGTGGAGGCACGTTGCAGAGGCTCTTTTTCTTTCCAGGATACAACCATTCGCTTTGTGGAAGATTTTGCACCCCAGACCTTAAAGATGCGCGCTGAGTATAAAGGCGTAATGAAAGTGCTTTTTGATCGTGGTTTCAAACCTTCCTTTCGTAATCTTGCTGACCTAAGAATCAAGTTTAATACCGGGGAATTCAAGTGGTTCAAATCAGCGAGGGAAGCTGAAGCATTTGTGGCAAGTCTTCCGGCTATTCAGTCATCTTCAGAATCTGATCGGACCTCCTAAAATGGTGGATAAGTACTCCTCTTAGTAAAATTACTTTCTCTGGACTCGGAATTCACTTGAATCACTCAGACATTATTCACTGAAACTCTAAAGGCTGTTGACAATCTCTCCCGGGATTTGGTGTGTGTGTAATCTATTTTTACCTCTGTATAACTTTACCTACAGAGTTCTACAACTAATTCTAACTTGTTTTGGAGGTTTGAAGTCTTTAGTGAAGGCCTCCCTGTTTGTTGGTTCACAGTTCAACTGCTGATTTATTTTTCCTCTGTTTTAAATATTTATTTATTTTATCTTTTTCTTTTCTTCACCCCCTTTTTTTCCCATTCTCTGAATTTTTTTTTCTCCCTTCTCGGTAAACGGTTGATAAATACTCGTCTTGAATTTATAATTTTCCCCTTCCTCTTTTTTTCTTTTTCCTTCTTACCTTTTTTTTACCTTTTCTTACTTTATTCTCCTATAATATTTCGCGGGTAGGTTAGTTTTGGTTTTCTTCCGATTTTCTCTGTATTAAGTTGTATATCTTGGCAGAAGGTGTTCTAATCTGTAGTTATGTTTTCTAGTGCATAAACTAGTTACTGTTTGTTATAGCATTTATATGGAACTGCTGTCAATGACACAGATCTGGAAGTTGTATTTGGGTTAATTTTTTTGGTAGAGCTAGCTACTTGTTTTGGTAGCCGTCTAGTTTTGGGTTGTGTGGGTGGGGTGCATTTTCCAGTTCCAACATTTCTTTATTGTTTAGGACATGTTTATATTTTGACCTTACGAATCTATGTTTACATCTCTGCTCCCAGACTGCTATTGTACTGCTTGATTTTTTATATGCCTGCTGCCTTTTATGCATTAGTAATTGATAATGGCTAGTGCACTTAAATTTGTGAGCTGGAATGTAAAGGGACTGAACCACCCTGTTAAAAGGAGGAAGGTATTCTCACATATTAAACAACTCAAAGCTGACATTGCTTTCCTCCAAGAAACTCATATTCGTTGTTTTGATAACTCCCGGCTTCTGTCCAAGTGGGCGGGTCAGCATTTTCATTCATCCTTTGCCGCTAAGGCTAGGGGAGTCTCCATTCTTATTAACTCAAATATTCCTTTTGAACTCCATAATAAAATATCGGACACAAATGGCCGTTTTATTATTGTTTCTGGTAAACTATATAACACTAAAGTTGCACTAGCAAACCTGTATGCCCCCAACTTTGATGATGTTAACTTTTTTGAACGGTTTTTTTCCTCACTACCAGACTTAAACTCATACTCTCTTATATTGGGTGGTGACTTTAACTGTTGGTTGGATCCTAAACTGGACCGATCGTCCTCTGTTACCAGATCACCTACCAAATCTGCCTTAGCTATTCAGTTGTTTCTCTCTAATTTTGGTATCTCTGATATTTGGCGTTTCCTCCATCCTACGGAGAGAGATTATTCCTTTTTCTCACATGTTCACCATACATTCACTAGAATTGACTATTTCCTACTCGATAACCAACTTATCCCATTTGCCCACACTTGTGACTATCAGAGTATACTGATTTCTGACCATGCCCCAATTACCCTCTCTCTGAACTTTCCCGGTCTCCCTCAGAGGAACAAACACTGGCGGTTCGATTCAACTTTATTATCGGATGATGATTTCGTAAAATTTATTAAAGACCAGATAACCTTCTATTTTAACACTAATACATCACCTGAAGTGCCATCCCAGATTGTCTGGGATGCCATGAAAGCATATTTGAGGGGTCAAATAATCTCTTACACAGCAAATCTCAATAGAAGATCCCGTGCAGATCGAGCAGACCTCATTAACCAGATCAAAGATGTGGATCAATTATATGCCCAAACTAAGAACCCTGAATTATACAAGAAGCGCGTTGAACTCCAAACTAAATTTAACCTTCTGTCCACTCAACCTGTCGAACGCCAACTTCTCGAAAGCAAGAGCCGCTTTTACATTCATGGGGATAAGTCTGGTAAATCCCTAGCCAATCAGCTGAGGCGTTCTAAAGCCAAACAACATATTACAAAGATCCGGAAGGAGAACGGAGACTTTACATCGGATCATTTAGAAATTAATGACACATTTAAAAAATTTTATTCTCGGCTTTATTCCTCTGAATCCCTGAATGACAATATCTCTGTGGATCAATTTTTACAGAATCTGAATATCCCCTCACTTTCATCTGATTTCAAAGCCAAACTTAATGTGCCTATATCACTAGAAGAAATATCTTCTGCAATTTCTGCACTATCCTCAGGGAAATCTCCTGGACCTGATGGGTTCCCTGTGGAATTTTATAAATCATTCTCCTCACTTCTTTCTCCTCAGTTACTTTCAGTATTATCTGACTCGTTTAACTACGGCAAATTGCCACCCTCTTTCAATGAGGCATCTATTATTCTTCTTTTAAAAAAGGGCAAAGACCCAACAGAGTGTTCCTCGTACAGGCCGATCTCTCTGCTCAATGTTGATGTAAAGATCTTAGCTAAAGTGTTGGCTCATAGATTAGAAACCGTTATTCCCTCCATTATCTCGGATGACCAAACAGGCTTTATTAAAAACCGCCTCCCTTTTTTTAACATTTGGTGTCTATTTAATATTTTATACTCAGTTCCAACTGGGACTCCTGAATGTGTTATCTCCCTTGATGCGGAGAAAGCATTTGATCGTATAGAGTGGAACTACCTTTTTGCAGTCTTAGAAAAATTTGACCTCGGCCAAAGTTTCATCTCTTGGATCCAATTGCCGTACCTGTGTCCTACTGCTTCTGTTCTAACTAACTTTCAGAAATCCCAAGTATTCAATCTCAAACGCGGCACCCATCAGGGATGCCCCTTAAGTCCCTTTCTCTTTGATTTGGCTATAGAACCTCTGGCGATAGCATTTCGAAAATGTCCTGAACTGACCGGGATTTGGAGAGGGGGTGTTGAGCATAAAGTCTCTCTCTATGCTGATGACTTACTACTCTTTCTCTCATATCCGTCTACATCCTTACCTCTAATGTTTTCACTTCTTGACCAGTTTAGCCAGATCTCTGGCTATAAACTCAACTTACATAAGAGTGAACTTTTCCCAATTAATAAAGAAGCACAAGAACTAATATTTCGTGATCTCCCTTTTAAAGTAGTCCATAATCAATTTACTTACCTTGGAATTACAGTCACAAGGAAGTTTAAAAATCTCTTTTGTGAAAACTTTGTCAATCTTTCATATGCTACAAAACAGAATCTGGTACAATGGTCACCTCTATCTATGTCCTTGGTAGGTCATATCAATGTTGTCAAAATGTATGTTCTCCCCAAATTTTTATACTTATTTCAATCTATCCCAATTTTTATTCCTAAATCTTTTTTTGATTCCTTAGACTCTATTATTTTGTCATATCTGTGGCAGAATAAGCGCCCTAGAATTAATAAAATCCACCTCCAAAAATCTAAAAAAGAGGGTGGCATGGCTTTACCTAACTTTCGCTTATATTACTGGGCAGCTAATATACGTTGTGCTGCCTTCTGGTCTTTCTTCCACGGTCAACCTGAGTGCCCTAACTGGGTGGCAATGGAGTTGAGCTCCACTAAAGAATTATCTATATCTGCACTTCTTGGCTCTGCACTCCCTAGCAGTCTGCCCAGATCAATAGCTAATCCTCTGGTTAGACACACTCTGCGTATATGGGCTCAGTTCAGGAAATGCTATGGTTTCCAGGGGTTTTCCATTTCTAGCCCTGTCGCACATAATCACCTTTTTTTACCTACCACGTTCGATTCAGCATTCCATGTTTGGTACAGGAAGGGCATTAGACATTTTGAAGATCTCTTCATTGATAACCACTTCGCTTCTTTTCAACAGCTCTCTGTTAAGTTCAACCTGCCTAACGCTCACTTTTTCAGAGATCTCCAAATCCGACACTTTACTGCTCCTTTAATTCCTAACTTTCCTGAAATGCCTGCGAAAAATGCTATGGACCTATTTCTCTCCATTAATCCACTAGGTAAAGGTTTAATTTCAATTATCCAAGATAAACTAGCAGCCTTATGACGGGCCCCTGTGGATAAAATTAAAATGGCCTGGGAGCAGGATTTAAATATCTCCTTATCCGAGGAGAGCTGGGACTCAGTCCTCAAATCGGTTAACTCAACCTCTCTTTGTGCTTGCCATTGTCTCTTACAGTTTAAGATTGTTCATAGAGCCCATATGTCTAAATCTAAACTATCTCGATTCTACCCTGGCATTAGTCCGCTCTGTGATAAATGCAAGAGGGGTGAGGCCTCTCTCATCCATATGTACTGGTTCTGTCCTAGCTTGGAGAAATTCTGGAAAGATGTCTTCACTACATTATCGGGTATTCTGAATCAGCACCTAGAACCTAACCCCTTAATTGCTCTGTTCGGTTTTTGGGGCGAGACAGATTTATGTCTGGGTCCGACCAAATGCCGAATACTATCCTTTGCCTCTCTCCTGGCGAGACGCTTGATCCTCCTTAGATGGAGAGATGTTGCCCCGCCCACTCATGCGTAATGGCTTAACGACATTATGGCCTGCTTGGACCTCGAAAAAATTCATTATTCAGTTCTCAATTCGGATTTAAAGTTCCATAAGGTCTGGGGGCCTTTTATCGAGTACTTTCATAACCTTCCTCTTGACTAGCGTTTTTTTTTCTTTTCGGTCCCTTGCTTTCAGCTCCCTTTCTTTTTCTGGTAGTAGGCATTATTATCCTCTGTTGCTAAGCATATTCACAGTCTGGGAGTTTGACTGTCCGGACTTATACTCTCTATATTGTGTGGTGGTTGGTCTGGAATTGTTTTTTTTCTTGTGTTGTGGGGTTTGGGGAGGACACTAAGCTCACTTGTCTTTAATTTAGGTGCTTTTTTGTTAAATTCTCTTCCTTTGTAGCATATTGTTATTGTATGCTTAACCTTGCTCTGTATTAATGCTCCTCACTGGGATTTGGGGATTTTAATTTTGTAAAATGTTTTGAAGAACTAATTTAAAAAATTTAAAAAAAAAACACCATTTTGTCTTACAAACACCCATTTTGTATCGCACATTTGAGAATCGACCAAGGAGGAATCAAATTTAACTTTTTCTTTCCAAGTGCTAATCTCAGATTCAGGAGGGGAGGACTCCCTTCAAAGGAGCAATGAGAATGTACAGTACTATAAAAAAAAATTTAAGCACATGTATATAGGGTGACTAAGACTTTTGCATGGCACTGTAATAATTTCATGTATTGCACTGTACTGCTGCAAAAATATTCTTGACATATGATAAACCTGATTCTGATGTGGGTCTCTGCTGTGGACTGAGAGTGAGAAGGGAGTGGGGAGAGGGGAACCACGGTTGGGAGAAGGGGAAGGGAAGGGACATGGAGCAGGAAACACCAGAGAGACATTCTGTGGTAAACTCAAAGCATATTGAGTTTTTTAAATCATACATACAAGTATAAACAGCTGGTGAATCAATACACTTTCAATAATTACAATGTCATGAATAAACTCTTCTCAGGCTTCTAGCCAGATACGGGGTTCAATTATAACCAATGTTTCGATGACAAACTCTGCGATTTTCATCAGGAATGATGCCTGTGTCTAGACCTTGTTAAGTAACAGCAGCAACAGATTATACACTGAGTCAGATTTTAATGTTAAAACCACTACCTTTAGTTGTATATACACAGTATATAGAAACTTAACCGAGATAAACAAAAGTTAACAGTTAGGCGTGTATATGTACAACCATCAAGCTGAGGAATAGTTATTAAGGTCTTAAAATGGTAAAGTAGAAAAGTTCAGTGATCCACGTAATAAACGATGGGAGAGAGATCACTGTAATCCACGCTGTAATGTAGAGAAAAGGTAAGTACGAAGTATTCCAGCGGTTCCACATCCGCAATTATCCTGAGTCTCAGATCATCTCTGATGTGCATAAACTGTGATTTTAGCTTCCTTGTGGGTTTGTGGATGGTATTAATCCAGTTTTTCTTCAGGACCCTGGCAGTCTTTTTTTTACAACTTTTTAACGATTTCCATGAAACTCTGATGAATTGGGGCAACTGCTTAATTGGACCAAAATGTACCACGTAACAGAACACCTGTGAATGTCACCTTTGCTGAGACAAAATTCTTGTGGTCATCTGCATCATAACACACAATGGAATCTGGGATGATTTTTGATAATCTGCAAATAAATGTCATATGTCAGATACTGCGAATATTCTGAAAAAGTAATGTTAAACTGTGAATTCATATCTGAAGCTTTAAATAAACATAATGTCCAAAATAAAACAAAATGCAGATGCTGAATATCTGGAAACAAAAGCACAAATTGCGAGAAACACTTGGCAGATAGCAGCATCCATGGATACAGGGTTAACATGTTGGTAACACACGAGATTCTGTAGATGCTGGAAATCCAGAGAAACACACACAAAATACTAGAGGATTTCACCAGGTCAGGGAGCATCTATGTAAATGAATAAACTGTCAACATTTTGAGTGGAGATTGTATCCTGGGTTTATTCATTTTCATATATGCTGTTGGACCTGCTGAGTTCCTCCAGCATTTTGAGTGTATTAACATGTTGATGAAGTGTTAACAGTTTCTCATTAACACATTAACTGTCTCTCTTTACACAGATATTGTTCACCAGCAGAGTTTTCCAACATTTTCTGTTTTATTGGTCTAGTGAAGGCCAATACATTCACTGCAATGTTCCAGTAAGAACTGTCCTTTGTTATTTAAATAACAAGCCATGGGTAACAAAGGACATTAAGGACATCCTGAACGCTAAAAAGGGGGTGTTTAGAGATGGAAATAGGGAGGAGCTGAGGACAATACAGAGGGACCTGAAAGCCAAGATCAGGGAGGCTACAGACAGGTATAGGAGAAAGCTTGAGTGGAAATTCCAGCAGAACAACATGAGAGAGGTCTGGAGTGGGATGAGGACCATCACTGGGTTCCGGCAAACTAGCAACAGAGGAGCTGAAGGCAGTGTGGACAGGGCCAACGAACTTGACCTGTTCTTCAACAGATTTGACACAGTGGCCCCTGCCCATCCCCCATGATTCATCTGTTGTCGGCCCCCAACCAACACATACTCCACTCTCCCCTCCTACCCCTCCTCACAGCCCCCCACCCTCCTCCCATGATGACACCACTCCCCCACCTGAAACCTCCACGGTGGGCTTCACAGCTGAACAGTTGAGAAGACAGCTGAAACGTCTCCACCCAAGCAAGGCTGCAGGCCCAGATGGTGTCAGCCCCAGGGTGCTCAAAGCCTGTGCCCCCCAGCTATGTGGAGTACTTCACCATGTCTTCAACCTGAGCCTGAGTCTCCAGAGGGTTCCTGTGCTGTGGAAGACGTCCCGCCTCGTCCCTGTACTGAAGACGCCGCGCCCCAGTGGCTCCAATGACTACAGACTGGTGGCATTGACCTCCCACATCATGAAGACCCTGGAGAGACTTGTCCTAGAGCAGCTCCGGCCTATGGTTAGGCCACACTTAGACCCCCTCCAGTTCACCTACCAGCCCCAACTAGGAGTTGAGAATGCCATCGTCTACCTGCTGAACCGTGTCTATGCCCACCTGGACAAGCCGGTGAGCACTGTGAGGGTCATGGTTTTTGACTTCTCCAGTGCGTTCAACACCATCCGCCCTGCTCTGCTGGGTGAGAAGCTGACAGTGATGCAGGTGGATGCTTCCCTGGTGTCATGGATTATTGTTTACCTGACTGGCAGACCACAGTACGTGTGCTTGCAACACTGTGTGTCAGACAGCGTAGTAAGCAGCACTGGGGATCCACAGGGGACTGTCCTGTCTCCCTTTCTCTTCACCATCTACACCTCAGACTTCAACAACTGCACAGAGTATTGCCATCTTCAGAAGTTTTCTGATGACTCTGCCATAGTTGGATGCATCAGCAAGGGAGATGAGGCTGAGTACAGGGCTAGGGTGGGAAACTTTGTCACATGGTGCGAGCAGAATCATCTGCAGCTTAATGTGAAAAAGACTAAGGAGCTGGTGGTGGACCTGAGGAGGGCTAAGGCACTGGTGACCCGTTTCCATCCAAGGGGTCAGTGTGGACATGGTGGAGGATTACAAATACCTGGGGATACGAATTGACAATAAACTGGACTGGTCAAAGAACACTGAGGCTGTCTACAAGAAGGGTCAGAGCCGTCTCTACTTCCTGAGGAGACTGAGGTCCTTTAACATCTGCCGGACGATGCTGAGGATGCTCTACGAGTCTGTGGTGGCCAGTGCTATCATATTTGCTGTTGTGTGCTGGGGCAGCAGACACCAACAGAATCAACAAACTCATTCGTAAGGCCAGTGATGTTGTGGGGGTGGAACTGGACTCTCTGACAGTGGTGTTGGAAAAGAGGATGCTGTCCAAGTTGCATGCCATCTTGGACAATGTCTCCCATCCACTCCATAATGTACTGGTTAGGCATAGGAGTACATTCAGCCAGAGACTCATTCCACCGAGATGTAACACTGAGTGTCATAGGAAGTCATTCCTGCCTGTGGCCATCAAACTTTACAACTCCTCCCTCGGAGTGTCAGACACCCTGAGCCAATAGGCTGGTCCTGGACTTATTTCCACTTGTCATAATTTACTTATTATTATTATTATTATTATTATTTATGGTTTTATATTGCTATATCTCTACACTATTCTTGGTTAGTGCGCCTGTAATGAAACCCATTTACATTTTATTAGGTATTTAAGTAATCTAGAAATGATTTAAAAGTACAGGCAGTCCCCGGATTAAGAATGAGTTCCGTTCCTGTGTCCGTCTTTAAGTCAGATTTGAAGTCGGAACGGGTACATCTGGTATTATTTAGCGTCAGTTAGTCAAACGTTTTTCTTAGTATATAGTACATATTTTACCTTTCTATGCATATAAAACACTTAAAAATCATACGTATTTCAATAATCAAACCACTGTGTTGTTTAGTAATAACTGTAGCTTTCATCGGGGCAGGGCCTTTCACATTCTCCATTAAAATGGTTCCAATCGTTGACAGACAGACAGACAGACATACTTTATTGATCCCGAGGGAAATTGGGTTTCGTTACAGTCGCACCAACCAAGAATAATGTAGAAATATAGCAATATAAAACCATAAATAATTAAATAATAATTAAGTTAATCATGCCAAGTGGAATTAAGTCCAGGACCAGCCTATTGGCTCAGGGTGTCTGACACTCCGAGGGAGGAGTTGTAAAGTTTGATGGCCACAGGCAGGAATGACTTCCTATGATGCTCAGTGTCACATCTTGGTGGAATGAGTCTCTGGCTGAATGTACTCCTGTGCCTAACCAGTACATTATGGAGTGGATGGGAGACATTGTCCAAGATGGCATGCAACTTGGACAGCATCCTCTTTTCAGACACCACCGTCAGAGAGTTCAGTTCCACCCCCACAACATCACTGGCCTTACGAATGAGTTTGTTGATTCTGTTGGTGTCTGCTACCCTCAGCCTACTGCCCCAGCACACAACAGCCAACTGTAGCCTAACGTTTTTCCAATGACAGATGACGTTTCACCTCTTTCCGATCGCTTTATTACTTCCACCTTATTTTCAATCGCGATCGTGATTATTTTCATGAACAGAAACGCTGCGGATTCAGAGCTGTGCCGCCAGGTCCTAATGTCCACCGCACTGATACATGTTAAATAAGGGACTTGAGCATCCGTGAGTTTTGGTATCCGCGGGGGGTCCTGGAACCAATCCCCCGCGGATAAGGAGGGCCGACTGTACTGTGTCTTTAAGAAGCCTCTGAAAGTCCAACCCATTGTGAGAGTTGGAAATGGGTAAGGCTGGCTAACAGGGTGAAGCTGTATAGGCCAATCCCCTATACAGTGAATACAATAGATTACAGAAACATTGATGAATTCCAAGGGAGGGTTTTCACGGTCTATGCTCTACTGGGAACTAACGGCCCAAGAAGACGAAGCGTGCCTTCAAGTTCAATCTTCCAAAGTGTATCATTTCATACTTCCTTTGATTGAACTTCATCCGGCACTTCTCCACCCAACTTCACACCCCTTTATAACCTACATCAACCTTTGACACTATCCAGAAAACCTCCAGCCTTCATGTCATCTGCAAGCTTACTAATTACTTCTCTTCTTTCTTACCCAAGTCGTTTATAAAAACACAAATTGTAGGGAATCTCTGCACAACAATGCTAGTCACCAACCACTGGGCAGAATACATTCCATCTACTACAACTCTCTGATTCTGAATCCATGAAGCCAAGTTTCCATGAATCCCATGTCTCATGGCTATCTGGATGAGCCTAACATGGAGAATCTTGTCTAAAGCATTACTAAAAGTCCACAACAGTGCTCTACCTTCATCAATTTGTTTTGTCACTTCCTCAAAATCTCAATCAGGCTTGTGTGGCATGAGCTGGCCCTCAGAAAGCCATGCTGACAATCCCTAATAAGTCTATTTGTTTCCAAATGCTCTTAAATCCTGTCCCCAAGAACCCTCTCCAAAAGAGCGTCCACCACTGACATAAGAATTCATCATGGAATTTGAAAAAATTCTCAACCAGAGACGGGTGAGCAAAGTCAGAAGATGAGTTGTAGTTGGAATTTGCAGGAGGCATTTGACAAGGTGTTATGGTTTAGTCATAAGTCCTGTGGCCTTAGGAGTCTCAAAAGGGTTAGAGATGGAACCACAAATGCTCACAATACATATTAGGGAGTTGGAGAAAAATTTGTGAACGTACAGTAGCCAAATATGCAAAGAATTAAAAACATACGGGAGGTAAGTTGCAGGGCAAAAGGGTTCATAACATTTTAGGTAACATTTGGATATTAAACACACAGTGCATATTTTCCTCGTTTGAACATATAAAATCATTGCAACACACCAATACTGTATCGCTGTATCAGTGGGAGCCCTGGGCTTGTTTCCCTGCAACAAGACGGTCCCATCGAGGGGTGATGGGAGACAGCGATACTCGAAGGGGATTCCTTATGTCCAGTCTATTCCGCAATTTAGTTTTCGTGGGTCTCAACATTGCTTCTGTCCCACTTACTCACATTTTTTCCGCTCAGAAAACTCAATGGGTTTGCTTTAAGTGCAGGGTGCTTGGACTCAAGGTATTGAAGCAGTTTTGAGGGCTTCATTGCCTCATTAGACAGCCTCCGGGCCCGAACTCCAGCTTCCCGCCCGCCCACCGTCAGACGCCTTGGCCAGGTGCGGCTGGTCACGGGTGGGGTGAGAGGACAAGGTAAGGGTCAGAGGTCCCCGTGCTGGGGCCGCGGCGGTCGCAGTCTGGAGATAGTGACCGAGCGAGCGAGAGTGTGAGAGGGCGCGCGCGCCCGCACCCCCACCTCCCCAGATGTAGGTAGCATCTATCGGCTGACAAAAGTTTGGCTCAAGGGATGACTTTCAGTAGATCGCAGCGAGGTAGCTTTTCTGCTACTTACGAAACCCTGAGCCCGAATTAGGTTGTCTGCAAATATTTTAGCACCAGGTTTCCCACGAACATTCGGTGTGCTAAACAGGTTTAGAGGCGGCGCCCATCTGTCCGCGCTCCAGGCCAGTAGCAATGTCACTTCTCGCCAGCGCAACGAGTCGGCCGGTTACCCAAGGCCAACAACTGATCCCTGGCGCTAGGGTATCACTGCGTTTAGGCAACTGGTGACCTTGTGTGCGTTCAAGTTCAACAGTGGGTGTGACAGGGAATGAGGAAAGATGCAGCTGACTCATATCATTTCATTTCGCCAAATCATATCGTTACCTCATGCTTTGCGGCCTGGTGGTTGGGGACCACTGATCTATGGAACTCTATGGAGGTGGAGTTCTTGGGTATTTTTGAGATTGAGAGAGAGTGCAGTCTGATCAATGCCTTATAAATTCTCAGCATCACGTCCTTGCTCTTGCATTCTAGTCCTCTCAAAACCGCATTGCTATTGGGATGAATTATTCAGCTTTCAACAAGGAGGGAACCTGACATAGAGAAAGGTTTAAGCTGAGTAATGTTTTTAGCATTTCCTTCTCCAGTAGACCGGTTGGTCAAAAATTACCTGCCTGTATGTGAACATTTCAGTCAAGATACAGTCTTACTGCAGCCACTGCAAGCTGACATGAGCCAGATACAACATAAAACTGCAAAAGATACCAAATTGGCTGTGTGAAAAATATGAGAGGTCACTTGAATGTACTTACTTCCCCCACTTTACTCTGCCCTTTCCTCGTCTCTGAGAGTCTTTTCCTCATCTGTAGGAGGCTGCATCACCTTCCCATCTCCATTGTGATTCTGCAGAGGTAAACAAATTATTGTAATCACCAGTTTAGAAAATCACATTTTGTAAGTGTTATTTGATTTGTCACTGTTTTGTCACTCTGTCTATGAGAATGAATGTACACATGGTATTTCCCTTATGATGTCCTACACTGACTCTCATCATTATCATAAATGGCACAAGGACCCTGTGATTCCCAAAGTGGGGAGAACTCTCATCATTTCACCTTTGGTCACCTGCAGATTCATCGGCTGGTAACATCTCTGCCTTCCTCCGTCAGCTGAACTATGAAAAATGTTCCTTCATGGATATCATCGTTAAATCAGTCTCTATTACTGTGATATTTATTATTGCTCCATTAGTAGAGACAAACCCTCCTGAAGCAACTGACAGTCAAAACACGTCACTCTCCATCTTCACATTAGACTCCCAATGTTGTCCCACATTCCACATTCTCATCATGTTTATCTGGGACTTCACCAGCCCAAAATAGAAATATCTATCAATCAATATCACCAATGACATCTTACCTGAAAGCATCCTGTCTTATCATCCCTACTCTTCCTCATCAGCCCTGGATCTGCCAACCACACTGTACAGAACTGACTCCCCAACATTACACCATGTTATTACTCCTTCCCACCACAACAGACACATCACACCATTTCAACTAGCTTCTATAAGACCATAAGACACAGGAACAGAATTTCCTATGTCCATCAAGCCTTTGATCATGGCTATTTATTTTCCCTCTTAGCCCCATTCTCCTGCCTTCTCTCTATAACATTTGACGTCCTTACTAATCAAGAACCTATCAACCTTCATTTTAAATATCCCCAATGACTTGCCTCTACAGATTACCCTCTGGCTAAAGAAGTTTCTCCTCATCTCTGTTAAAGGGATGTCCCACTGTTCTGAGGCTATGCCCTCTGGTCTTAGACTCCCCAATTACAGTATAGGAAATATCCTCTCCACATCCACTATACCTGGGCCTTTCAATATTTAGAAGGCTTCAATGAGATCTCCCCTCATTCTTCTAAACCCCAATAAGCACAGGACTAGAGTCATCAAATTAGCCTCACATTTTACCCCTTACATTCCTGGATGTTTTCTGAGATTTGGGGACCAAAACTACTCAGAATCTTCCAATGAGATGGAAAATAAGTCAACCATGGTGAACAGTGAAGCAGACTCAATGGGCTGAATGGCCTAATTCTTCCCTTAGTCTCAAGGCCTTACTAGTAACCTCGGTACTTAAACACTTAACGCTTCAGATGCCATCAGCTGATATTACCGTTAAACATGCTTTGCAACTGGTGAAATTATGCATTGTTTCAAGATAAAAATAATGTGCATGGAAAACATAACAGGACATTAGTTAAATTAAATTGCAGTCTTTACATTATGATGTCAATTTTAATTCTGCAGTCATTACAATTTAATACACGTGCCTTTTAAATATTGGAGAGATATTATGTACTTACCCTGAGGCTTTGAATGTTCTGATTATCTATCAAAAACAAAAACACAAGAAGTACTGTGAAATTATTTCTAGTAGTGATGAGACAGCCAGCAGAGGAGAGGATAACACCCTGACACAATGGTGCCAAGATAACAACCTGTCCCTCAATGTCCAAAGAACAAAATAGCTGTTTGTGGATTACAGGAGGAACAGAGACAGGCTCGCCCTGATCAACATCAATGGGACTATAGTTGAGAGAGTGAGTAGTTTCAAGCTCCTCGGTATACACATCAATGAAGATCTCACCTGGACTGTACACACTGCTGTGTGGCAAAAAAAAAGCACAATAGCACCTCTTTCACCTCAGATGAACAAAGAAGTTCGGCATGGGTAACCAAATCCTCAAGGCCTTCTACAGGGGCACCATTGAGAGTATCCTGACTGGCTGTATCACCACCAGGTATGGGAACTGCACCAACCTCGATTGCTGGGCACTGCAGAGAGTGGTACGGACAGCCCAGCGCATCTATGGGTGCAAACTTCCCTCCACTGAGGACATTTACAACAGCAGGTACGTAAAGAAGGCTGGGAATCTCATTGGGGACACCAGTCACCCCAACCATAAACTGTTTCAGCTGCTTCCATCTGACAAACACTACTGCAGCATTAAAGCCAGGGCCAACAGGTTATGGGACAGCTTCATTCTACCAGCCATTAGACTTATAAATTCATGTCTGTACATTGCAACAGTCATTACACAATGATTTTTACTCCCTCATATTGTGGGACGGATATAGATTTAAGTAAATTCAAATTGATTTATCATATTTCTACTTTGTTTTGCCATATTTTTAAAAGAAATTAATGGGAGTTTAAGTCACAAATCATATTCTAGTGTCAATCTACAAGAACGGTGTGTGGGAGGTTGTTTTACCAAAGTGACCTCACCAACGGTTGCCATCACAACGGTTATGTTTGGCTCATGTCAGTTTGATGGATGATTCTACCACTGCCCAATGGGACCCATTTAAAAATGGACAGCTATGTTCTGATCACATTAATACTGTGATATACAAAATATTTGTGAGGTTTCCACAGTCTGCAATATCTGAAGTCTGAACGCAGAGCCAGAGTAGCAGGGCCCAACAGGCCTAAACAGCCAGTGCTGTTAAGATTGATGGGTGTTCACCTTCATGGACTCTCTCCATGTTCTTCTTGGTATGGGGCTTGTGCACAACATTTCCATCTCATCCTACTCCTTTTCTCCATATGCATCAAAATTAAAGGCTGATGAATCAGAGCAGGAATGCTATCCCAATGAATGTACTGGGAATGATATTCTGAAGAATTTAATAGGAGTGTTGACAAAAATACTGGCAAATTAAGACAGTGAGTTGAAAGTAAATTTATTATCATAGTACATCTATACTAACCTGAGATTCATTTTCTTGCAGTCATTCACAGTGGAACAAAGAAATACAATAGAATCAATGACAAACTATGGCACTGATATTTGTAATAATAAATCACATATATCAGCAGGATCACAGAGGTAAATCTGTTGGAGAACGTCAAAGAAAGAAAAATTCCAGGAGGAAATTCCAGAGATTAGAGGACCGGTGGATGCTAAGTTCAGAGATGATCAGGAATTTTGAGATTGCAAGATTGTATAAGGTTGAAGGGAAGGAATAGCAGTTGTCCAAGGCCAGGGAAGGACTTGGAAAATGAATACTGTACTAATATTTAAAAGCTGAAGAGCACTTGTAGCAGGAGCTACTGGTAATCAGCAAGTAGGGCGGTGGAACAGTTGTTTAAGTAGCAAAGAGGTGACTGAGGATTTCAGCAGAGGATGGGTTTGTAGATAGCTTGGAGATAGCGTCGGGATTTAGAGGTTCAGTAGGGATGAGGGAGAATGAAGAGTCAGGGGCATGAGCCGGTTTTCCGAGTTTAGGTTGGAAAGCTCTACGGTCAAAAGTCAGTGATCCAGAGGTTGGGTCAGATCAGGTTCGACAGCTACTAATACCCAAGTTGCTAAATTTCAAGTTGGAAGCATGTATGGGCTGGAGTTATGAGGGCCGGTGAACCCTTCACCATTCTCCTCCCACCCCCACCCCCCCCCCCCCACCTCCACCTCCGAACGTCTGTGATCGAAAGTCAACAATCACGGAAATTGGGTCCGTTGAGGCCCAAAGGTCAAACTTGTGATTATCAAGTCCTGGGGTTGATATCAAGAGGTCAGTGTTCTGGAGACTGAAGCTGAAGATCGAAGTCCAGAGGTCTGCAGACAGTGAGTCCTGGCCAGAGATTGAAGGTTGAGGCCTGATGTCTGCAAGTCTGGGAGTTTGAGCCAGAGTTTGGAGATTGGGAGTCTGATATCTGTGTGTTTGAGAGACCAGAGCCAAACCAAGATCTGTAGACCAGGAGCTGACCTGTCCTGGGGTTGGAGGTCTGTTTGTATTATGAGTGGGAGGTTGGGAAAGCAGCTTGTTTGGCTGTTGTTGTCTTATTTTGTTCGGTAGTTGTTTCTGCTTGTGTTGCTCTGTAGAGTGTGGTATGTTGTTGTGCTGATCGTGGTGGGCAAGCTGTGCTGGCCTTGGAATGTGTGGTGACTCTTGCAGGCTGCCCCCAGCACACCCTTGGGTGTGTCAGTTGTTAACGCAAACATGCATTTCATTGTATGTTTCAATGTACACGTGATAAATAAAGAAGTAAATCGGCATCAGAATCTGAAAAAAAAACAAGAGCTATGTAGAAGGGAAGAGTTAGATTGATCTTAGAGTAGGTTAAAATGTCGACACATCATGGGCTGAAGGGCCTGTACTGTGCTGTAATATTCTATGTTCTATGCACACAGTAGTTCATTCACATACCTGTTTCAGGTCTGTTTTTGTTCCACAAAACATATGCCACGATACCACCAAGAATTACAAGCAAAATAACGACCACAACGGAAACAAAAACTTTCCAGTTGAACACGGACACTTTTTCACATTTCACGTCAGCTTCAGCACTCCCTGGTTCAACCTGTTTAAATTTGGCCATTTCACATCTGGGTAAGACATAAAAAAACATGTATCCATACAAGCACCTGCAATAGTTGCTCTAAGTTTAATTACAATAAATGTTACGATTATCTGTTATTGAAATCCCAGTCAATCAGAAAAAATTTCAACAGCCAATGATCTACAGTAGTGGTCACCAACCCATCGATCGCGATTGACTAGTCAACCTTTGAGGCTTTCCCAGTAGATAACGACTGCTGAGAGGTTGTTTCTGGGTTGCGGGGGTTTAGTTCCATTCTTTCTGCCCAGTGCGCATACGTGTAGCTCCCACCCCCCCCCCCCCCGGCACTACACTGTGTAATTCAATGGTCCCCAACCTCTGGGCCGGGAGGAAACAATATGAGTCAGCTGCACCTTTCTCCATTCCCTGTCAGCCCACTGTTGAACTTGAACGCACTCAAGGTCATCAGTCGCCTAAACACAGTGATACACTCACGCCGGGGATCACTGGTTGGCCTCGGGCGGCTGGCGGGAAGTGCCGTTGCTACTGGCCTGGAGCACTGCCTCTAAACCTGTCTAGCACACTGAATGTTCGTGGGGAAGCCGGTGCTAAAATATTTGCAGACAGCCTCATTCGGGCTCAGCGTTTCATAAGTAGCAGAGCAGCTACCTCGCTGTGATCTACTGAAACAAACTTTTGTCAGCCGATAGATACTATGAATCTGCACATGCACATGAATCTGCAGATGTTGAAAATATTCAGCAAAATGCTGCAGGAACTCAGTGCGTCAGGCAGGGAATAAACAGTTGATATTTTGAGCCCAGACCCTTCATCCAGACTGCAAATGAAGTGGGCAGAATCCAAAAGAAGAAGGTCGGGGAGGGCAGGAGTACATGTTAGCAAATGATAGTTGAGATCAGGCGAGGGGGAAGGTGGTTCCCTACGCTTCCCCTTTCTTCAATGATCCATTGTCCTCGCCTATTAGATTCCTTCTCCTTCAGCCCTTTACTTTTTCCACCTATCATCCCCCAGCTTCTTACATCATACTCTCCCCTCCCACCTTTGTATTCTGACTTCTGCCCCATTCCTTTCTAGTCCAGATGAAGGATCTCATTCCCAAAATATTGACTGTTTATTCCCCTTCATAGATGCTGCTTAATCTGCTGAGTTCCTCCCACATTTTGTGTGTTGCTCAACAATTCAACACATTTTTTTTGCTGTAGATTATGTTTGTAAAAATATACTTAAGGATTTTTTGTAATTCAGTTTACAAAGTTATGTGTAAACTATGATTATACTTGAGTTATGCAGAGAATGTATGATATACGTATGTTTTCATTTTCAGGTTTTTTTAGAAATACCTAAAGTGGACATTCATCACCTGAACTGAAACATACGTACACTCAGTGGCTACTTTATTAGGTACACCTTCATATAAATACAACTGCAAAGAAAGCATGACAGAGCCTCTTCTTCCTCAGGAGTCTGCAGAGTTTCAGCGTGTCATCAAAAACCTTGGTAAACTTCTGCAGATGTGTGGTGGAGAGTGTGCTGACCGGCTGAATTCCAGCCTGGTATGGGAATACCAGTGCCGTTGAGTGGAAAATCCTACAAAAGGTAGAGGACTCGGTCCAGTACATCACGAGTAAAACCCTGCCAACAATTCAGCACATCCACATGAAACATTGTCATAGAAAAGCAGCATCCACCATCAAAGATCCTCACCATCCAGGCAGAAAGTATAAGAGCCTCAGGGCTCACACCACAATGTTTAACAACAGTTACCACCCCTCAACCATCAGGCTCTTGGACAGAAGAGGATAGTTACACTCAGTTAAGGACTCTTTTATCTTGTTACGTCATGCTCATTATTTATTGGTATTTATTTCTATCTACAGTGGCAGATTACAGTTCCTGATGTTCACAGTTAGTTACAGTTACAGTCTGTAGATTTGCTCAGTATGCCCACAAAAGAATTTCGGGGTTGTATGTGGTGACATATATGTACTCTTACAATAAATTTTACTTTGAACTTTGAACTGCATCTGTACACCTGCTCGTTAATTCAAATATCTAATCAGCCAATCATGCGGCAGCAACTGAATGCCTAAAAGCATGCAGACATGGTCAAGAGGTTCAGTTGCCGTTCAGACCAAACCTCAGAATGGGGAAGAATGATGAAGAAATGTCACCCAAGTGACTTTCACCATGGAGTGATTGTTGGTATCAGGCGGGGTGATTTGAACATCTCAGAAATTGTCAATCTCTTGGGATTTTCATGCAAATCAGTCTCTAGAGTTCACAGAGAATAGTGTGAAAAACAAAAAAAAATCACCTGAGTGGCAGTTCTGTGGGCAAAAAACATCTTGTGAGAGAGATCAGAGGAGAAAGGCCAGACTGGTTCACGCTGACAGAAACTCAATTAACCATGTTTTACTACAGTGATGTGCAGGGGAGCATCGCTGAATAATCAACACATCCAACCTTGAAGTAGATCGGGTAGAGCCGCAGAAAACCATGACCATACTCTCAGTGGTGTCGTCATTAGGCAAAGAGGTACTGGAATAAAGTGGCCACTGAGTGTCTATGACAAGTACAATGTAAAACTTACTTGCAACAGCATCACAGGCACGGAGCATCAGAGACACCACATTTACAATAAAAAACATCAATTAAGCACATTCCACACAGGGTTTACTGGAATGAACACAATTAGTACAAAGACAGATCAGCATTGTTTCTGTAGTGTGGTTACATAAGGATGAAGAAAAGTACTTCTCATCTTTTGCAGACCTGTAAGGAACTCCACACTCTCCAAATTAAATGAGTCTGCTAATTTTTTTCATCTGGGAGTTGCTGCCTAAGTGCAAAAGCTCCCAGTTATTCCTGAAATGAGAGACTTACATTTGGGGTACAGAAAGGAAGATCCAGACAATGAGACAATTCACTGAAAGATCTCCCACCCAGGACAAGGCAAAAGGAGGGAAATACTTTCCAAATGTACATCAATGGGCCAGGCAGTTTCTTTAATTCCCTCTAATTAAAGAAGTGAGAAACATAGAAGAGTGTTTTCAACCAAGTTCTATCTTGTTAACAGTACATTAGTGCAAATGATTAATTGTTTCTGAAAGGCAGATTGTGAAAGATTCAAGATTGAGGTTGGGGCAACTTGGGATCAATTCCTGAGCTGACAGTTAGGAGTTTGTACGATCTTCTCGTGACTGCTGAGGTTTCCTCCGAGTGCTCTGGTTTCTTCCCACAGTCCAAAGATGTATCGGTTGGTAGGTTCATCGGTCATTACAAGTTGTCCCGTGATTAGGCTGGGATTAAATAGGAAACCGTTGGGCAGCGCAGCTCAAAGGGCCAGAAGGGTCTACTCCACGCTGTACTTCAGTAAATAAATAAAAATGGCTTATTGTCATTCTTTAGTGCACAAATGTGAAGGAGGTCTTTTTTTCTCCAGTCCTGCTGAAGGGTCTCAGCCTGAAACATCGAGTATACTCTTTTCTATAGATGCTATCTGGCCTGCTGAGTTTCTCCAGCATTTTGTGCGTTGCTTAGAGTTCCAGCATCTGCAGATTTTCTCGTTTGTGAAAAGAGAACAAAATGATTGTTACTCCAGATTCGAAGTAGCTTGAAAAAAAAACAACAGGCATAAATTCTGCCTCAATGCCTTATGGTCATGTGGTAGGTTTTGGGGAGAATTGGGTTGCAGGGGATAATAAATCAGCCATGACTGACTGGAAGAGCAGACTTGATAGACCGATTTATCTAATTCTCCTCTTACGTTCTTAAAGAACATAATAAAGAAACAAAAACACAATAAATATAAAAGCAATCCTACAAAACACACAGACTGATTATGTGTACATAAAGTGATGCTGGGTGACGTGTATGTAGTAGTGTGGGGAGTGGTGGGTTGGGTTAATGTGGGGAGGTGTTGATCAGACTGACAGCTTGGGGGAAATAACTGTTCGTGAGTCTAGTGGTCCTGGCATGGTCGCTGTGTCACCTCTTCCCTGGTGGGTTAGGGCAAAAAGAAAGGAGGTATTGAGAAAAATCAACAAGAGGTGGTACTTTCTGGACATGGACACCGTGGAGTTTAAAGTACTTACACTGTCCATTTCTTACACTCTTCAGTTGTTGAAGCTTCACTTGAAAATGTTCCGTCAGGACATTTCTCACACACTGTATCTTTGAAAGGTGTTCCTGAAACACACAATTAATGTTATTGTGGGTAACTTATAAAGCTGTAATACCAGTGTCAGAGAGATCTTGTTACTTCTTTTCACACTCCTCTTCAAATAGTTAAATAAATGTGCAATTCCACTTTCAACTGTTATGAAGTTGTCACCTGCAGCATGTTGAAAATATCAAAGAGTCCACTTCACTGAGTAGTTCTCAGTGTTTAAGAACAGAATTTTTGAACCTGTTTTAACATCCACAAATACCGTCAGTCAATTACTAGGGTCTACAAATATACCCATGCTTCTCGGTCACACCACTGTACAAATAACACTCCCAACTCCGAGCAGCACAGGAGAGGAATAAATTATCATGTATTCCTTTCCTCATGGTGGATTAGTGTGTGGGCCTCTGTCAGATGAAGAAATTGCTCAGACTTAGGAATAGCAGCATGAGAAGAGGCCAGATAAAGCACTACCAAAATACTAATGATATCAGAGATGAGGAGGAATTTGTTTAGCCAGAGGGTGGTAAATCCATGGAATTCATTGTCACAGATGACTCTGGAGGCCAAGTCATTGGGTATATTTAATAGGTCTTTGTTTAGTAAGGGCATTGAAAGCTACAGGGAGAAGGCAGGAGAATGGGATAATAAATCAACCTTGATGGAATAGTGGAGCAGACCCGCTCGGCCAAATGGCCTAATTCTGCTCTTACCTCTTATGTCTTATGGTCTTACATCAAGCTGTTTAACAAAGAACTGGAGCAGAACCTCAGACTTTCTGTGGTCAGGAGCACGCAGTCATGCAATAAGATGGGCAATAGAGGCTGAAGGTTGGTTCCCTAAGGTTGTTATAGCCAGGGGTGGTAATGGGGACAAACTCCCACTACCTATTAAATGCTCCCAATGCTGTGTGAACCAAAAAGCCTCTGAAAACCAAGTCTAGCTCCTGGCCTTCACGTGTGATTTAGTTACTAAAACTAGCAGAACTGTTTCTACTAACAGAAGGTGCAAAGGCAGGTTATAGGCAATTTAAATCCAGTCGCTTAGAGCAGATGGCGCTAGTCAGCCAAGACTGGCAGCTAATCTAGGAGAAGGAAAACTCTGATCTCAAGCTTCCACTGCTTTGTGACCATACCCAGTCATGGGGAAGGCCTCGGGAGTAAATCCAGTGCTGGAGCACTTAGGGCAGTCCAACGTTAAGTTCAATGCTGACTGGCAACTCCTGTGATGCTGCTGGTACCAAACTGTATCAGTCTCTGCCGTTCCTTTAGATTCATCAGATGCATGGAGATGTGGAGCTTGCTACATGGACAACAGCTTGCTCTCCATGTTGTACTGCCCAGGCTTGTATACCTAGACAGCTAGGACACAATATCCATGGTCAACTCTGATCGACTGAGGCTTCAGGCTCGGTGGCTAAAACTCAAGACTGGCCAATAGTGGGTAAAATGGGAAGTGGGATGAATTAGCTTCTTAAAATACAAATCCAAAGACCATTCCAGTTACACTCAAAGAACTAACAGCAAGCTGCCGTTGCCAGTAGGGGGCCTCAGGCAGCCATCCTCAGAGCAAACTCCAGTTGGTGCCAGTGATTTCAATTTCCCCTGTCCTGCCCAGGGCACAGCACTTAGTAATGACACTCCATCAACCTACCTTTCTCTTTAACTCCTTTACCAGGTGGGCATGCTTTGTGCTTTCTGGCCATCTGACAGCCGTCAATGCAATAATACCCTTCCCTGGGCTCACATATCGTATTGCGACTGGAAGTACAATCCTGTTTAACTTGAAGTCCCAACTCTGTAAATACAAAAACATTTATGAGATCCACGATGAATTAAAGTATACTGCTTTCTGTCTGAAGTTAGACAGAAGACTAAATCAGGATTTGGCTGCTAAATCCCTTGTGTCTGTGCCACCATTCAAAAAGATCTTGTAGCTCAAAACCTCTCTCTTGTAATTAGCTCATATCCCTCAAAATCTAAAAATATATCACACTTGGTCTTAAACACACACAGCTGGTGAGCCTCTCAAAGTAGCTGTGCTCTTACTCTGAGACTGTGACCCCATGTTCCTGATAATCCCAGCCAGGGAAAATATTATTCCTGTTAATCCCACTAAGAATTTTTAAAGTGTTGTGTGATCATCTCTCATGCTTCTTCTAAACTCCAGAACAAGGTTTCCCAACCAAGCATCCATGGGCCCCTCAGTTAATAATAGGGGTCTATGGCATAAAAAAGGTTGGGTTGTAGAGTCTACAATAATATGATCCAGTTAATCTTTCCTTATGAGACAATTCCTTATCCCAGGAATTCTTCTTGTCCTCCTCTATCAAAAATATGTCCATCTTTAGGCCAAGATACCAGACGTGTACACAACATCCAGGTACAATCCCATTAGAGCTCTGCAAGCACACCATTCTGCCATTATTAATCAAAGTGGATAAAGAACTTAATATTCCATCTACCATATGTCACCCATTCACTTATCCTGTCCATATTCTCCCATGAACTCACATTGCAACCTGCTTTGTATCAGTAGCAAACTTAACAAATCACTCAAAAAGCAAAAATTGCAGATGTTGGAAAATTGAAATAGGAATTGCTATAAATATTAAGCAGCTGCATAACAACAAATTTCAAGATGTATGCCAGTGATAATAAACCTGATTCTGATCCTCAGAATGAGCTGATCTGTTGCGTGAGAGTCAATCCCGTCCTATTACTCCTTCCTGTTACCATTTCCTTTTAACAGGTTCTAACATTTCCTGATTGACTCATTCTGTGCTACCTGGTCTCTGTGACAACCAGTGCACCCACTACATCTATAGACAACTCTTTAAAACAGTAATGTGGAATGTAGGTCATCAGATCCTAATGATTTGTTGGTTATCAGTGTCATTAATTTCTCCACTGCTATGTTTCATTAATCTATTTCAGCTCCCTATTCACCCCAGACGAACATTCATCACTATTACTGGGAGTTTTCTGTGTTTTCCTCTCTGAAAGCAGGTACAGAATATCAATTTCTCTAACACTTCCATATTCACCAATATATCGTGTCTCAAGGATCACAAAGATTGACGTTATTCACCATCTATATTTACACTGCTGTGGTGTGTTGGGTCAACATGTAAGAAAAAGGCATGCACATGAACCAGATTATCATTTGCCATTTTATGTTATTTTCTGCTTCTGACTGTATTGGTCTAGTATTCTGCTTGCCTTTTTCTTGTCAATTTCTCAATCATTCTCCGTTAAATCTGATAAGAGAATCTAATCTTCACAGCTTTCAGGCAACAGTATAAGTCCATTCCTTACACATTATAATCAATTTAAATGGCTGACATAAAAATGGGGGAATTGTGGATGGTGAAGTAGGTTGTTAAAGGATACAATAAGATATAGATCAGCTGGAAAAAAATGGCAGATGGAGTTTAATCCAAGCAATTCTCAGGCGTTGCACTTTGGGAGGTCAGAATCATATTTGTAACATTGGCATGTCTTGAAATATGTTGTCTTGTGGCAATAGTACAGTACAATACATAAAAAATACTATAAATTACCATAAGAATATACAAAAACTAAATAAATAGTATATCAAGAGAACAAAACAGTGAGGTAGCATTCATGCATTCATCAACCATTCATAAATTTAATGGCCAAGGGGAAGAAGCTGTCCCTAAAATGTACGTCAATGGAAAGGGGGAAAGTATGCAGTAAAAGGCAGGATACTTAAGAGCAATTACCAATAGATGGATATTGAGGTGGAAGTCCACAGGTCCCCGAAAATGACCACGCAGGTAGATAGGATGGTAAAGAAGGCCATATGGCATGCTTGCCTTAATCAGTTAAGGCATCGAGCACAACAGTCATAAAGTCATGTTGTACACATAAAAAAACATTTGTGAAGCCATATTTGGAATATAGTGTGGAATTCTGAATCCCACATTACAGGCAGTATGTGGAAGATTTGGAGAAGGTCCAGAAGAGGTTCATCACAATGCTGCCTGGATTGGAGAATCATATCTACAGTGCCTATAAAAAGTATTCACCCCCCTTGGAAGTTTTCATGTTTTTACAACATTGAATCTCAGTGGATTTAATTTGGCTATTTTACACTGATCAACAGAAGAAGACGCTTTTGTGTCAAAGTGAAAACAGATCTCTACAAAGTGACCTAAATTAATTACAAATATAAAGCACAAAATAATTGCGTAAGTATTCACCCCGTTCAAGTCAGTATTTAGTGGATACTCCTTTGGCAGCAACTGCAGCCTTGAGTCTGTATGGATTGGTCTCTATCAGCTTTACATATCTGGACATTGCATTTTTCCCCATTCTTCTTTACAAAACTGCTCAAGCTCTGTCAGATTGCAGGAGGATTGTGAGTGAACAGCTTTTTTGAAGTACCAGCCACAAATTCTCAATTGGATTGTGGGCTGGACTCTGACTTGGCCACTTCAGGACATTAAATTTGTTCTTTTTACGCCTTTCCGGTGTAGCTTTGGCTTTATGTTTCAGGTCATTGTCTTGCTGAAAACAATTCTTCTCCTAAGTTGCAGTTCTCCTGCAGACTGCAGCAGCTTTTCCTACAGGATTTCCCTGTATTTTGCTGCATTCATTTTACCCTCTACTTTCACAAGCCTTCCAGGGCCTGCAGCAGTGAAGCATTCCCACTGCATGATGCAGCCACCACCATGCTTCACAGTAGGGGGGTTTGTTTTTGATGATGTGCGGTGTTAGGCTTACGCCAAACATAGCGTTTAGTCTGATGGCCAAAAAGCTCAATTTTGGTTTCATCAGACCATAGAACCTTTTTCCAGCTGACTTCAAAGTCTCCCACGTCTTCTGGCAAACTCTAACCGAGATTTCATGTGAGCTTTTGTTTCCAACAATGGCTTTCTCTTTGCCACTCTCCCATAAAGCTGCGATTGGTGAAGAACCTGGGCAACAGTTGTTGAATGCGCAGTCTCTCGTATCTCAGCCACTGAAGCTTGTAACTCCTCCAAGGTTGTCACACATCTCTTGGTGGCCTCCCTCACTCGTCCCCTTCTTGTACAGTCACTCAGCTCTAGGCAGATTTACAGCTCTGCCATATTCTTTCCATTCCATAGATTGTCTTAACTGTACTCCAAGGGATATTAGGTGACTTGGAAATTTTCTTGCATCTATCTCCTGACTTATGCTTTTCAAGAACTTTTTTGCAAAGTTGCATGGAGTGTTCTTGTGTCTTCATGGTGTAGTTTTTGCCAGGATACTGACTCACCAACATCTGGACCTTCCAGATACAGGTGTGTTTTTACTACAATCAATTGAAACACTTTGACTGCACACAGGTCTCCATTTAACTAATTATGTGACTTCTAAAACCAATAGGTAGCACCAGTGACGATCTGGTGTGTCATATTAAATGGGGGTGAATACTTATGCAATCAATTATTTTGTGTTTTATATTTGTAATTAATTTAGATCACTTTGTAGAGATCTGTTTTCATTTTGACAGTAAAGAGTCTTTTTCTGTTGATCAGTGTCAAAAAAGCCACATTAAATCCACTGAGATTCAGTATTGAAAAATAATAAAAATATGAAAACTTCCCGGGGGGGGGGGGGTTGAATACTTTTTATAGGCACTGTTTAAGAAGAAGTTGGACAAACTTGGGATTGTTTTCCCTGGAATACTTAATACTCAGTGGAGATGTGATAGAGGTTTATAAAATTATGAGACACATAGATAGGGCATATAGTCTAATCCGGAGTGTCTGTACATAACAAAATGATAAGCAGTGGTAGTTGGGGATGTGGAGGGAAGGTGAGTGGGTAGAGGTGTTGATCAACCTTACTGCTTTTTGAGTCTGGTGGTCCTGGTGTGGATGCTATGTAGCCTCCTCCCTGATGGGAGTGGGACTAACAGTCCATGAGTAGGGTGGGTGGGATCCTTCATGTTACTGGCTCTTTCCTTGCACCTTTGTGTATTTATATCCTTGTTGGTGAACAGACTGGTGCCAGTGATGCATTGGGCAGTTTTGACTACCTGTTGTAAAGTCTTCCCGTCCACGACAGTGCTGTTTCCATGCCATGCAGTGATGCAGTTTGTTACGATGCTCTCTACTGTGCATACAGGCAGTCCCCGAGTTACGAACGTCCGACTTACGGACAACTCATACTTATGAACCGAGGAAGAAGAACACCGTCCGACATTTTAAGTCAGATCGCGACGCCGTCTGCCATTTTAAGTCATTGCCGTTGACACAGTGTTGAGTGTTTAACTTTGTATTTGGCTTAAATTTTTCTTAGTAAGATTCACCCTGACCCCCCTCCCCTGTTCCGGTCGGCTGGTGGCGCAGTCAGATCAGCACCGGGCTAGAGAACGGAGGTTCCTCAGTTCGATTTAGTGACAGATCACTCCCGTGCCGGGTTGATGTTGATTCAGTGACTCCCGTACCATCCATGCCGGGTTGATGACGAGCTCGCAACTCGACCTCGTAAAAAAAACCACTTACACCACCAGTTTAAATTCCCACACGGAATATTGTGGAGGATCTAATACCCAAACCCAGCACAGACCCCACTTGTACCATTTAACCTGTCTCAGTGCGGTACATATTAGGACCCGGGGAATTCAGTGTGGTGGTCCTAACCCAGCGGACTTCGGGAGCTGGCGCAGGTCGGGACCTGCCGCCCGCAGTGTTTCTGCTCCATTGACGGGAAGTGATTGCGATTGTAAATAAAATGGAAATAATAGTGTTTGGAAAGAGGTGAAACGCCATGGGTCATTGGAAAAGCGTTAGGCTACAGTCGGTCAACGATTGGAACAATTTTAAAGGATAATGGATAAAGTGAAAATAATGGAGCATGTGAAAGGTGCTGCCCCGATGAAAGCTACAATTATTACTAAGCAACGCAGTGGTTTAATTATTGGAATACATACGTTTCTTAAGTGTTTTATATGCTTAGAAAGGTAAAATATATACTATATACTAAGACAAATGTTTGACTAACTGACACTAAATAATACCGGATGTACTTGGTCCGACTTCCGTACAAATCCGACTTAAAGACGGACTCAGGAACGGAACTCGTACGTAACCCGGGGACTGCCTGTATATAGAATGATATGAGTATGGCTGTGCAAAGTCCAGCTGTCTTCAGAGGATTGATAAGAGCAGAGTGGTAGATGTCACCTACAAAGACTTTAATAAAGCTTTTGATCAGGTCCTGTATGGTAAGATGGTACAGAAGGCCAGAACATATAGGATTTGGGTGAAGAACCCAAACAGATATAAAACTGACTGGGGAATATTGTTTTCCAGATTAGAGGCCTGCGCGCAGTGGGGCATGAAAGTGATTGTTGCTGGGTATCATGCATATTAAAGATACGAATGAAAATGCAGGCGGCACCACTGGTAAGTTCGCAGTCGATATCAAAACTGGGACGGGTGGCGAACACTGAAGAGGGATCGTCTAAGTTTACAACAGGACATAGAACAACTGGGAAGATGGGAAGGGGATAGCAGATGGAATTTAACTTGGACAACTGGAAAGTGGTGGACTTTGTGAAGTTGAAACAAGGCTTACACAGTGAATGGTAGGGCTTTGAGGAATCCTGTTGAAGAGAGAAACCTGGGGGAATACAAGTACACAGTTTCTTGAAAACGAGAACACAGATAAACAGGGTGCTGAAGAAAGCTGAGGCTTCAAGTGCAAGAGTTGAGATGCTGTGTTACAGTCGTACAAAATAGTAGACAGACTGCACTTGGAATACTGAATGCAGTTCTAGTTACCAGACACTAGGAAGAATATAATTATGCTGGAGATGGCACAGGAAACATTTACAAGGGTGTGACCTTGATGGGAAGGCTTAAGTTATCAGATAAGATTGGAGAGGCTAGGTCTGTTTTCTTTGGAGCGAAGAAGGCTGACAGCCGAATAATATAGATATATGGAGGCACTAATGCACAGATTTTTAAAAAAAAGCTGCAGAGAGTTGTAAACTCAGCCAATTCCATCATGGGCACTAGCCTTCACAGCATTAAACATATCTTCAAAAGGCGGTACCTCAAAAAGGCAGCATCCACCTTTAAGGATCCCTATCACTCAGGACATACCCTCTTCTCATTACTACCACCAGGAAGAAGGTACAGGAGCCTGAAGAGCTTCACTCAAATGTTTTAGAAGCAGCTTCTTCACCTCTAATTGCTGAGTGGTCTATGAACTCATGAACTCTACCTTACTTTTTTTGCTCTCTTTTTGTAGTACTTTGTTTTTATTTCTTATTGCAATGCATAGGATTTGTTTTAATGCAATGCGCTATTCTTCTGCTGCAAAGCAACAAATTCCATGATACATATCAGCGATAGTTGATAGGGTAGATAGCCAGTGTCTCCTTTCTCTGGTAAGAGTATCTAAAACTAAAGAGCGTGTGTATACTTGCATGAGGGAGGTGGTTGTGGGGGCAGGAACAGTAACAACATTTAAGAGGAATCTGAACATATTTGAATGAACAAGTATGTATGGATATGAAATTAATGCATGTAAATGGAACTTGATTGGCATGATGGCCAGCATAGACCATGTGCTGTACAACTCTATGACTCTAAATGTATGTCAAGGCTATGCCTTCCTGCCAGCAGTGACTGGTCAATATATCAAGATGGCTTTTTGCAAGAGTAAGACCTGTTTCATTGATGAAAAAGAGGTTTTGGCACCTGGGAAAGGAGAAACGTTCTTTCCTGTATAGAAGTTTAACTCCTAATCTTTGGACTGGAATGTTGACTTCTAGTACCACTGTTTTCCTAGAGTTAACTATTCGAAATGACAGCAGTTGTAATTCCACTGGAGATGTTGAAATTCATTGTTGTGTAAAATGAGTTATTTCCTCAGAGAACAACCAAGTTTTACTAATCATTTCTCTGAAATTATACCGTTTAATACAGGGGCCACCAGCCTTTCTTGCAACATGGACTGGTTTAATATTGACAATATTCTTGCTGACCGGCCGATGGGGGGTGGGGAGTGTTAATCACGACCGGAATATAGGTGATAAGTCAATTATAAGTCACTTGTAAGCAGCTAATACACTCAATTTCATTTCTAATAGGGTTTATCTATTGAATTTAATATTAAAAACACCGCATATTTTCCTCGTATGAATTTAGTGATAAGTCACTTATAAGTCAATAGAATCATAACTTTTTAAGTAACGTTTGGATATTAAACACACAGCGCATATTTTCCTCGTTTAAACATATAAAATCATTGCAACACACCAATATCGCTGAATCAGTGGGAGCCCTGGGCTTCTTTCCCTGCAACAAGACGGTCCCATCGAAGGGTGATGGGAGACAGCAATACTTGAACAGGGTTCCTTATGTCCAGTCTATTTCACAATTTAGTTTTTGTTGCATTCATTGCAGAAAACCCCACTTCTCAGAGATATGATGTTGAAAATAGAAGCAACGTTTTCAGTGCTTTTGTGGCTGTCTCAGGATATTCAGCCTTGACTTTGATCCAGAGTGCTGGCAGAGATGTTATGTCAAACATACTTTTCAGCCCACCGTCATTTGCAAGCTCGAGGAGTTGATCTTCTTCCCACGCTGACATGGATGATTCACCAGGGACATTCACAAATGGGTCACGGACCCATTCCTTTGCACACCTTGGATCATTTGCGGTTGGGAAGTAACACGCGAATTCTGTTGACAGCAAAGATAGGTGATCGCACACCAGCTGTGAGAAGGACGGTGCAGCCTCAGTCTCTCCCAAAATCCCAGCTAATGTTGGGAACATGTCAAATATGCCCCTGTCCTCTCGCCGTCCCCACAGTTCCAGTTTGGCTTTGAAAGCAGACACTTTACCTGCCAACTTGAAGACAGTTGTCATTCTCCCCTGAAGTGACAAATTGAGTTCATTGAGCAGGTTGAAGATGTCACACAGATAAGTGAGTTTTATATCCATTCCTCATCACTGAAGTGTGCTGCCAGTGGTGATTTGTTTCTGAAAGAAATCTCTGCAGCGGCTCTCTTAACTCAAAAACCCTGGCCAGGGCTCTCCCCCTTGATAGCCACCTGACTTCAGTGAAGAAGAGAAGGCGTTTGTGCTCTGCATCCATTTCCTCGCACAGCTGCTCAAACAGACGTGAGTTAAGGGCTTTTGCTTTGATGTGATTGATAACTTCAACAACGTCACTCAATAGGCTGTTAAGATCGGGTGACATTTTTCGGCTAGCCAGCATTTCCCTTTGTATGACACAGTGTGTAGACTGGCATTCAGGAGCAACCTCTTTGACTCGGGTGGTGAAACCAGACAGCCATCCAGTCATAGCTGCATATTCCAACCCAGAATGACCAGTCCAGTTTGCCTGACATGTAGTCATTCAAAGACTTGAATAGTTCTACCCTAGTTGTGTTAGTTGGCAGCGGCAGTGCACACAACGTATCGTCGTGCACATCGTCTTGAGATATATATCGCACATAAACCAGCAGTACTGTCTTGTTGTTGACTTCGGTAGACTCATCAACCTGGATAGCATAGCATGGTGACTCATTAAGCTGTTCCAATAGCTGTGCTTCGATGTCCTCCACTATGTTATCGATTCTCCTTGAAACTGTGGTAGCTGAAAGAGAAACCTGTGCCATCTTGTTAGCAGCAGCTTCTCCCAACAGTTCACGGCACATGTCCCTGGCAGCAGGTAGAATCAATTCTTCACCAACAGTGAAAGGCTTCCTAGCCTTAGCAATACGGCTAGCCACAAAGTACGATGCTCTCAGAGCAGCAGCATTTGTGGAGGTGGTGGCTCTCAGCACTTGCCTCTGTCCCGATTGCTCACGTTTTCTTCTGCTTAAAAAACTCAATGGGTTTGTCTTTAAGTGCAGGGTGCTTGGACTCAAGGTGCCGAAGCAGTTTTGAGGGCTTCATTGCCTCATTAGACAGCTTGTCCCCACATATCACACACAGGGGGCTTGGAGCGTGCGAGTCACCGGTCACATTAAAGCCATATTTTATGTACGACTCATCGTATTTCCTGTTGAAGGAAGCTTTCTTTTTTTTGTAGTCTTGGCCTCAGCTGTCTCTGCGTTATCATTATCATTAGGCCTTTTATGTCCCCTACCACCTCTTCCAAAGAAACTCTCAAGTGACATTTGTTTTTTACTCATCGAGTAGTTGTAGGTTAATGACCGACTGATGCCCTCGAGTGGGTAATGACCTCGTGTGCATTCAAGTTCAACAGTGGGCGTGATGGAATGAGGAAAGGTGCAGCTGACTCATATCACCAAATCATATCGTTTCCTCGTGGCCTGAATCCGGTCCGCAGCTCGGTGGTTGGGGACCACTGATGTATTGGGCTGAAATTGCACTATCCTCAATAACATCAATGAGCTGCTGCAACCTCAACTATTGTCTCCATATATTGCATTCACTACTTCTGGAGATCATTCTTTGCTTTGTGCACTCAAAGTCATTCCACGTTGCCATCATTGACTGCTGCCCCATCTCAGATTGAGTTGTTCGTTGAATTATTACCCAGGTCACACAAAGCCAAACTAAAGGAGAGAAATTTCAGCCAATTTTCCTTCAACCTGTAGGAGGAAGAGGCATGGGTTGAAGATTTCTCAAGTACAGGCATTCATGTCCATGCAGAGATCTTCCTGGCAACTCCCACTGCCAAGAGTATGTCTGTAGTCCAGAAAAGGTGCAGTGGCTCCCTTGTACAAAGATCATGCCTCCTGCTAGTTCTGTTTTCCACCACCTTGCCCAGCTCCTAGTAACTCTTGTGAGCACTCTCCCAACTCCATATTCTTAGTGTATTCATTCTTTAGGTGAAGGCTCACCTGTAGCCTGATCAATGCTGCTTATATTAGGCAATATGCCCTTTTGACAACTGGTTTCATGGCTCAACTCAGCTGGGCTAAAATATGACAGATCAAAACATGTCAACTTTCACAAAAACAGGGTGACAAGAGATGCTGTTTTAAAATCCCGGAAAGAAAGTGAAGCAACTTCTGCCCCGGGATATTTTCACTGAGATTTAAGCTCATCATAATTTGTCCTACAGCAAGAATCTGATGGCAGAAAATGGCACATCAGGTTTGAAGTTAAGCTCAGGTTTTCACTACGATGCAGTCATGACATTGTTTGGTACAATAGCAGCAAGTGGTGTCAGTAATACTTTGTAAATGAATTTCAGAAAACCCTGATGGGTTGATAAAATCAGCATAACTTCAATCAATATTATAATAAATACCTGCATCGCATATTTTACACTTAAAACATTTCTCTAGTCCATTTGGATGCTCCATATACTCTCCACTTGTACAGGGATTACATGTTGTGCCCGTCATCAAGGTGCAGTGTTTGGATACTCTAAAGCCTGCAATAAAACAAAAATCTGCATTGGAAAAGTGACAAGGAATCACAATGCTTATTCTGCTCTCAAAGAATCAATTCGAATGCATTTTTGCCAAAAAAAAAACCCTACCTGAGAACCATTATTACTTCTGAGCAGAAATAGTATTTCAGCGATGCCATGTATTCAGAGACACAGTATGCATAAGCACTATCATGGATACACCCTATTTTTTGCAGCCCCCTGGAATTGTGGATGACTTGGTTAAGCTCCAGCTCTGTGGTTCCGAGGTGGACGATAAGGCTAATGTAAACCTCAGAGACTCAGCCTCAACTCTGGCAGGATGTTTGTAATTGGGCAGGTGGGTACACGGGTTGACGGCTGATGTGTTCAATCTTCCAATGACAGTGTGTTCTTAATTCATGAACATGAGGCTCTGCATGCACACTTCAATATTCCTTCCCCATATCGAGCAAATTCAAATCTGGGATGCCCATTAATCAGTAAGTCTTCACAATTTTATAACAAGCTTCTTTTATCCCTCAGCCATCAGACTCCTGAACCAGAGTGGGTAACTACACCCACTCCAATACTAAATTGATTCCACAACTTATGACTTCCCTTTCAAAGACTTCGTAAATCACATTCTCAATATTTATTTAGATTTTTTCTTTTTTGTTGTATTTGCACAATTTGTTGTCTCTTGCACATTGGTTGTCTGTGTGTAATTTTTTATTGATTCTATTGGGTTTCTTTGTACTGTGAATGCCTGCAAGAAAATGTATCTCAGGGTTGTATATGGTGACATATGTGTACTTTGATAATAAATTTTCTTTGAACTTTTTTGTCTGTCCACCTGGTAAATGCTTACTGTCACTTAACTCAAAACAATTTGTTTCAGGTCCTGCAAATAATATGGCCATCCATCAGGCCTAGGAAAGGAAGCTGATGTTGGTTTGCTTATTTGGAGGGAATGCAGAGACTTGTCTTGCTATGATTTTCTTGCTGCATATCGTCCATGCCACAGAAACATACAGGGGTGCAGTGAACCACTGCTACCCTGTGGAGCATGAGCTTTGTGATAGATGTGTGGTCTTGATCTTCAAAGACTCCCTTCCTCAGATTACCCAGGTACACTGGAGGAGATAGTGAATATCACTACTGATAAGTGGATTCTGGTTAATTGGGTCATCAGATAACCAGGGCAGCCATTTATTTGGGACAGCCTTCAAAAGACAAAAACAAATCAAGAAAATAGCCAGGATTCCCTTTGTTTATTTGGGACACTATGCTGCTTAATTGGGACATGAGACCATCAGTCACATGCACTTGTGTAGCCATTAGACACTACACGGTGCAGACAGATGTGTGTGCTTGTGTTATGTTATGCATTTGGAACAACAGACGCTGATTCAAAAAGAAGAGATGTTTTTGATCATTTTGTACTTGAGTTCCTTGCCAAGATGCCATGAGAAGATTTGACACCAGCTGAAAAAATTACCCTAATAGACGGAATTGAAAGCTATCCGCCATACACCACTCAGCTGGCAGAAGTAACTGATGTGCCGAAATGCTGATGAGACAGGCCTTTTTTTAATCGTGCCACAGCAGATGGTTTCCTTTGATACAAACATGCAACACTATCAGGGTCAAAGAAAGCAAAGGATTGCAAAGCTGTGTTGCATTGTTCAAATATGTCAGGAACTGATTTAAAAAAACTGTTGATTACTGGGGAAAAGCATTAAACCTCAGAGCTTTAAGAGGCGAAGAACGGATAGTTTACCAATTGGGTTCTATGCTAATAAGAATGCGTGGATGACTTACGAAATTTTTAAGAAATGACTAATGAATTGGGATACAGAGCTACAAGCAAAATTCCTCTGCTTGTTGACAATCATACTGCACACTCTAATGTAGAATATTTGAGAAATATTCTTCTGGAATTTCTGTCTGCCAAGATAATATTCTTGGTGCAGCCAATGGATATAGGTATCAGGAAATTTATTGTTGGCTAACGACATTACTTCATGCAGGAAGGCAATGAAGTCAGTCCATTATCTGCACTAGGTTTGTGGACTGACTTTGTTCATTTAAAGTCAATCAAAAGAACACACCAGTATACACTCGATGAATTCCTCTACTGGTAACTATTACAAACAAATGCACAGTTTCTTTGTACTGTAGCGGTGTGCTACACGCAGCACTGAAATAATGACACGGAGTCGGTAAACTGCAGTTAAAGAAGATTTTATTCGAACTTCACAGCCTTGCTTTAAAGCCTCCCTGATCCCGCCTTCCCCGGGCGCGGATGCTGTAAGGGGCACGTACTCACAATCCCCCACAGGCTTTTCCCTTTGTTGGTGAAGCAGACCTGGTACCCTTTTGGGACTGGCCTTTGTGCCGGCGCGCTGGCTATTTGTGAGCCAGTTCGAGTGCGCTAGGAAGTGGGTCGCCACAGTACTGTAGTAATGTTGGTAGTTCTAATTTGTTCTATATTTCATTTAAATACAGGCAGTCCCTGGGTTATGAACGAGTTCCGTTCCTGAGTCTGTCTTTTAAGTCAGATTTGTACGTAAGTCGGAACAAGTACATCTGGTATTATTTAGCGTCAGTTAGTGAAATGTTTTTCTTAGTATATAGTATATGTATATAAATATATGTATATAGTATATAGTCTATGCATATAAAGCACTTAAGAAACATATATCTACTTTCATTTTTCACTGAGAGATGGCACCCCACAAAACAACACCAGCCGAAGTTTGAGTTACTGTAATATGAGGAAATAACGTTCTCAAGCCACATATGGTAACTAATAGCAAATTCCATAGAAATTCTTAACTTATGGAAGTTTAATTTATGCTCATTTCTCAATCATTCAAATGTTAATTGGTGCTGATATGGTAATTTTTTTTACTTCCTGTGTCCTTTTTAGCTCTCTCTCACTCAAGCTGTTCTTTCCCAATTTTTGCTTTTCACTGTGCTGCTGCTGCCTGTAGCTATTCTTTGAAAAGCACTGGTCTGACTCAGAAATCCCAAAAATCTACAAGCAGTGAGGGGTTAATGCAAAATGCTGGAAAAACTCAGCAGGTCAGGCAGCATCAACGGAGAGGAATAAACAGTCGATGTTTTTGACTGAGACCCAAATAGATAACTTGACTTGAAACATCAACTGTTTATTCTTCTCCATTGATGCTGCCTGGCCTGCTGAGTTCACCCAGCATTGTGTGTGTTTCTCTGGATTCCTAGCATCTGTATCAAGGGTTAATGCATCATGTGCACTTTCATGGCACAAGCTAATAGGATTGTTGTGGCCAATTTTAGGATTATCCAGTTCAATCACCAGTGTGGCTCAGTGAGGATTCTACACTCTCTTCAGTTTTTGAGCACTGTTTATTTTGTCCTGCACATGGCATAGTAGGAACCGTAGTAAATCAGATTGTCCGGGTGCAACAGTTCTCCATTCAAAGACTGTAGAATCTTGGCAAACATGTTAACAGTGACCAGGGTGCTCAAAGCCGGTGCCCCCCAGCTATGTGGAGTACTTCACCATGTCTTCAACCTGAGCCTGAGTGGCATTGACCTCCCACATCATGAAGACCCCGGAGAGACTTGTTCTAGAGCAGCTCCAGCCTATGGTTAGGCCACACTTAGACCCCCTCCAGTTCACCTACCAGCCCCGACTAGGAGTTGAGGATGCCATCGTCTACCTGCTGAACCGTGTCTATGCCCACCTGGACAAGCCAATGAGCACTGTGAGGGTCATGTTTTTTGACTTCTCCAGTGCGTTCAACACCATCCACCCTGCTCTGCTGGGTGAGAAGCTGACAGTGATGCAGGTGGATGCTTCCCTGGTGTCATGGATTATTGATTACCTGACTGGCAGACCACAGTACATACGCTTGCAACACTGTGTGTCAGACAGAGTGGTCAGCAGCACTGGGGCTCCACAGAGGACTGTCCTGTCTCCCTTTCTCTTCACCATCTACACCTCGGACTTCAACTACTGCACAGAGTCTCGCCATCTTCAGAAGTTTTCTGATGACTCTGCCATAGTTGGATGCATCAGCAAGGGGGATGAGGCTGAGTACAGGGCTACAGTGGGAAACTTTGTCACATGGTGTGAGCAGAACCATCTGCAGCTTAATGTGAAAAAGACTAAGGAGCTGGTAGTGGACCTGAGGAGGGCTAAGGCACCGGTGACCCCTGTTTCCATCCAAGGGGTCGGTGTGGACATGGTGGAGGATTACAAATACCTGGGGATACAAATTGACAATAAACTGGACTGGTCAAAGAACACTGAGGCTGTCTACAAGAAGGGTCAGAGCCATCTCTACTTCCTGAGGAGATTGAGGTCCTTTAGCATCTGCCGGACGATGCTGAGGATGTTCTATGAGTCTGTGGTGGCCAGTGCTCTCATGTTTGCTGTTGAGTGCTGGGGCAGCAGGCTGAGGGTAGCAGACACCAACAGAATCAACAAACTCATTCGTAAGGCCATTGATGCTGTGGGGGTGGAACTGGACTCTCTGACGGTGGTGTCTGAAAAGAGGATGCTGTCCAAGTTGCGTGCCATATTGGACAATGACTCCCATCCACTCCATAAAGTACTGGTTAGGCACAGGAGTACATTCAGCCAGAGACTCATTCCACCGAGATGTAACAATGAGCGTCATAGGAAGTCATTCCTGCCTGTGGCCATCAAACTTTACAACTCCTCCCTCGGAAGGTCAGACACCCTGAGCCAATAGGCTGGTCCTGGACTTGGCATAATTTACTTCTTATTACTTAATTATTTATGGTTTTATATTGCTATATTTCTACACTATCCTTGGTTGGTGCGACTGTAATGAAACTCAGTTTCCCTCGGGATCAATAAAGTATGTCTGTCTGTATCTTCCACATAATTCAGTTTAATCTACAATATATCTGAAAATTAATTTTCAAAAATATATATTGGCAAGATTTTGCAAATTTATGAATAGAAAGAAAAACAAAATTGAAATTACCACAAATAAAAGCTATTATGGTTGGAACTCTGGTTCAGCATTCTGTAGTCTGGCAAATCGCGAAGTGTGGCATATTTTAAATCTGACACTATTAGTTTGCAAAGCAGCTATGAAGACACTTGTATTATTCAGATGTCTCCCCTTTCCTTTTCAGTCCTGAAGAAGGGTCTTGAGCCAACATGTTCCATAGATGCTGCCTGAAGTGCTGATTTTCTCCAGTATTTTATCTATGTCACTGGAATTATCATTTTATATTTAATTAGCAAAATATTTCTCTATTAGCAATATGTGAGATACACAATTCATGTTGAAAATTAAACATAAAGTGTGTGAGGAACTACCCTAGTTTACCAGGGGCAATATTCTGTAGACTGGCAGTTCACAGCAGGCACGCACTTAAGGAATTTGCTTAGAAAACTGATATAGCAATCTCTTATCAATACTTGCTACTGTTAGTTCACAGTGGGAAGCAAATTATGGGATGTACTTGGTCTATGATTTTCACACATACAGTGAAAAACTGTTTCACTTGCCATGCAGGTAGATCATTCTAAAACAAATACTTTCAGGCAGTACAAAGCAAAATGCAGTAACAGAATGGAAAATACAGTTTTACCGATACAGTTACAGAGAATGTACAGTGTAGATAGGTGCAAGGGCCATGACAAGTTTGAGAGATTCAGGAGGTCATTTTCATCGTACAATATGTTCAAGACTTTTAAAGAAGTGGGATTCAAGCTATCCTTGAACCTGCTGGCGTGTGTTTTCAAACTTCTGTATCTTCTGCCCAATGGAAGGTGGAAGCAGAAAAGATGTCCAGGGTGGGAGTAGTCCTTGATCATGTTGGTTGCTTGTCCAAGGCATTGGGAAGAGTAAGGAGAATTCATGAAGGGAAGGCTGGTTCTTATGATGGACTGAGCCGTGCCCTCAACTCTGTGTAGCATCTCGTGGTCTTGGCAGAGCAGTAGCCACGCCAAGCTGCTTACATTGATAAAAATTAGTCAAAGGAGACTGCCAAATTTCCTTAGCCTTCTGAGGAAGTAGAAATGTTGGTATGTTTTCTTGGCCATAGATTGAACATGCTACAGGTGGTATTTACATCAGGAATTTTAAGCTCTCAATCATCTCCACCTCAGCATCACAAATACATCCAGGAGCATGTACTCCAGGAAATGAGCAGCCCCTTTGTTCTGCTGCCATTGAGGAAAAGGTTCTTGTATTAACACCATGCCACTTCGCTCTCTGTATCCTTCTGGTACTCCACCTCATCATGTTTGAAATTGAGTTCACTACAGCGGTAACATCTATAAACTTTTACATGGAGTTAGATCACAGTCTGAACAAGTCGTGAGTGTATAGGGAGCAAAGTAAGTAAATTGGAAACACAGCCTTGTGATTCAAAGATGCAAAGTACGCTTATTATCAAAGTATGTATGCAGTGTGCAACCCTGATATTCGTCTCCTCAAGACAGCAATGAAACAAAGAAAACCACAGAACTGGATCAAAAAAAAACAGCAAACCCCTCCTCCCCCACACAAAACAAAACAAATCAATTCACGCAACCGAAAGCAAAAAGAAAAATGTGAAAAAACTCAGAATTTTAAAAAAACAAAACCGAAAGAGTCCAGGTATAATTCTGTTCAAGGATTTCAAAATACATTTATTATCACTGTATAATTTATAAAACCTTGCAATTTCTCTGCTTATAAGCAGCCACAAAGCAGGAAAGCCAAAAGAACTCAATTTTAAAAAAGACCAACACCCAATCGATAGAGAAAGGGGGGGAGAAAACTCAAATCATGCAAAGAATAAAAGCAAGCAACAGCATTCCTAACCGAATTCAGTCCATTGACCCGAATCCTGGAGCAGCCAGAGTAGGCCCATAGCCTCGGTCTCAAGTTAATCATTTCGTGGGGCAAGACTCTGCGAAGCTGACAAGTCAGCACCATGGAGAGAGGAGTGAACATCGCGGAACAGTGAGCAGAATTGGCCTGACACCGTGCCCTTACAATCCACCTGGGCTGGAGTTTAAATACTGTATCATGCCACATATTAGGACACAGGCCCCAGGTACTCTCTGGGCCAAGATCTCACCACCCAGCCAAAGAACATTCTTGACCTTTCCAAATTGGCTCAGCACTTGGATCAATCCAACCTCACTCCTGGTTCAGCTGGGCAGGCTACAAAACTCCTCCGCCACAACTCCTCTCTGAATTGCTCTCTTCAACTCCATCTCCGACTCCGACACTGTTCTGATCATGTTACGCTCCAAGTTTGCATCACACCAGCACAGCTCAACCCTCGAGTTCACTTCGCCTTCACTCACCACTCCACTGTTTGCCTCAAGAAGTGTTCTTAATAATGTTGAGGATCCAGTTATTGAAGGAAGTGCTGAGTCCTAGGTCTGGAACTTCGGAGATAAGTTTGTCTCTTATGATACTGAAGGCAAAGTTGCAGTCAATAAACAGGAGATTAAATTCCAGACATTCCAGAGATGAATGTGGAGCCTGCAAGAATTTGTCTGCTGAGGAACTGTTTCAACAGTTGCAAATTGCAGTGGTTCAAGGTTTCTGGAAGGTTTCTGGAGCTGATGTGTGCCATAACCAACCTTTCAAAGCACTTTATGATGGTGGATGGTAGTTGCACTGAGGCATGCTAGTTTTCTTTTTCCTGTGGCATTGAGATGATAGTGGTCTTCTTAAAGTGGGTAGAAACCTCAGATTGGAGTAGGAAGTGGTTAGAAATGTACGCATAAAACCCTGTTTGCCTGCTTATGGACAAAGGATCAAAGGATGTGGGCCAGATACGTTCTGTGGGCTCACTCACAGGAAAGCTGATCCGACGTCTGCAACAGTGACTGGGAGTTCAGGTGTTTTGGAGGCTGCTGTCATTTCAATACCATTCTGTTCAAAACATGCATTGAGCTCATCAGTGATAATGCCCAGCCTGTTATAGCAGACAAGCCCTGATGGCTGGTCTGGGACTCGACTTTGAGCTGGTCTTGTCTCTTGGCATTCCTGATAGCTTTACAAAGGCCGTAGCTCAGTTTCATGTACAGGTCAGAGTCAGCTCATTAGAATAGAGCAGACCTACAATTCTTAGGAAGTCAATCTCTCAGTTTACCATCGTTTCTGTCTGGCAAACACCCAAACTGACCTCTGTACCGTGCAGTCCTCTACACACTTCCTGATGAAGTCCAACTGTGGTGACATACTCTTTTAGATTGGCCACAGAGTCCTTGAATATTCACCAATCTACCGACTCACAGAAATGTAAAACTTCATCATTTCCTCAACATGAGAAATTCTGCAGATGCTGGAAATCCAAAACAATACACGCAAAATGCTGGAGGAACTCAGCAGATCAGGCAGCATCCATGGAATGAATAAATAGTCGAAGTTTTGGGCCAAGATAATTTTTCAGTCCTGGATGCTGCCTCATCTGCCGAGTTCCTCCAGCATCTTATGTTTGTTGATATTTATTTCCTCAGACCGGCATTGTATGATTTTCTGTACTGGATCCTCATGGATGTCAGAGTGAACTGACCAGCCCAGGGATTAGGCATATATTTACATAGGGGGTTCTAGGGCTATTTCTCAGGTTTCCAGGATGCTGGACTAAGAAGTTTCAACCTGTCTAAGCATGAAAATCCTCTATGAAAAGGCTACAGATATGAATGAGAAACTTGACTGCCTTACGGAAATATTACACAAAAAAACTTCAATATAAACAAAACAGAACAGAGAGGCATCTACGTACATATGTTTTCATGTAAAAAGGGAAATATCACTGATAAAATAAACTTCATTAGAACATAGTTTATACAGTTGAACTGCGCTCTATGAACATAGAACGTAGTACAGGAGAGGAACAGGTCCTACAGCCCACAATGTTGTAAACTAATTAAATTAGTAATTTCTTCTGTCTACACAATGTCCATATTCTTCCATTTCCTGCACATCCACGTGTTTATCTAAGAACCTTGTGATCGCCCCCGCCACCCCGGGACACAGCACGTTCCAGGAATCACCAATCTTCTGAATAAAAATACTTTTCCCCCATTCTGGTAAAAGACATTTCAACTCTGGTAGAAAGATACCGGCTGTCTATCATTTCCTCTTATAATCCTAGAAACCTTTTTCAAATCTTCCTCAGCCTCTGCTGCTCCAGAGAAGACAACCCAAGTTTGTCCAGCCTATTCCTATAGCAGATGCACTCTAAGCCAGACAGCATCCTGGTAAACCTCTCTGCACCCCCTCCTTCCCATAATAGGGTAACCAGAACAATGCAATATTCTAGATGGGGGCTAACTGGAATTTTATACAGCTGCAACATAACTTCTCAACTCTTCAACTCAGTTCGTCAACATTAAAGGCAAGCATACCATGTGATTTCTTTACCACACTATCAACCTGTAATCACTTTCAGGGAGCTATGAACTTAAGCCCCAAATCCTTCTACCCACCAACACTGTTAATGGTCTTGCCAGTAACAGTGGATTGTCTCTTTGTATTTCCGGAAGTGCATCACTTCACATTGGATCATTTCTGTGCCCATATCTACAACCTGTTTATATATTCCTGTACCCTTTGCCAGACACCTACACTATCCACAAGAACACTGGTCTTTGCATCATTTGCAAACTTACCAACCACCCATCTATGTTTTCATATACAGCGGCATGCAAAGATTTGGGCACCCTGGTCAAAATTTCTGTTACTGTGAATACTTAAGTGAGCAGAACTGATCTCCAAAAGTCATAAAGTTAAAGATGAAACATTCTTTTCAACATTTTAAGCAAGATTCATGTATTATTTTTGTTTTGTACAATTTTACAGTGAAAAAAAAAGAAAGGAGCACCATGCAAAACTTTGGGCACCCCAACAGATTTGAGCTCTCAGATAACTTTTACCAAGGTCTCAGACCTTAATTACCTTGTTAGGGCTATGGCTTGTTCACAGTCATCATTAGGAAAGGCCAGGTGATGCAAATTTCAAAGCTTTATAAATACCCTGACTCCTCAAACCTTGTCCCAACAATCAGCAGCCACGGGCTCCTCTAAGTAGCTGCCTAGCACTCCGAAAATTAAAATAAATGATGCCCACAAAGTAGGAGAAGGCTATAAGTAGATAGCAAAGCGTTTTCAGGTAACCGTTTCCTCAGTTCATAAGGTAATTAAGAAATGGCAGTTAACAGGAACGGTGGAGGTCAAGTTGAGGTCTGGAAGAGCAAGAAAACTTTCCAAGAGAACTGCTCATAAGATTGCTAGAAAGGCAAATCAAAACCCCCGTTTGACTGCAAAAGACCTTCAGGAAGATTTAGCAGACTCTGGAGTGGTGGTGCACTGTTCTACTGTCATCAGAAGAAAAGCTTTCCTGCGTCTTCACCACAAAATCCAGCATCAGAAGTTTGCAAAGGAACATCTAAACAAACCTGATGCATTTTGGACTGATGAAGTTAAAATAGAACTTTTTGGCCACAATGAGCAAAAGTATGTTCGGAGAAAAAAGGGTGCAGAATTTCATGAAAAGAACATCTCTCCCACTGTTAAGCACGGGGATGGATCGATCATGCTTTGGGCTTGTGTTGCAGCCAGTGGCACGGGGAACATTTTACTGGTAGAGGGAAAAATGAATTCAATTGAATACCAGCAAATTCTGGAAGCAAACATCACACCATCTGTAAAAAAAAATCTGAAGATGAAAAAAGGATGGCTTCTACAACAGGATAATGATCCTAAACACACCTGAAAATCCACAATGGACTACCTCAAGAGGCACAAGCTGAAGGTTTTGCCTTGGCCCTCACAGTCCCCCCCCCCCCCCCCCACCTAAACAGCTTCGAAAATCTGTGGATAGATCTCAAAAGAGCAGTGCATGGAAGACGGTCCAAGAATCTTACAGAACTAGAAACCTTTTGCAAGGAAGAATGGGCCAAGATCCCCCAAACAAAAATTAAAAGAGTCATAGCTGGCTACAGAAAGCGTTTACAAGCTGTGATACTTGCCAAAGGGGGTGTTACTAAGTACTGATCATGAAGGGTGTTCAAATTTTTGCTTCGGGCCCTTTTCCTTTTTTGTTATTTTGAAACTGTAAATGATGGAAATAAAAAAGAAATCTTGCTTAAAATATTAAAGGAATGTGTCATCTTTAACTTCATGCCTTTTGGAAATCAGGTCATCTTTTACTCGCTTAGCTATTCACAGTAACAGAAATTCTGACCGGGGTGCCTAACCTTTGCATGCCACTGTAGGTCATTTATATGTATCACAAACAGCAGGGGTTCCAAGTACAGATCCCTGCAGAACACCACTAATCAGAAACCTCCAGCCAGAATAAGTCCCACCGACTACTACCCTATCTCCATGGGCAGGCCAGTTCTGAATCCAAACAGCCAATTCACCATGGATCCTGTGAAATTGTTATCTCCCTTCAGTGAACTTGTCAAAGCCTTACTAAAATCAATTTCTGGCATTTTTTTTTAGTAAAAATATAGCTGCACCACTTTTGAAAGCTAATGAAAAGCATTCTGTTGGCATTGAGATAATTATTGTATAAAGTACTGGCCATCACTTACCTGGAGAACACAATGAACAACAGACACCATTATTTTCATACTCCCCTTGATCACAAGCAGTTGTCACTGGAATTTGGGAAATCAGGAATAGAAGGAAAATAATCTGTAATTAAACATTAAATATAGGGATTACTACAACTGAAAAAAATTACTTTTTTTATAACAGAAGTACCACTGCAGATTTAATTAAAATCTTCCATTTCACTCGACAGTGTAATTATAAAGCTCTACTGTTTCATGACTATTAATAAAGAAATAGTTCTCTTTTATATAGATTAATCAGCATCGTTACTGTCAGGTTTTCAACAAGGTCCGGGGCAATTATAGAAATTATGTTGCAAACTATGTTTTAATGCAAAGCATAAAATTGTAAGTGCACAGTTACTCCAAGAGATTTGAAAGTCATTTTTATTTGAATTAAAGACCGAAAATGATAAAAATTCTCAGGTAGTCAGGCTGTGTTTTTGGTAAATGTTTCTGGTTGACAAGCAAAGCATAAAAGATACTTGAAACTTCACTAAAAAGAGGCTGGGAATACTCAGCTGGTCAGGCGACATCTGTGGAGAGATGCTGACTCGCCACCAATGCTCCCTTACTACTCTAATTTTACTGTTTCATCAGTGTTTAAATAATGTGTCTCGTCCAGCTTATTATTTCTAGCATAAACATAAGAAATTCTGCAGATGCTGGAAATCTTGAGCAAAGCACATAAAATACTGGAGGAACTGAGCAACTATAAAGGATGTTGTCTGGATTGAGGAGCATGCCTTATGAGAATAAGTTGAGTGAACTCGGCCTTTTTTCCTTGGAGCAACGGGGGATGAGAGGTGACCTGATAGAGGTGTATAAGCTGATGAGAGGCATCGATCATGTGGATATTCAGAGGCTTTCCCAGAGCTGAAATGGCTAGCACGAGAGGACACAGTTTTAAGGTGCTTGGAAGTAGGTACAGAGGAAATATCGGGGTAAGTTTTCTTTTTATGCAACGAGTGGTGAGTGCTTGGATTGGGCTGCTAGCGATAGTTGTGGAGGTGGATACGATAGGGTCTTTTAAGAGACTCTTGGACAGGTATATGGAGCTCAGAAAAATAGAGGGCCCCAGGTAATTTCTGAGGTAAGGACATGTTCAGCACAGCTTTGTGGGCCGAAGGGCCTGTATTGTGCTGTCCATTTTCCATGTTTCTAGAAAGGGGAATAAATAGTTGATGTTTCTGACCAAGACCCTTCGCCATCAAGGCTTGAAAGAAAGAGGGAAGAAACCATATTAATAAAGTGGGGGGTGGAATGGGTACAGAGTACGAGCTGGCAGATGAAGGGCATTTCAGAATCAGAACCAGGTTTAATATCACCGGCATCTATTGTTACATTTGTTAACTTCCACCATTTGACAGACTTCCAGTACAAAAGTGACCTGACTTTTTTAAAACTTATTTTAAATCACTTCCTGATACCAACACTAGCCACTAAAAAAAAATCATGACTACTGAAATACAACAAAAAGTTTGACCAGTTTATCCTGTTACATTGTGGCAGATGATGTTTCCTTGTTGGTAGCTTTGACGAGAAAAACGAAGTGATTTGATTTGCACGTTCACTGATTAAAGTTTATCAAAATTAGAATCAAGTTTAATATCATGACATTCAATATGGTGTAAGAATCTTAAGCACACGTATAGCCAGGGTGTCTAAGACTTTTGCTCAGTGCTGTATTTGTCACCATGAAGCGGTGCGCAAGATTGTAAATCTGGTGGGAGCAAAGGAAGTTGGGAATGGCGAGGGAGGAGTGTCACGAGAGAGGTAACAGAGAAGGAGTGCCAGGGGCAGGTGGCAGTGTGGGTGCAGACGTACCCAGTCCTGGGATACCAGGCAAGGTTATTTGATTATAAATTTGGTTTATTAATCATTACAGAAAGTCTCTCTGGTGCTCTCCACTGCCCCCTCTCCCTATCCCCTTTCCCAACCATGATTACCTTCTCCCTGCCCACTTCCCACTTTCAGAACCAGATTTATCACGAGTCGTGAAATTTGTTGTTTTTGCAGCAGCTGTACAGTGCAATACATAAAATGACTCAGTACTGTGCAAAGGTCTTAAGCACCAAGCTATACAGTACATATGTGCCTAAGGCTTTTGCACAGTACTACATGTCCTGAAATTTGTTGTTTTCCATCAGCACTACATGTACGCAGAAAACTACAATTTACACTAAAAATTCATTTTGAAAAGTAAATTAAATAGTACAAAAAAGTGAGCAAAGATAGTGAGGTACTGTTCATAGGTCGGTTCATCTACAGGTGAAGGGGAAGTTCACCCTAAAACATTGAGTGTCTTCAGGCTGTTTCTTTCAGGATAGCTCCTCTGGACCTGTGGAGTGACATCAGGTCTGGCAGGTGTTTTGTCAAAGACAACATTCTCGGTTGCCGGTGTCACATTGCTGTCAGTGTCATGATCATCACTGAGAGGCAAGTCCAGTGTCTGTAATGTGTCCGTCTTGCTGGATGCAATCGACTCAGGTGTGTTCTTCAGTTGAGCATCCACTATCTGGTCCACATCTCCATGTCTGATCTCCAACATCCACTGTGTACATCAGTGGTCCAGTTCCTGTAGCTATCATATCAGTTGACCACCTGTTCTCTTGGTAATCACACGCTAGGACTTCCTGTCCAATCTCGAAGCTCCTTTCCGATTCTCTCAGCGACTGACTGAACTGTTTATTCTGCATTTCCCTCCAGAGGTCTAGTTTCAGGTCTATGCGAGATCTCAGGTTCCTGCTCATGAACAGTATTGCAGGTGTTTAATTTGTCATTACAAGGCCAGAGGTCCAATACACAAAAAGGAAGTTGTCCACCTTGTGCTGTAGAGAAATGTCCTCCTTGTCCATCACTTTAATGGACTTCTTGAATGTTTGGATAAACCTTTCAGCTAACCCATTCATTGCTGGGTGGTGAGGAGCTGATTTGAAATGTTTGATGTTCTTTTTCTTCATGAATCATCTGAATTCTGCCGTGTATCATGGTCTGTTGTCACTCACAATTTTTTCAGGTAAGCTAGTTCTGGTGAAGATAGTCCTCAGAGTGGAAGTAGTCCTTTCTTAGCTGATTAACTTCATTGGTACGACCTCCGGCCACTTCAAATGAGCATCCACAGTAATCAGACATGGAGTCCATGAATGGCCCAGCAAAGTCAGTATGTACTCTTTGCCACGGTGAGGACAGTCATTCTCATGGGTATAACGGTGCCTGTGGGGGTGCATTTTGAACATTTTGGCATCCTGAACAGCTTTGGGCCAAGTCTTCAATCTATTCCCAGCCACCACACATTGCTCCATGCCACAGTCTTCATCTTGACTGTACCCAGGTGTTCTTCATGCAGATTCCCTAACACTCTGGTACACGGTCTGGAAGGAACAGCGCAAGATCTACAGATCAGCATCCTTGATGTACTGATAGTTGGTCTCGTCTCACTCAGAACTCTGGAAACATTGGGTTACCATGAGCTGGCCATCCTTGCATGCTGACGTCATAGACAATGTTGGGTCATTCCTTGTTTTTCTTTATATTTGTTACCAATGTGGTGTGGAACACTTCTGCTGAATCACAGTATGAAGACTTTCCTTCTTCAGCTGCCAACAGTGGAAGACATGACAAGCCGACAGTGTTGCTGTGTTGTTTGGTAACCTTGAACTCTACGTCATAAGAGTGGGCTCCTAGGAACAATGCCCAACGTTGTAACCAGGTAGCAGACATCACTCGAATTCCCTTCCTGGGATTGAAAACAGACACAAGAACATGGTGATCTGTCACTAGAGTAAACTTTTGACTGTAGAGGTAGTGATGGAACTTCTTATTCCCCATACTAGATTAAGGGCTTCTTGCTTGATCTGTGCATAGTTGCATTCTGCACTTGTCAGTGATCTTGAAGCAAACACAATCAGACGTTCAGATCCATCTTTCATAGAGTGTGACAAAATGCCCCAATGCCATAAGGGGATGCATTGCACGCCAGTCTGATGGGCAGTGATGAGTCATAATGGGTGAGCAGTTCATCTGATGTTAGCAGTCTCTTTGTTTCTTTGAACGCTCTTTCACATCTGTCTGACCATTCCCACTTTGGCCTTGGTTGCAAAAGTGTGTTCAATTGGATGTAGCACTGTAGCAATGTTTGGGAAAAACTGGTTATAGTAGTTTACAAGGTCAGAGTATGACCTGAGGTGTGACACATATTCTGGTTTGGCCTGTAGCACTGCCTCAGTCTTGTTTTGTGACTTATGTAAGCCATGCTTGTCAATGACATGTCCACAATATGCGATTTCATTCTTGGATAAACTCACATTTCTCTCTTTTTGCGTGCAGGCCATACTCACTCAGTCTGGTATGTGCTTTACCAAATTTCTGGAGGTGCTCTTCATTACTTCTGCCAGTTACAATGATGTCATCAAGGTAACACTGTGTTCCTGGGATATCGTGGAGCACTTGATCCATCGCACTTTGCCAAATTGCTGGAGCTGATGTGACGTCAAAGACGAGACGATTATACTGGAAAAGTCCCTTCTGAGTGTTGATCGCGAGGGATTTCTTGCTTGACTCCGCAATCTCCATTTGCAGATAGGCTTATCTTTGAAAACCTTTCCCCATCTGCCAAAGATGCAAAAATGTTTTCTATTCATGGTAGAGGACAGCGCAATACACAGCACTGGATTGATGCTCACTTTGAAATCCCCATGCATGTAAACTGCTCCAGCCTTCCCTTTCCTCATCACTGGGACAATGGGCATGGACCAATCCCTCCACTCAAACATGGAGAAAATTCCAGAAGCCTCCAAGCTCTGAAGTTCAGCATCCACTTTAGGACGTAGTGTACAAGGCACTGGACATGCTTTATGGAATCTTGGTGTTGCAGCTTCATCCATTTCATTTCTGGCCTTCATGCCTTTGAGTTTATCAATGTCCTTCTCAAACATTTTCTCATTAGCATCAGGTTTATTATCACCGGCGTGTGACGTGAAATTTGTTAATTTCGCAGCAGCAATACAACGCAATACATAATATAAAAGAAAAAAAAAAGAAAAAATAATAATAATAAGTAAATCAATTACAATATACGTATATTGAATAGATTAAAAATTGTGTAAAAAACAGAAATGCTATATATTAAAAAATGTGAGGTAGTGTCCATGGGTTCAATGTCCATTTAATAATCAGATAGGAGAGGGGAAGAAGCTGTTCCTGAATCGCTGAGTGTGTGCCTTCAGGCTTCTGTACCTCCTACCCGATGGCAACAGCGAGAAATGGGCATGCCCTGGGCGCTGGAGGTCCTTAACAATGCACGTTGCCTTTCTGAGACACCACTCCTTGAAGATGTGCTGGGTACTTTGTAGGCTAGTACCCAAGATGGAGCCGACTTGTTTACAATCCTCTGCAGCTTCTTTCAGTCCTGTGCAGTAGCCCCCCCCTGTGCATTAAGCAGCTGTGACAGTCTCTGGTTAGTGTTATCGTCTGGGCTGCAGTTGCCTGTTGATGAGATATTGAAAACTTTCATTGAGCACCAGCCTAGTTGGATTTTTCTCAACCATTCATTTCTGAAGTGTGTAGGCCCTCCACTTTTCAACACATAAAGCTCTAACTGCCGTGTATGACCTCCATACGTTACATTCACTTCCAGTTTGCCTTTGGGGGAAACTTTTTCGCCTGTGTAGGTCTTTAGCATCACTAAGATCTTCTCTAATGGTAACTTAGAAAACACAAGTCTTTTGTAGTCACCCCTGAAAATTATAGACAAAGCTGACCCTGTGTCCAGTTCCATTTTCAGTTTTACACCAGATATATCTATAGTGATCCATATGATTTTGTTATCTGCTTCAGTAATACTATGCAGTTCCAGGCATGAAAGCTCACCTTTGTCAGAGCCTGTGCTGTCTGATACTGTTTTACATTCAGTCATTTTATGCATTTGCTTAGTTTTGTGTGTGAGACTTTTCACTCTGTTGTGCTTTTTGTCTGCCTTGCACATTCTCACTACGTGACCTTGTCCCTCACAATTTCTGCAAACTTTTTCTTTAAGCCAACAGTCACTTGCATCTTGGGAGGATTTGCCACATTAATACTATTTTTAGCTTTTTGCATCTTTCAGGGACATAATGTGCATTTCACATTCTAACCTCTTTTCCTGTAGTTATGCTGCATCCTTTGCTGCAGTCTCTAACAATATTGCAATGGTCAGTGCCCGTTCTAAGGTCAGGTCTTTTTCTGACCGTAGCCTCTTTTGGGTGCTTTGACTATGCATGCCACATACAAGCCTGTCCCTTAATGCATCAGAAATCCCATCTCTGAAATCACTGTACTGATAAAAGTTTGCGTAGTTCTGCAATGTGTTCAGAAATGCTTGCTTCCTTTGACCGGTTCCTTCCCAAAAATCTAAATTTCTCAGCTATTACCAGGGGTTTATGGCTCAAGTGATTTTATAAATCAAGTGATTGCTTGCCAGGGGTTGCTAAGTTGCATAAAAGACAGGACGTTCCAGCCTCTATTAAGCTAAGAAGATGGGATTGACTTGCACCAGATTGTCAACTCCTGGAGAACAGTCGTCTCCAAAGCTTCACTCTTTGCTAACTGTTACAGGGCTGCACACATTTACCATTTACAAAATATTAAAAACTGAATACATTACCAAAAACAAAACTGAGTGGTTTGACTTAACTGGAACAAACTCCATGATTCCCTGTAAGATTCTCCCATCTCCACTCACCAGTCAACTTCTGACAACACTATCCCATGCAACCGAAAGAGCGTACACCATTATCGTTTTGCTTATCCACCATCCTTTTACCTCTTTCCTTCCCTTTATCCCAGAAGAATATCAGTCTTTCCAGGTGAAGTCATTCACCTGCAGTGTTTCCAGTTTGTGGACTCCAAAACCTGTTCACAGCATGAATCATCTGAGCTTGAGAAACCTCCATTCAGTCTGCGAGGGTGATCCTGCACTTTGCAATACTCCCACATTAACTTCTCAGTTTGCAGCTTCCTACATTTCCCCAAAAATGCCCAATACCAGCTCAAGATACAGTACGTCATCTTCCTTCTGGCTATGTTGTGGTCCTCTTACGATTCAATTTATGACAAAATTCAAACTCGTACCATTTAAATAATATAAGCACAGCACCGTGGAATTTCTAGGTAGGTAGCTCCTGCACCAACACTGCCAAGTTAATGTTCTTACTATAGTGCAACCATATATCTTGTCTAACTGATGTGCACATTGGTTGGAAGCCAAAATCTACCAGAGAACTATAATTATTTTTAAATTGCAAAGTACTAGGCCGGAAGATAGAGATGACACTGGAGTATTGCTGTCAGGATTATTTGCAGTGAAAGATGGCAATAATTGTAATTCTAAGCCAGGAGGCCAAGAGGCCTGTCCTGAAGTCGGAGGTCTGTCATGTGTCGGTAGGAGGAAAGGGACTTATTTGTTGTTTGGTTGATTTGCTGCTTGTCGTGTTTTGTGTTGTTCTACCCAGCATAGTGGGTATACTATGTTGGTGCCAGAATGCTGGTTGTTAATGCAAATGACACATTTCACTGTATATTTCGATGTACATGTGATAAATAAATCTGAATCTCACCCGTGAAGAGAACAGTGTTGGTCTAACCTGTGCATAAAACATTACATTGAACATCCTGACCATCATCAACTGAAAAGATGCTTCTCATGACCAGTTAGTTGTATATTTGCCAAACTTGACCCTTTCATTAACAAGAAAGGCATAAACACCAACAGAATAAGTAAATGACAATGACCGCAGTATTTTGACAAGCAAGTACTCTTCATCTCATGTTCTCAGTATTTATTGCTTACTAATTATTATTTTGAAGTTTGTTGTCTCTTGCACACTGGTTAATTGACAGTCCTGTTGTGTGCAATCTTTCAGGGATTCTCTTTTGCTTCCTGGATTTGCTGTGGATGCCCGCAAGAAAACAAATCTCACGGTTGTATATGACGACATGTGTACTTTGATAATAAACTTATTTTGAACTCTGATTACCTGAAATGTCATTTTCTCTCATAATAAAATGAAGGAATATAATGTAATCTTACCTTTATGAACTCTTCATATTTTGTAGCTGAAAAAAATAATGTAAATATATTTCTACAATTACTAAAAAGATCAAACATTTAAAATCCTAATAAGAACAATCTCAGAAGGCCTACAATATTAGTCCCTCAGGGTTTATCTTTGCTACTTTCCAACTCTTCCCAGGCCCAATCCACTGAATTTCATCTTGATTTCTGCTGTCTTCAAATAAAGTGCGCCACCATGGAAATACAAGCAGCAAGTTTCCTTCCCTTTGAATAAACCCCCTTCTCATCCTGTCTCCTATAAGGACACTATATCCTTCCCTCAGCTTCTCTGTCTCCACAAAATCTGCTCTCAAGATGAGGGTCTCCACTGCAAGTCTTCGGAAGAGTCCCCCTCTCTTAGGAAGCACAGCTTCACCCTGCTGTGGTTGATGGAGCCCATGCATGCATTTCCTATATGTCTGATCTCGCATTCCCATTCTCTTCCCCCACCCATCTTCCAAGCTTTCTGCAGACAAAACAAGAGCTTCCTACTACATTCAGCAAATCAATTTTGGCACTTCAACCAGCTCCAAAGGATCCCACAACCAAAAACATCATCACCTTTCCCCAACTTTCTGTTCTCCGCAGGAACCATTCTCCCTGTGATGCCCCAATCCATCTTTCCCTTCAAAGCCCACCCTGTCCCATCCCCTGCAACAATAGGAGGTGCAACACTTCTCCTGTCATCCAAGTGCAGTAGGGATACACGTGCAATTCTTCCATCCTGGTCTGTTGCATTCAAAACTTGTAACATGGCTCCTCCACACTGGCAAAACCAAGTGTAGACCAGCTGACTGTTTAGTAGTCCACCTGCACACTCTCTAAAATGGTCACGTTGAGATTCCAGTTGCAACCCGAGTTTCCTTTGCATCTACAGTTGTTACTCAACTTGTTGAGTTCTTATTTTTTGCTCAAGTTTCCCACCTATTTAGACATTCCTGATCTAACTGTTGTAATTCCATATCCAAGATGTGTGCCCAAGATCAGAAAGCCTTCTGGTGAGTGTTCTTATCTGCTTGGGACAACAGTAGGGAACAGAACACTCATGTGAATTTCCCCTGTAACTACTTATGTACTCAGTTTTCTTATGATGTGGATAAACTTAAATTCACACTGCAGATTATATCAATGCGACTGAAACATGCAGGGGCAACAGTAAATTAACAACTGCAATTCTATTCATAATATCATAGATAATTAGTTGTGGTTAATGTGGAATTTCCCTGTTATCAGTGTGTGTGCACACGTTAGATTCTATAGACACAAGATGCTCCAATTTATTTATATTAAATAAAACTTCAATTTTTACTACACATTTTTATTTTTCTGCATAAATTGTTCCGATGAGAACATTGGTTTGTTTCCCTTTCCTCAGATGTTCAATAATTCCAGAATGTTATTCTTTTTACTTAAATAAGACCATAAGACCTAGGAGCAGAATTAGATCATTCGGCCCATGGAGTCTGCTCTACCATTCTTCTAAACTCTCAGCGAGTACAGGCCTAAAGACATCAACGGTCATGTTAACCCTCTCATTCCCACAATTATTCTCATGAACTTCCTCTGGATTCTCTCCGACGTCAGCACATCCCAAACTGCTCACAATATTCCAAATGCCGTCTGACCAATGCCTTATAAGGCCTCAGCATTACAACCTTGCTTTTATATTCTAGGTCCCTGGAAATTAATGGTAACATATAACAATAACGTTGTTTCCAACAGGATTTAAAATTGAGTCAGCATTGTTGAATTCTCACCTGCCAATCAGCAGCAAAAATGGTGCATGAATTCTGTCAATTTTTCTATGCAGTTAAATGGAACAGAATTTAAATCATTTGATCACAACTGATCATACTGCCATCACTGGTTGTCCCATCATCTTGACTGATTAAAGAAGACATAACATGGTCAGTTAGTCAGTATGGCTTGCCAGTGTACTAAAGAATGGAATGGTGCCTGAGCATATTGGCTCAAGTCTGCTATTCAAACAGACATTCCTGTACATTTTTCTTGCCAGCTGACTTGCAGCCCTCAACTTAGGGCTCTCTATATCGGATGCAGTTTACTGAAGTGAAGAACTATACTTGGATTCTCCAGTTTATCAGTGGGATTCTGAATTTCTTGCATCACCTTACTGCACTCTACCTTAAATATGCCCAATGACACGACCTCCACAGCTGCCTGTGGCAAAAAATTCCAGATTCACCACCACACATTCAGCCAGAAATAAAATCTTCCTCATCTTTGTTCTAAAATAAAGCCCCTCTCTTCTGAGGCTGTGTCCTCTGGTCTTACACTCCCCCACCATAGAAAACATCCTCTCTCTCTCAAGGTCTTTCAACATTCGAAAGGTTTCAATGAGGTCACCTCTCATTCTTCTGAATTCCAGGGAGTACAGGCCCAGAGCCACTAAACACTCTTCATATGACAAGCCTTTCAATTCAGAATCATTTTTGTGAACCTCCTTTGAACCCTCTCCAATGTCAGCCATCCTTTCTTCGATAAAGGGCCCCAAAACTGATCACAATTCTCCAAGTGAGGCCTCACTAGTGCTTTACAAAGCACAATGTTACACCCTTGCTTTTATATTCTAGTCCTGAAATGAATGCCAACATTGCATTTGCCTTCCTCAGCACGAGCTCAACCTGCTAATTATCCCTTGGGAGAATCCTGCACAAGGACCCACAAGACCCTTTGCACCACAGACTTTTTAGATTTCCCTACAACTTATACTCATATCTAAACTAAACCTCTCTTTGTCACCCTGCTTCTCCCATCAACCTTCTACAACAGGAGTAATATTCATGATGGTTGTGGGAGGAAACTGGAGCAATGAGAGGGAAAGGAGATCACAGAGAGACCAAGCAAAGTTCCCACAGACAGCATTTCCTTGTGGTCAGAATGGAACAAGGGACCCTGGAGATGTGAGACATTTACAATGCTTGTAATGTCACTGTGCCGACCATAATGCAGTTCCTTTGTGGCCAGTATTGATTCTCATTGTGAATTAATTTTGACTTTGCTACGATTGAGAGGAAAAGTTCTTAGAATGGGACTCAAACCCAAATTCTGGGATCTGAATAAATTGGCAAAGCTTATAAGCTGAAACACAATATATGGACTTAATCTACCTGCATACCAGCAAAGTGGAAGCAAAATGGACATGCAGCATCATTAACAAATAGATTTATTTTACCAAACACATACTGAAATCATTATACCAATCGAACAAATGGCCTTCTGAAATACATGGAAGAAATCCCATACCTGAAAATAAGAAGCAGTATTTTTCACTGTTTACTTGGTATGCAATATAGGTAACAATAGAAACGATTAAGAGCAAAGCCTGTAGAGTTGGGGCTACCACATGGAGCTTTTCCACCCCAGCTGGCATTTGGACCATCTGTTCATCCCTATGGAAAATGGAAAACAAAGATTATCACTGAGATGCTCCATTAACTGCACCTCCCAAGAATGTTCAGCAATTTTTCTTTCCAAAAAAAATCAATTTCACTCCCTTGTTCTTTTCCCCTTATCCCTAGAACTTATACCCTTTTATTTATTCAGTATGCTTTTTGAAACTACAATTTCTTCTTTTTTCCAACTTATTCATTTGCCTGCTGAAATGTTAAGATCCTTGCCTCCCACTCTATTTCTTATGAACATAAGCATCATGAAAAGGGAAGAGTTATTGTTTTTCCCCATGTCACAACTTCATGGTAACATCAGCATTGCTAACAATGGGATTCTTAATAACTCCAGACTCTTTTCTTCATGGAATTTAAATTCACCAGCTCACCAGACTGATAATTTAAAAGAGAAAATAGAAATCGTTAAGTTGCATATAAGGAGAGACAAAAAAAAACTTGATAATGCATCAGTCAAGCAAATATATCTTATTATAATTCTACAGGGCCTTGATGAGACTAGACATTTGCTCTCCTTACCCAAGAAAGGATACACAGGTTTTTATTTTCATTTATAGAAGAAAATGCATAAAGCAAGCAGACTTTTCCAACCAGACACAAAAACACAAGTTACATTTCAGAGGACAAGAATTATAGTCAATATAAATCCTGAGCACTTAAAAATACATTAAACGTCTCTGAATACCAAATTTAAAATTTAATTATTAAAAATACATGCAGTGGCCACTTTATTAGGTACTTCCATTACCTAATAAAGTGGCAAGTGAGTGTATGTTTGTGGTCTTCTGTGGCTGTAGCCCATCCACTTCAAAGTTCAACCTGTTGTCCGTTCAGAGATGCTCCTCTGCACATCACTACTGTAAAGTGTGGTCATTTGTGTTACAGTCACCTTCCTGTCACCTTGACCCAGTCTGGCTATTCTCCTCTGACCTCTCTCATTAACAAGGCATTTTCACCCACACCACTGGATATTGTTTCTTGCACCATTCTCTGTAAAGACTGATGTGCATGAAAATCCCAGGAGATTAGCATTTTACGCTCCAAACGTGGACTATCCTGATTTTTTAAAAGTCTTTATTTACTTCTCTACCTAATCTAAATGAATATATGTTGATAATGGGCGGTGACTTTAATTGTTGTTTAAGTCCCTTGCTGGATAGATCTATATCCACTCAGCCTTTACCAAATAAGTCGGCTGCTTTTATCAACTCTTTTTTGACTGATTCTGGAATTTCAGATATTTGGAGATTTCTACACCCTAAGGCATATACGGTATGTCAAACTCAAGGCCCGCGGGCCAAATCTGGCCTGCGGTGGAATTATCTTTGGCCCGCGAGATAATATCTAATTACTATTAAACCTGGCCCCAGTAATCGAAGCGCCTATGGCGTATGATATGGCTAATGCTGAGTTTATTCAGGTACCAGGTTTTCAGGGTTTTTAGTGTTTATTCGGCAGTCTTCTTCATAAGAAACGGAATTTGTAAAGTGAAACACTTTGTAGTTATAGCAGAGACTGAGACACATGAGAGCAGGCTGAAAAAACGGAGGCAACGAAAGCTGCGTTCGCACGCGTCCGACTGATCCGGCCCGCATGAAGCTGCATTTTGCTCAATCCGGCCCGTGACCTAAAATGAGTTTGACACCCCTGCCCTAAGGACAAAGAGTTTTCATTTTTCTCACATGTTTATCAATCTTACTCAAGAATTGACTACTTTTTTATTGACTCTCATTTTACTCCATCTGTAATTGGTTGTAAATATGACATTACAGCCATCTCTGATCACGCTCCAATGAAACTTTCGATTAATGGACACAGCTCCTAGCATTAGACAATGGCGATTTGATTCTACTTTGCTTCAAGATCCAGATTTCATTAAATTTGTGAAGGAACAGATTAATTTCTTCTTTTCAACTAATACAATGGAAGAAATTTCCTGCGGAACACTTTGGGACACTTTTAAAGCCTATATACGTGGACAGATTATCTCCTATTCTGTTGGTTTGAGAAAATGTATTAAGAATGAAACTCTTTTAGTAGTTGATAAGATCAAAGAAATTGATAAGAAATATTCTATCGCTCCTAGTGAGGAGCTCTATAAACAAAGAGTTGAGCTTCAAATGGAACACAGCTTATTACTTACATCCTTGATCAAAAATCAATTAATGAAAACTAGAAGTGAATTTTATATGCATCGTGATAAATTGGGCAAATTGTTAGCTAACCAACTGAAGACTGCGTCGGTTAAACGCCAAATTATTAAGATTCATAAACAGAATGGTGACTTGACAGTTAATCACGATGAGATAAATAAATCTTTTCAAGATTTTTATACTTCTCTGTATCACTCTGAATTTCCTCATGATCTCAATACCAAGTATGATTTTTTAGGGAAATTGAATTTTCTTAAACTATCACCTGAAGAACATTTGACATTAGAAACTGCTATTACAGATGCAGAAATAAAAGGTGTTATTTCCTCAATGAATTCTGGAAAAGCAGCAGGTCCAGATGGGTGTACAGTTGAATTTTTCAAGTTCTTTTTCTTCTACTCTTTCTCTTTGGTTATGTAAGGTTTTTGAAGAAGCAATTAGATTAGGTAAATTACCACAATCATTTTATAGTGCTTCTATTTCTTTAATTTTAAAAAAAGATAAAGATCCAACTGATTGTGCATCCTATAGACCGATGTCCCTGTTGAATGTAGATTTTAAGATCTTTTCCAAGATGCTGGCCACCAGGTTGGAGAAGGTATTACCTCAAACTATCTCTGAGGACCAAACTGGATTTATTAAAAATTACTCATTTTTTAATATTAGATTAATGAATATTGTTTATTCTTTCATGTAACACCCCAGAATGTGCCATTTCTTTAGATGCTGAGAAAGCCTTTGATAGAGTTGAATGGCCATATTTATTTACTATGCTTGAGAAATTTAACTTTAGTCCGACATTTATATCTTGGATTAAATTGATATATCACACTCCATTAGCCTTGGTTCTTACTAATAACCAAAGATCTCCTTTTTTTTCTCGCTTATTTCGGGGTACCAGGCAAGGTTGTCCTATTAGTCCATTACTATTTGATATTGCCCTGGAACCTTTAGCAATTGCTATTCAAGAATCACCTAATATTCTTGGTATTACTCATGGGATGGAGATACATAAGTTATCATTATATGCAGACAACTTGTTACTATACATTTCTAATCCTGAGAAATCCATTCCCGCAGTTATATCCCTGTTGGCTCAGTTTAGTAATTTTTCTGGTTACAAACTGAACCTTAATAAGAGCAAACTGTTTCCCCTGAATATGCAGGTTCCAACTTATGGAAGTTTACTTTTTAGATTGGTTACTGATCACATTATATATTTAGGGGTTAAAATTACAAAAAAGCATAAGGATTTATTTAACGCTAATTTCTTACCTTTAATTGATCAGATTAAACATTTGTTTACTAAATGGTCACCATTGTCTCTGTCACTGATAGGTCGGATCAATGCTATTCAGATGATTATTTTACCTAAATTTTTTAGATATGTTTCAAGCGGTACCGATTTTTATTCCGAAATCCTTTTTTGATCATGTTGATTCTAAAATTTCTTCACATATCTGGCAGAATAAAAATCCTAGGTTAGGTAAAAGATACTTACAGAAGTCTAAAAAGGAGGGTGGACTGGTTTTGATGAATTTTAGATTTTATTATTGGGCAATCAATATCTGATATATGAAATGTTGGTTATGGGACTTGGATGTAACTTCAAGTCCTCACTGGGTAAATTTGGAAACCAAATCTGTACGAGGGTTCTCATTGGGTTCTATCTTAGGGACCTCACTTCCCTTTGCTTTTTCTAAATTGCATAAACAAATTGACAATCCGATAGTTAAATACACTTTACGAATATGGTTTCAATTTCAGAAATTCTTTGGGTTGAATCAATTTATTTTAGCAATTCCTATTAAATCTAATTTCTTTTTTCATCCCTCTATTATGGACCAAATCTACTTAGCTTGGAAAGTTAAAGGTATATTACTAACCAGAAAAATTACTAAACTGAGCCAACAGTACTGCAGGAATGGATTTCTCAGGATTAGAAATATATAATAACAAGTCGTCTGCTAGGAGCTGTATCCATTAATTTAATAGAAAGTTTCATTGGAGCATGATCAGAAATGGTTATAATGTCATAATTACAATCAATTACAGATGGAATAAAACGAGAGTCAACAAAAAAGTAATCAATTCTCGAATAGGAATGATAAACATGTGAGAAGAGTGAAAACTTTTTGTCCTTAGGGTGTAGAAATCTCCAAATATCCAAAATTCCAGAGTCAATCAAAAAAGAGTTGATAAGAGTAGCCAACTTATTTGGTAAAGTCTGAGTGGATATAGATCTATCCATCAAGGGATTTAAACAACAATTAAAATCACCACCCATTATCAACATATATTCATTTAGATTACCGTAGATTCCGGATTATAAGCCGCTACTTTTTTCCCACATTTTGAACAGCTTTGAACTCTGCGGCCTTTAATCCAGAGCGGCTAATACATGGTTTTTTTTCATGCCGCCTCGGAAACATTTTGCCTCGTAACAGTAGACCAATAAAATTGATGAGTAGTTCACAGAGGTCCAATGAAATTGTACAATAAATCAAGCGCACTTTCACAATTAAATTATTGTAAATCAGTCATTTGTACTCACCCTCATCAACATGGAAAATACTCGAAGAAAAGCAAGACCCGAGCGCATCAGACCCGATCGCGTTACGCAAGCGCGTCAGTTCCGAGCGCATCAGACCCGATTAGACCCGATCGCGTTACGCAAGCGCGTGAGACCCGAGCGCATCAGACCCGATTAGACCCGATCGCGTTACGCAAGCGCGTCAGACCCGATTAGACCCGATCGCGTTACGCGAGCGCGTCAGACCCGAGCGCATCAGACCCGATTAGACCCGATCGCGTTACGCGAGCGTGTCAGACTCGAGCGAAAACGCTGCTTTTAAGTTAAAGGCGATCAATAACTTTTCCTGGTAGGCTGCAGTATATATATTTTTACCAGTCGCTAGGAGATATTGGAATGTTGTTCGTGCTGTTCAGTAACAAAGTATATGCAACGTAATTTGTGTTACCGATACGTATGTATATTTAAAAGTAGCGGTGCGGCCTTTACAATTAAAAAATTGATTTTATTTCTAAAATTAGAGCCAGCGGCTTTTAATCAGGTGCGCTCTGTAGTCCGGAATCTGCGGTAGGTAGTGAAGTAAATAAAGACTTTAAAAAATCAGGATAGTCCACGTTTGGAGCGTAAACATTAACCATAGCAAACTTTTTATTAAAAGGTAACCCAGTAATTAACAAAAATCTACCATTCCGATCTGAAATAATATCATACCGAACAAATGTAATTGAGGAGTCTATAAAAATTGAAACTCCTTTTACTTTGGCATGCGAGTTCGAACGATACTGTTGTCCCTTCCAAAACCTAAAAAACATTGACCAAGGGTCTCGGCCCGAAACGTTGACAGCGCTTCTCCCTATAGATGCTGCCTGGCCTGCTGTGTTCCACCAGCATTTTGTGTGTGTTGTTGTTTGAATTTCCAGCATCTACAGATTTCCTCGTGTTTGCTCTTACAAACATTGATTGTCCTCTTTCCTCACATGAGTTTCTCGTACAAAAATAATATGAGCATTTAGTCTTTGTAATATTTTAAAAATCCTTTTCCATTTAATCGGATGGTTTAAACCATTTGTATTCCAAAGAGACAAAATTAATAGTCTTTGAGCCATATTTCCTAGGATCAACCCTTTGGTATATAAAGAGTTAACCATACTGTGAACTCATGAACCTGGAAGAGGAACAAAAATTCAGACAGGAAGCGAAAGTGACGACGCGGTAGACATTTTGGTAGTTCTAAATCAGCCCAAATGAAAAAACTAGAAAATCTAATAGAAAAGAACCCCCCCCACCCACGAAGCCCCCAAACTGGATCTGAAGAAGGCCAGAAAAAAGAACAACACTAAATCTACCCCCATGTCTCCAGAAGGCAACTCCAAAGATATATGTTTAAAAAAAAGAACCACCCAAAATGCAAAAAAAATTAAACACTATACTAAAACAGTCTTCGTAATATAGCATCTAAAAAGAAAAAAAGTGTAAGCACCAGTACATATTATAAGTCAGTTAAAAACCAGAGCAATTAAAAATAAAGTTATAAAAAAGGCATTATGGGAAGATGACGACAAAAAAAAGGTGAGGTATAAGAACAAAGGGTGTAAAGGGTGTATAAAAAAAAGAAAAACAAACCTCCATCTTAATTAAATGAAAAATGAGAAAAACAAGATATTTATCCAGAACAATAAAAATTCACCATCAAATTAATAGTGTCCAGAAAAAAAACTAAATAATTAAAATTAGTTAATTAATAAAGGTAAATACATCAACGAAGAAAAACTTTAATTGAAGTATAAAATGAACCTACACTAGTAACCAAAAACGAAAATCTTAAACTTATACAGATCAAACTTCATACGATGATTATAGGCTTTAAAAGAATATGAAAGAACAGAGCCAGTACTGAGAAAGCCATACATTTATTAGAGCCGAGAGTCTGAAGTAGTAGGATAGGGCTCATCCAGGAAACTTTGAGCTTCAGTCGTAAAGAGAAAAATGCGACGTGGTCCTTCCGAGGGTGAGATTCTTAGGTGCGCAGGATATAATAACGCTGGTTGGAGATTTTTCTCATAACATTCCGACATCAAAGATTTAAAAGCGAGCCACGCCTTCATCACTTTTGGACTGTAATCCTCCACAAGGTGGAAATGGCAATCTTGAAAATTAATCATACCTTGCTGACAAGCAGAGAGAGGGGGGAAGAGAGAGGGGGGAAGAGAGAGGGGGGAAGAGAGAGGGGGGAAGAGAGAGGGGGAAGAGAGAGGGGGAAGAGAGAGGGGGAAGAGAGAGGGGGAAGAGAGAGGGGGAAGAGAGAGGGGGAAGAGAGAGGGGGGAAGAGAGAGGGGGGAAGAGAGAGGGGGGAAGAGAGAGGGGGGAAGAGAGAGGGGGGAAGAGAGAGGGGGAAGAGAGAAAGAGAGAGAGAAAAAAGGACAGAGCAGATACAAGGAGGATGCTTGCTCTGGTTTAGAACAACAAGGGGTCTCAGGATCAAAATAAGAAACAGGCCATTTCAGACTAACACTATCACCCAATTAGAGTAACAATAGTTCTAGATCCACTCACTGCTTACCCATTTCTCTTACTGAGCAGTATTGATTTATCGATGGATTCCAATCCGTGCCACCTCCTGCTACTGACATGACCCCAGTGGTTTCCTGCAGAAAGGTGACAGAAAAACACAAAAAATAGGAAGTGCTTGTCAGTCCAGTGAATTGTGTTGTTCTGATATTTAACAAGTAGACTTGACTTTATGTGTCTCTTCTGTTTCATGGCAAAGCTGAATTCTTACACAATCTTGATTCTTGGGGCCATTACAGAAAAAGGGCAAGGACCCCCTGCTCTAGATGATGTCTTTATCCAAATGGGTTATCTCTGAATTATAAATATAAATATCAATATGCAAGTCTACAAAATGATATTGAAATGGCATAAACTGCGGACCTGTGAAAATCAGTTCAAGATCACTACCAATGACTGTCCATACTCTGTTGAGCAATGCTGTTAACAGTGAGACATCTAGGATGACAGGCAGTGGTTTCCAGTTCTCAGTCTTCATTGGAACTGGATGCATCCTTTAGTATTTTCAAAACACAATTAGACAACTCTGGGGATTTACTAAATGGTTCTCAGTCAAGCAAGCCTTCTGAAATACCTCTCATCCCCCCACTTCCTTCTTCTACCATTCACTCTGCTCTCCTATCAGTTCGAGCAACGGTCGGCAATCGTGTCGACTCCCCTCGGCCGCTAGGGGGCAGTCGCCGGGCGGTGAGTAATCCCGTTGCCATGGGAGAACCGTGACACCTTCCCACCGCTAGGGGGCAGTCGCCGGCCGGTGAGTAATCCCGTTGCCATGGGAGAACCGTGACACCTTCCCACCGCTAGGGGACAGTCGCCGGCCGGTGAGTAATCCCGCTGCCATGGGAGAACCGTGACACCTTCCCACCGCTAGGGGGCAGTCGCCGGGCGGTGAGTAATCCCGCCACCAGGGGGCGCTATATTCACGTCCCCACTCCTTCCCAAACGGTGCCAGCTGGAAAACGGCCTCGTCTGTCAGTGAACCGGCCACCGCTCGGCAGATCGGTTCTTGGCGCCAAGTGGAAGCCTCTCGGCGCTCGCAATATCGCATAAACACGGCCCGCACCGCGAACATTCCCACCGCCCGGTCGAAAAGGAAGAAATAAACAAAGGCGAGCTGGGCGGATCAGGAACCGCCTCCCCTCGCCCTGTCTCTCTGTGTCTCCTCAGACCGACCCCGATCAGAAACCGGCTCCAAACCGACCGAACGAAGGGACTTGTCCCAGACGGTTAAGCGATGTCTGTACTTACTGGAAAGGCGCTTCACCCCGCGGCAGACACTGGATCCGGGTCCATTGGAAGAGCGACACGAACTCTGCACAAACTAGAAACCATGAAGAGCCCGGCTTTTAATTTCTGTTGCTGTGGGCGGGGATAACGCTGAGGCTGAGCCTATCACTGACTTTAGCATTATCATGGAAAAGGATAGAATCAGAGAGGACAGGAAAATTTTTAATTGGGAAAGGGCAAATTATGAGACTATAAGGCTAGAACTTGTGGGTGTGAATTGGGATGATGTTTTTGCAGGGAAATGAACTATGGACATGTGGTCGATGTTTAGGGATCTCTTGCAGGATGTTAGGGATAAATTTGTCCAGGTGAGGAAGATAAAGAATGGTAGGGTGAAGGAACCATGGGTGACAAGTGAGGTGGAGAATCTAGTCAGATGGAAGAAGGCAGCATACATGAGGTTTAGGAAGCAAGGATCAGATGGGGCTATTGAGGAATATGGGGTAGCAAGAAAGGAGCTTAAGAAGGGGCTGAGGAGAGCAAGAAGGGGACATGAGAAGGCCTTGGCGAGTAGGGTAAAGGAGAAACCCAAGGTATTCTTCAATTGTGTGAAGAACAAAGGGATGACAGGAGTGAAGGTAGGACCGATTAGAGATAAAGGTGGGAAGATGTGCCTGGAGGCTGTGGAAGTGAGCAAGGTCCTCAATGAATTCGGTATTCACCAATGAGAGGGAACTTGATGGCGATGAGGACAATATGAGTGTGGTGAACTACATATACCTGTCTGGACTGCTCCTGTGGCTCCTCCCACAGACCCCTGTATAAAGACGACTGAGGCCTGTTGCCCAGCCTCATTCCCCAGGATGTAGTGTTGTTCATTCTTCCAGTCAATAAAAGCCGATACCTCGCTTCCTACGTCTCAGCGTGAGTTATTGATGGTGCATCAATGAGTGAGGTTGAAGTTCTGGAGCATGTTGATATTAAGGGAGAGGAGGTGTTGGAGTTGTTAAAATACATTAGGACGGTTAAGTCCCCGAGGCCTGATGGAATATTCCCCAGGCTGCTCCACGAGGTGAGGGAAGAGATTGCTGAGCCTCTGGCTAGGATCTTTATGTCCTCGTTGTCCACGGGAATGGTACCGGTGGATTGGAGGGAGGCGAATGTTGTCCCCTTGTTCAAAAAAAGTTAGTAGGGATAGTCTGGGTAATTATAGACCAGTGAGCCTTACGTCTATGGTGGGAAATCTGTTGGAAAAGATTCTTAGAGATAGGATCTGTGGGCATTTAGAGAATCATGGTCTGATCAGGGACAGTCAGCATGGCTTTGTGAAGGGCAGATTGTGTCTAACAAGCCTGTTAGAGTTCTTTGAGGAGGTGACCAGGCATGTAGATGAGGGTAGTGCAGTGGATGTGATCTACATGGATTTTAGTAAGGCATTTGACAAGGTTGCACACGGTAGGCTTATTCAGAAAGTCAGAAGGCATGGGATCCAGGGATGTTTGGCCAGGTGGATTCAGAATTGGCTTGCCTGAAGAAAGTAGAGGGTCGTGGTGGAGGGAGTACATTCGGATTGGAGAGTTGTGACTGGTGGTGTCCCACAAGGATCGGTTCTGAGACTCCTACTTTTCGTGATTTTTATTAACGACCTTGGATGTGGAGGTAGAAGGGTGGGTTGGCAAGTTTGCAGATGACACAAAAGTTGGTGGTGTTGTGGATAGTGTAAAGGATTGTCGAAGATTGCAGATAGGATGCAGGAGTGGGCTGAGAAATGGCAGATGGAGTTCAACTCGGAGAAGTGTGAGGTTGTACACTTCGGAAGGACAAACTCCAAAGCAGAGTACAAAGTAAATGGCAGGATACTTGATAGTGTGGAGGAGCGGAGGGATCTGGGGGTACATGTCTACAGATTCCTGAAAGTTGCCCGACAGTTAGATAGGGTAGTTAAGAAAGCTTATGGGGTGTTAGCTTTCAAAAGTCAAGGGATAGAGTTTAAGAGTCACAAGGTAATGATGCAGCTCTATAAAACTCTGGTTAGGCCACACTTGGAGTATTGTGTCCAGTTCTGGTCGCCTCACTACAGGAAGGATGTGGAAGCATCGGAAAGGGTACAGAGGAGATTTACCAGGATGCTGCCTGGTTTAGAGAGTATGGATTATGATCAGAGATTAAGGATGCTAGTGCTTTACTCTTTGGAGAGAAGGAGGTTGAGAGGAGATATGATAGAGGTCCATAGAGTGGACAGCCAGTGCCTCGTCCCCAGGGCATCACTGTTCAATCCAAGAGGACATGGTGGGAAGTTCAAGGGGGATATTAGAGGAAGGTTTTTTTATACAAGATATTAAGAGGAATAGATAGAGTGGACAGCCAGCACCTCTTCCCCAGGACACCACTGCTCAGTACAAGAGGACATGGCTTTAAGGTAAGGGGAGGGAAGTTCAAGGGGGATATTAGAGGAAGGTTTTTCACTCAGAGTGGTTGGTGCGAGGAATGCACTGCCTGAGTCAGTGGTGGAGGCAGACACACTAGTGAAGTTTAAGAGACTACTAGACAGGTAGATGGAGGAATTTAAGGTGGGGTGTTATATGGGAGGCAGGGTTTGAAGGTCAGCACAACATTGTGGGCTGAAGGGCCTGTAATGTGCTGTACTATTCTATGTTCTATGTACTCAGAGAGTGGAATGCACTGCCTGAGTCTGTGGTGGAGGTAATTACACTAGTGAAATTTAAAAGACTACCAGACAGGTATATGGAGTGTTTAAGGTTCAGCACAACATTGTGGGCCGAAGGGCCTGTACTGTGCTGTACTATTCGATGTTCTATAACCTCCTTTCATTTGTTCCATTTTAACACTTGTGGAACTAATCATCATGCAGTGTCTGATGGCCAATATCTCACTTTCCAATGCAAAATTGGCAAAAGCCGCTAAATACCTAGCACTGAATTGGAAACTCAAACATATAATACAAACTCATTGTCTTAACCAGTGAATGGTAGGGCACTTAGGAGATCTGGGAATACAGGTCCATAATTCATTAAAAGTGGTGTCACAGGTAGACAGGGTCATAAAGAAACTTTTAGGCACATTGGCCTTCATAAATTAAAATATTGAGTACAGGAGATGGAATGTTATGTTGAAGATGTATAAGACATTGGTGAAGCCTGATTTGGTGTATTATATGCAGTTTTGATAACCTATCTACAGGAAAGGTGTAAACAAGGTCTAAATAGCACAAAGAAAATTTACAAAGATGTTGCTGGATCTGGAGGACCTGAGTTATAAGGAAAGGTTAAATAGGTTGGGACTATTCTTTAGAACGTAGAAGATTGAGAGGAGATCTCATAGGGGTATACACAGTTATAAGGGGTACAGATAGGGTAAATGCAATCTGCCTTTTTCCACTGAGGTTGGTTGGGACTACCTCAGGAGATCATGGGCTAAGGGTGAAAGGTGAAAAGCTCACGGAAACACAAGGGGAAACTTTCTCACTCGGTAGGTGGTGCGAGTGTGCAATGAGCAGCCAGCTCAAGTGGTGCATGTGAGCTTGATTTCAATGTTTAAGTGAAGTTTGGATAGGTACATGGATGGTAGCGGTATGGGGGGGGGGGTGCTGCCATGGTCTGGGTGCAGGTTGATGGGAGTGGGCAGATTAAATGGTTCAAAGTGGACTAGATAGGATGAAGAGCTGTACCTTTCTATGACCATATGCAAGCTCAGATTGTTGCCCTGATGTCTCTGGTTACCATATCACAATATTCCAACAGATCTCTAGGAGGTTTTGCTTCAGAAAGTGACCTTGAATCTGAAACCCAGAGTTGCTGTCTTCTCCCTGGAAGACAGCATTCCTGAATTCTGTTTACCAATGGTGTTATCAATTTACCAGCGGGCTCACATTTTAGCTGCTAACAGTTCAGCAGCAAGAGATAATCCTTCGGGATCTTGTGCAGCCTCTTCCGCCACAAGTGATCAGACTTCGACTGACTATGCTGCAGTTACTTGTGTTGGATATGACAGCAGAAAATGCTGGAACCACTCAACAGATGTAGCAGTATCTGTGGAAAGGGGAGCAGAGTTAAATTTTTCAGATGCGAATCATTAACTCTCGATCCTCTTCCACAGGTATGTCACCAAAAACAGTCGCAAATTTCTACAGGTGCACTGTGGAGAGCATTAAAACTGGCTGCAACACAACCTGGTATGAGGTAGGAGGGGTGTGGTGTTGCACAGGATTAAAGTAAGCTGCAGAGAGTTGTAAAATTAGTCAGCTCCATCATGGTTACTAACCTCCATAGCATCCAGGACATCTTCAAGGAGCGGTGCCATAAAAACTCAGCGTCCATCATTAAGGACACCCATCACCCAGGACATGCCCTCTTCTCATTGCTACCATCAGGAAGGAAATACAGAAACCTGAAGACTCACACTCTACAATTCAGGAACAGCTTCTTCCCCTCAGCCATCCGATTTCTGAATGGACATTGAACCCATGAACACTACCTCACTACTTCTTTATTGCTATTTTTGCACTACTTACTTAATTTAACTAATTATTAGTTCAAGTAGTTAAATTAACTATTATGTATTGCATTGTACTGCTGCCACAACGTTAACAAATTTCACAATATACAGTATGCCAGTGATATTAAACCTGATTCTGATATTAACTCACTGCAGAGTTTTTTCAGACTTCTCACCTTTCATTTCATGTCGCACATTTTTTCTTTATTTTCAGTGTGTAAATAGGTGAGGGTACTGAGACAGTATTTCAGGGTGTAGATAGACAAGGGTACAGAGACAGTATTTCAGTGTGTAGATGGACAGGTGTACAGAGACAGTATTTCAATGTGTAGATGGACAAGGGGTCAGAGACAGCATTTCAGTCTGTAGATGGACAAGGGTACAGAGACAGTATTTCAATGTGTAGATGGACAAGGGTACAGAGACAATATTTCAGTGTGTAGATTGACAAGGGTACAGAGACAGTATTTCAGTGTGTAGATGGACAAGGATACAGAGACAGTATTTCAGTGTGTAGATGGACAAGGGTACAGAGACAGTATTTCAGTCTGTAGATGGACAAGGGTACGGAGACAGTATTTCAGTGTGTAGATGGACATGGGTACAGAGACAGTATTTCAGTGTGTAGATGGACAAGGGTACGGAGACAGTATTTCAGTGTGTAGATGGACATGGGTACAGAGACAGTATTATTATTATTAAATTACTTATGGTTTTATATTGCTATATATCTACACTATTCTTGGTTGGTGTGCCTGTAACGAAACCCAATTTCCCTCGGGATTGATAAAGTATGTCAGTCTGTCTGTCAATGTCAACTCCGATGGACTTCAATCTGCACTGCTTTGGACAATCCTTTCTCTGGTTGTCCCATGAATTTTGTGCACGTTGATAATAATGCACTGATGCATAACATACACATTACAATGTTCCCAATAAGGAGGACAGATTCTGAGGAAGAGCTAAATGGAATATGACTAACCAACAATGTTCAGGAGAATGTTAAGTTGGAGGAAGAAACGCACAAGGAAGCAAAAATTATTGGTAGACCTGAAGATTGGGATAAATGCAGAATCCAGCAAAGGATGATGATATTGGGAATAAAAAATAAACTGAGGGCAAATTATTGAGGAATATAATAGCAAAGGTATACAAAAAGAAGACAGTGGTTCAAGTGAACAGACAGTAGTTAGAAAATGAGGACCAGAAAAAACAGTGATGGGCAGTGAAGAAACAGCAAAGGAATTAAACAGATTTTACATGATGAATCTGTGGAATTCATTGCACAGATCGCTGTGCAGGCCAAGTCACTGAGTACATTTGAAGCGGAGGTTGATGGGTTCATGATTAGTAAGGGTTTCAAAGGTTATGAGGAGTAGGATGAAGAATGGGCTTGGGAAGGATAATAAATCAACCAGGATGGAATGACACAGCAGACTCGATGGGCCTAATGCTGCTCCTTTGTCTTATGATCTCATTTTGTATATGGCTTTATAGTAAAATAGAAAATATGATGAAAGTCCCATTAATATTGTATAATGCCTATGAGGATATTAAAATCATCACCATCAGCAGGAGACATAAGGGCAAACTATTGAGCACACAGACAGACAAGACCCTGATGGCCTGTATCCTCAGTCCGAAAAGTTGTGGCCATTGTATAGTGGATGTGCTGTTTATAGATCTCCCACAAATCTTTAAGTTCCGAAGAAACACCAAAGGACTATCAACAGAAAGGGAGACAAACTGGTTTTGTAAATAATGTCAAAATTACTTAATTAATGATGAAATAGCAGCACAGTAGAAACATCATAATTTAAACAGGCTCCTTGAAGGGAAATAGTGACAACCTCCTTGGCACCCTCTCTAAAGCTTCCACACCTTCCCTATAATGAGACAATCAGAACTGAGCACAATACTTCAAGTGTGTTCTAACCAGTTTTAGAGAGCTGCAACATTGTCTTGAGGCTCTTGAACTCAATCTCCCTACCACTGAAGGCCAGCTTACCACAGGACTTCTTAATCAACCTATCAACTTGAGCTACAACTTTGAGGGATCTATGGATCTGGACCCCAAGATCCTTCTGTTCCTCCACACTGCTAAGAGCCCTGTCAATGACCTTGTCCAGTCGGCTCTCCGTATCCGCAGATTCCGCATGCACGGATTCAACCAACCGTGGATCGGGAAAACCCGTAAGTTCTCTCTCCAGCACTCGTTGCTTGAGCATGTTCAGACTATTTTTTCTTGTCATTATTCCCTAAACAATACGGTATAACAACTGTTTACATTGCATTTACATTAAAAGTACAGGCAGTCCCCGGGTTAAGAATGAGTTCCGTTCCTGTGTCCGTCGGAACAGGTACATCCGGTATTATTTAGCGTCAGTTAGTCAAACGTTTTTCTTAGTATATAGTACATATTTTACCTTGCTATGCATATAAAACACTTAAAAATCATACGTATTTCAATAATCAAACCACTGTGTTGTTTAGTAATAATTGTAGCTTTCATCGGGGCAGGGCCTTTCACATTCTCCATTAAAATGGTTCCAATCGTTGACAGACAGACAGACATACTTTATTGATCCCGAGGGAAATTGGGTTTCGTTACAGTTGCATCAACCAAGAATAGTGTAGAAATATAGCAATATAAAACCATAAATAATTAAATAATAATTAAGTTAATCATGCCAAGTGGAATTGAGTCCAGGACCAGCCTATTGGCTCAGGGTGTCTGACCCTCCGAGGGAGGAGTTGTAAAGTTTGATGGCCACAGGCAGGAATGACTTCCTATGATGCTCAGTGTTACATCTCGGTGGAATGAGTCTCTGGCTGAATGTACTCCTGTGCCTAACCAGTACATTATGCAGTGGATGGGAGTCATTGTCCAAGATGGCATGCAACTTGGACAGCATCCTCTTTTCAGACACCACCGTCAGAGAGTCCAGTTCCACCCCCACAACATCACTGGCCTTACGAATGAGTTTGTTGATTCTGTTGGTGTCTGCTACCCTCAGCCTACTGCCCCAGCACACAAAAGCCAACTGTAGCCTAACGCTTTTCCAATGACAGATGGCGTTTCACCGCTTTCCGATCGTTTTATTACTTCCACCTTATTTTCAACCGCGATCGTGATTATTTTCGTGAACAGAAACACTGCGGATTCAGAGCTGTGCCGCCAGGTCCTAATGTCCACCGCACTGATACATGTTAAATAAGGGACTTGAGCATCCACGAGTTTTGGTATCCGCGGGGGGTCCTGGAACCAATCCCCCGCGGATAAGGAGGGCTGACTGTACTGTGTCTTCAAGTAGCCTCTGAAAGTCCAACCCATTGTGAGAGTTGGAAATGGGTAAGGCTGGCCAACAGGGTGAAGCTGTATAGGCCAATCCCCTATACAGTGAATACAATAGATTACAGAAACATTGATGAATTCCAAGGGAGGGTTTTCACGTTCTATGCTCTACTGGGAACTAACGGCCCAAGAAGACGAATCGTGCCTTCAAGTTCAATCTTCCAAAGTGTATCATTTCATACTTCCTTTGATTGAACTTCATCCGGCACTTCTCCACTCAACTTCACATCCCTTTATAACCTACATCAACCTTTGACACTATCCAGAACACCTCCAGCCTTCATGTCATCTGCAAGCTTACTAATTACTTCTCCTCTTTCTTACCCAAGTCGTTTATAAAAACACAAATTGTAGGGAATCTCTGCACAACAATGCTGGTCACCAACCACTGGGCAGAATACATTCCATCTACTACAACTCTCTGCCTTCTGTAAACATGCCAATTCTGAATCCATGCAGCCAAGTTTCCATGAATCCCATGTCTCATGGCTATCTGGATGAGCCTAACATGGAGAATCTTGTCTAAAGCATTACTAAAAGTCCACAACAGTGCTCTACCTTCATCAATTTGTTTTGTCACTTCCTCAAAATCTCAATCAGGCTTGTAAGGAATGAGCTGGCCCTCAGAAAGCCACGCTGACAATCCCTAATAAGTCTATTTGTTTCCAAATGCTCTTAAATCCTGTCCCCAAGAACCCTCTCCAAAAGAGTGTCCACCACTGACATAAGAATTCATCATGGAATTTGAAAAAATTCTCAACCAGAGACGGGTGAGCAAAGTCAGAAGATGAGTTGTAGTTGGAATTTGCAGGAGGCATTTGACAAGGTGTTATGGTTTAGTCATAAGTCCTGTGGCCTTAGGAGTCCCAAAAGGGTTAGAGATGGAACCACAAATGCTCACAATACATATTAGGGAGTTGGAGAAAAATTTGTGAACGTACAGTAGCCAAATATGCAAAGAATTAAAAACATACGGGAGGTAAGTTGCAGGGCAAAAGGGTTCATAACATTTTAGGTAACATTTGGATATTAAACACACAGCGCATATTTTCCTCGTTTGAACATATAAAATCATTGCAACAGACCAATACTGTATCGCTGAATCAGTGGGAGCCCTGGGCTTGTTTCCCTGCAACAAGACGGTCCCATCGAGGGTTGATGGGAGACAGCGATACTTGAAGGGGATTCCTTATGTCCAGTCTATTCCGCAATTTAGTTTTCGTGGGTCTCAGCACTTGCTTCTGTCCCACTTACTCACATTTTTTCCGCTCAAAAAACTCAACGGGTTTGCTTTAAGTGCAGGGTGCTTGGACTCAAGGTATTGAAGCAGTTTTGAGGGCTTCATTGCCTCATTAGACAGCCTCCGGGCCCGAACTCCAGCTTCCCGCCCGCCCGCCGTCAGACGCCTTGGCCAGGTGCGGCTGGTCACGGGTGGGGTGAGAGGACAAGGTAAGGGTCGGAGGTCCCCGTGCCGGGGCCGCGGCGGTCGCAGTCTGGAGAGAGTGACAGAGCGAGCGAGAGTGTGACAGGGCTCGCGCACCCCCACCCCCCCAGATGTAGGTAGCGTCTATCGGCTGACAAAAGTTTGGCTCAAGGGATGACTTTCAGTAGATCGCAGCGAGGTAGCTTTTCTGCTACTTACGAAACCCTGAGCTCGAATTAGGTCGTCTGCAAATATTTTAGCACAAGGTTTCCCACGAACAAATGAATTTACTTAAACAATCCTAACTTTAACTAAAAACGCTAACAAACGAATTACTAAGCGAAAATATTATAAACTAAATAACTGCCATAAAGGCAGCACACCCTGACACAATGGTGCCAAGATAACAACCTGTCCCTCAATGTCCAAAGAACAAAATAGCTGATTGTGGATTACAGGAGGAACGGAAACGGGCTCGCCCTGATCAACATCAATGGGACTATAGTTGAGAGAGTGAGTAGTTTCAAGCTCCCTGGTATACACATCACTGAAGATCTCACCTGGACTGTACACACTGCTGTGTGGCAAAAAAAAAGCACAATAGCGTCTCTTTCACCTCAGATGAACGAAGAAGTTCAGCATGGGTAACCAAATCCTCAAGACCTCCTACAGGGGCACCATTGAGAGTATCCTGACTGGCTGTATCACCACTAGGTACGGGAACTGCACCAACCTCGATGGCTGGGCACTGCAGAGAGTGGTACGGACAGCCCAGCGCATCTATGGGTGCAAACTTCCCTCCACTGAGGACATTTACAGCAGCAGGTACGTAAAGAAGGCTGGGAATCTCATTGGGGACACCAGTCACCCCAACCATAGACCGTTTCAGCTGCTTCCGTCTGACAAACACTACTGCAGCATTAAAGCCAGGGCCAACAGGTTACGGGACAGCTTCATTCTACCAGCCATTAGACTTATAAATTCATGTCTGTAACATTGCAACAGTCATTACGCAATGATTTTTACTCCCTCATATTGTGGGACGGATATAAGATTTAAGTAAATTCAAATTGATTTATCATATTTTTACTTTGTTTTGCCATATTTTAAAAAGAAATTAATGGGAGTTTAAGTCGCAAATCATTCTAGTGTCAATCTACAAGAATGGTGTGTGGGAGGTTGTTTTACCAAAGTGACCTCACCAACGGTTGCCATCACAACGGTTATGTTTGGCTCATATCAGTTTGATGGATGATTCTACCACTGCCCAATGGGACCCATTTAAAAATGGACAGCTATGTTCTGATCACATTACTACTGTGATATACAAAATATTTGTGAGGTTTCCACAGTCTGCAATGTTTGAAGTCTGAACGCAGAACCAGAGTAGCAGGGCCCAACAGGCCTAAACAGCCAGTGCTGTTAAGATTGATGGGTGTTCACCTTCATGGACTCTCTCCATGTTCTTCTTGGTATGGGGCTTGTGCACAACATTTCCATCTCATCCTACTCCTTTTCTCCATATGCATCAAAATTAAAGGCTGATGAATCAGAGCAGGAATGCTATCCCAATGAATGTACTGGGAATGATATTCTGAAGAATTTAATAGGAGCGTTGACAAAAACACTGGCAAATTAAGACAGTGAGTTCAAAGTAAATTTATTATTTACTTTGATTATTATTATTATGGTAGGCCATTTAGAACAGAGATACGGAAAAACTTTTTCACCCAGAGAGTGGTGGATATGTGGAATGCTCTGCCCCAGAAGGCAGTGGAGGCCAAGTCTCTGGATGCATTCAAGAGAGAGTTAGATAGAGCTCTTATAGATAGTGGTGTTACGTATTCGGGCAACAATAATATAGATGAGTTAGGCAAGGGGTTTTATAACGAATAACACGTTTATTAAACACTGATAACAAACCCCCTTCAAATGTAAACAAACCCAAACAATGGTCCGAGCTCAGCTGCTGGCAGCTGGTCAGACAGTTCTTAATAGCTTTGCAGTCTCAAACAGTCTTTAAAGTAGTATTGAAAAAAACAGTTCTCCAAAGCGAATTGCCGAATGAAAACAGTTCAAAGAATGATATGCCGACAGTTCAAAAGCTCACGGTACTTTTAAAAGGAGAGACTTTTTAAAGCGATTTAAATTCTCTTCCACGTCGATGTCCTTCGATTCCCAGCGTCGAACTCCCACGTCGAATTTTATCAAATATAACAACTTAAAGTGACTGACCTCTCTTCCACACTATTCTCAAACCCTTTCTGGTCATCCCAGGGGTCAACAGCGAGAATAGTCAACGAAATCCTTCCGAATGAGGATCACACAAGGTTGAAGTCAATCCATTGAAAATCGATTCTTCTTGATCTCCAAACTTCACTCTCCATTAGCAAAGAAACCGTTGGCTCTGACCTTTTAAACTTTAGGCATTATATAAAACTTCATTTTTAACTAAACTGCGTCATCACATTAAATCACACAGTAACATGAAGTCATCTTGGCAAATCCAGCCACGAACTGCCCCACCTGACAGGGTGGGTCTTCCTTTTATACCCTGTAGAAAAAACCTGTCACATGACCTCTACTGGCGGGAAAATGACATCACTCCACCATTACCTCATGTCCAGTATAACTTCAACCCCAGTCACGTGACAAGGGTACCACTGTCACGTGTCACGGGTACGTAACACCTCCCTCCAAAAAAAAACATTTTTGGTCTATCAAGAACAAAAATTTTTAACAATTACTTACAAAAAAAAAAACAAATGTATAAATTACATAACATACACAATATACAATACAGTAGGAGTGTTACAATAAAAAAAACCACTCCAAAAAAAACCATTGTACATTCAACATCGAGATAGACAATCAGCAACCACATTATCTTTACCTTTAATATGAGTTATCACAATATTGTACTCTTGTAACATCAAACTCCAATTTAACAATCTTCTGTTTTTGTTTTTCATCTTACTCAGAAAAACTAACGGATTATGATCAGTGTAAACAATAAGTGGTTTTTGAGTTGTACCAACATATACCTCAAAATATTCCAAAGCTAAAACAAGAGATAACAATTCTTTTTCTATTGTTGAATAGTTTCTTTGATGCTTATTAAATTTCTTAGAAAAGTAAGCTACTGGATGATCAACCTCATCACCCTCATTCTTTTGCATCAATACTGCTCCCGCAGCTTCATCACTAGCATCCACAGCTAATGAAAAAGGTTTTTCAAAGTCAGGTGCCTTAAGCACAGGTTGTTCACATATCATTGTTTTCAATTTTTCAAATGCTTCCTGACAAAACACTGTCCACACAAATTTCACATTCTTCTGCAGAAGGTTAGTTAATGGAAGGGCAACATTAGCAAAATTCTTACAAAATTTTCGATAATATCCTACCATTCCCAAAAACCTTCTGAGAGTTTTTTTCCCCGTCGGAGTGGGAATTTCTAAAATTGCCTGAACTTTTGCCTGAACAGGAGCTACCTTACCTTGACCCACAACATAACCAAGGTAAGTCACAGTAGCATGTCCAAATTCACTCTTGGCTAAATTAATAGTCAAGTTAGCTTTTGAAAGCTTTTCAAACAATTTCTCCACCGCAATAATATGTGCTTCCCAAGTATCATTTCCTGTCACTAAATCATCAATATAAGCATCAGTATCTTTCAATCCCTGAATCACAGAATTAATCATCCTCTGAAAAGTACCTGGGGCATTCTTCATCCCAAATGGAAGAACATTATACTCATATAACCCAGATGGAGTTACAAATGCAGAAATCTCTCTACCTCTGTCCGTTAATGGAACACACCAATACCCTTTCAATAAATCAATCTTTGTAAGGAACTTTGCTTTTCCAACCTTATCTACACAATCATCCACTCTAGGAATTGGATATGCATCTGTTTTCGTTACAGCATTCACCTTCCTATAGTCCGTACAAAACCTAATACTACCATCAGGTTTTGGCACCATAACACATGGCGAACTCCAATTCGAGTTAGAATGTCTAATAATATCATTCTCTAACATGTATTCAATTTCTTTCTCAGCAAGTTCACATTTTTCCATGTTCATCCTATATGGATGTTGTTTAATAGGTTTGGCATCTCCAACATCTACATCATGTGAAGCTATAGTAGTCCTTCTCGGAACATCTGGAAACAAATCCTTATACTTAAAAATCAATTCCTTCATCTGTTGTTTCTGCTCTAGCTGTAAATGTGCTAATTTCTCATCCATATTTTCCAAAATAATCGAATTAGGTAACCTAACAGAAACAATGTTAGATTTAGAATGAAAGTCAGATGAATCATCTATCATGTTCGCAGTTAAATCCAACTCATTCTCACTAACCACAACAGTCACAGTATCAGATTGTTTCTCAAAATATGGTTTAATCATATTTATGTGGCAAAGTTGTGTTGACCTTCTACGATCTGGAGTTTTTATTACATAATCCACATCATTAACTCTAGACACAATTTCATAAGGTCCATGAAATCTAGCTTGTAAAGGATTTGTCTGCACTGGGAAAAAAACCAACACTTTATCTCCAGGCTTAAACATCCTCATCCTAGCTTCCTTATCATACCAAGTCTTCATTTTCTCCTGAGCCAACTTCAAATTTTCCTTGGCTAAGCTACAAGCTTTATGTAACCTGTCCTTAAATTTCAAAACATAGTCCAACAAATTAGTATGCACTTCCTTACTAATCCACTGTTCCTTCAATAAAGCTAAAGGTCCTCTAACTCTATGCCCAAACACAAGTTCAAATGGACTAAACCCTAAAGATTCCTGTACCGATTCCCTTACTGCAAATAAAAGTAAGTTTATACTCTCATCCCAGTCACTTTCATTCTCCACACAATATGTCCTAATCATATTCTTGAGAGTAGAATGAAACCTCTCCAAAGCACCTTGCGATTCTGGATGGTATGCAGACGAAGTAATTTGCTTAGCTCCCAATTTATAAACTATCTGTTGAAACAATCCAGACATAAAATTACTACCTTGATCAGTTTGTATTTCCTTAGGCAATCCAAAATAAGTAAAGAATTTTATAAGAGCCTTCGTCACAGTTTTAGCTTTTATATTCCTAAGTGGTACTGCCTCTGGAAACCTAGACGAAGTACACATGATAGTCAACAAATACTGATAACCAGTTTTTGTCTTTGGTAATGGACCAACACAATCTACAATAACTTTAGAAAACGGTTCACCGAATGCTGGAATAGGTTGTAATGGAGCTACTGGTGTAACCTGATTTGGTTTACCCACAATTTGACAAGTATGGCACGTCTTACAAAACATCGCCACATCTTTTCTTAAACCAGGCCAGTAAAAATGTTTTAAAATCTTGTCCACAGTTTTCCTTACCCCTTGATGTCCACCTAAAGGCACACTATGAGCTAAAGTCAAAATCTCATTCCGATAAACTTTAGGAACAACCACCTGATAAACAACATTCCATTCCTCACTTGCAGGAATTGTAGGCGACCTCCACTTCCTCATCAACACTCCTTTTTCCAAGTAATATCCTACTGACACCTTCTCAATTTCACTACCTAGTAAAGCTTGTTCCCTTAATTTTACAATCTCAGGATCTCTATTCTGCTCTGCTATCATCTCCTTCCGAGACAAAGATAAATCTTCATAGTCAGACTTACTCCCAGAACCTTGTTCAAACAACGAAGGTAAGAAAGTCTCCGACACATCCTCAAAACTCGAATCCTGAGTTGAACAGTCATGAGTAACAACCTCATTCTGCACATCAATTTTTTTAGCCATCGCTCTAGTCACAACACAAGAAAAATCTGTGTTAGAATTCACCTCTGGTTCCTCTGATTCCATTGTCAAATGCACTTCAGGAAAAACTTGTCCACCTGCCAAGTCATTACCTAACAATAAAGAAATACCCTTCACAGGTAAGCTATGCTGTAATCCTACCTTAACAAATCCTGTAACTAACCCTGACTTTAAATTTACTTCATGTAAACGTACAGGCATAAAATCACTTCCAACACCTCTTATGTAATTTACCTCACCAGTATCACTCTCTTCATTAAACTTCAACACACTATCTAACATCAGTGATTGAGAAGCTCCAGTATCCCTAAGAATCTTTATTGGCACCAGAGTAGATCCTTCTTTCAAGGATACAAACCCTTCAGTTATAAAATGATCATATCCCTTTCTAACTTTGTCAGACTCTAACAAATCCTCATTTGTGTTTACCAAACCCTGTAACTTTACAGGTGCTTCAGTATGTTGCACACAAGCATCTGGAACTGCTTCCTTCTCTTTCTTTTTCAATTTGAAACAGTTAGCTATTACATGGCCAGGCTTCTTACAATAGTTACAAATAAGACCAAACTGTCTTTCCTTCACAGGTTTTCCTTCCTCCTTACCTTTCTCATTAACCTCTAATTTAATTTCTGATTTACCTGGAGTCTCCATATTATTTTTCCTCTTGAAAATTCTACCCTGAGGAAATTTATTCTTATGGATTAAAACATACTCATCAGCTAATCTAGCACAGTCCTGCAATTTATCAGTATCCCTCTCATTTAAGTAGGTCCTTACTTCAACAGGAATGCTTCTTTTAAATTCCTCCATCAAAATCAGCTCTCTCAATGTATCATAGTCCCCATTTACATTTTTAGAAGAAACCCATCTCTCAAAACACATAGCTTTATCATAGGCAAATTCCACATAAGTCTTTTCCACAGACTTTTTCAAACTCCTGAATCTTTCCCTGTACGCTTCTGGGACCAATTCATACGATTTGAGAATATTTTCTTTCACAATATCATAATCTAATGCTTGTGCAGCAGTTAAAGCTGTGTAAACGTGTCGTGCCTTTCCTTTGATTACACTCTGTAATAACACTGACCATTTATCTTTCGGCCACTCTGACATCCGAGCAATAGTTTCAAAATGTTGAAAATATCTCTCCACTTCTGTTTCACTAAATGGAGGGACCAATTTAATTTCTTGGCTAGCAACAAACGGTTTTTTAGAATCAGCAGACTGTTCTACAGACCTTAATTTCTCCATTGCATATTCAAAATCCCTTTGCTTTTGCTCAATTTCCAATTTACACCTTTCTAACATCATTTGTTCAATTTGCAACTGCATCTCCAGATTACTTATTGGAAACGATTCTAAAATCGATTCTTCAAAATGACCCGAAGCCACAAAATGTGATGCGATCTTTCTCTGTATTACAGCTTTTGATGTAGTTGGCAAAATCCCTTTAAGATGCAACCGATTAGCGATCTCAGACACTTCAGTTTTTTTCGCCTTCACTAACAAATCCGCGACTGGCGAATCCAGAAACTCATCAATATTCATCGTTGCCGAATACCACTCACAAGCCAAACAAACAAAAAAAAAAATCGAGCAATCCCCGTTACCAAAACACCGATTCAAAATTCAAAAAACTTTTTAAACTCAAAAATTCAATTCCGGACGTACCCCCATATTTATGTTACGTATTCGGGCAACAATAATATAGATGAGTTAGGCAAGGGGTTTTATAACGAATAACACGTTTATTAAACACTGATAACAAACCCCCTTCAAATGTAAACAAACCCAAACAATGGTCCGAGCTCAGCTGCTGGCAGCTGGTCAGACAGTTCTTAATAGCTTTGCAGTCTCAAACAGTCTTTAAAGTAGTATTGAAAAAAACAGTTCTCCAAAGCGAATTGCCGAATGAAAACAGTTCAAAGAATGATATGCCGACAGTTCAAAAGCTCACGGTACTTTTAAAAGGAGAGACTTTTTAAAGCGATTTAAATTCTCTTCCACGTCGATGTCCTTCGATTCCCAGCGTCGAACTCCCACGTCGAATTTTATCAAATATAACAACTTAAAGTGACTGACCTCTCTTCCACACTATTCTCAAACCCTTTCTGGTCATCCCAGGGGTCAACAGCGAGAATAGTCAACGAAATCCTTCCGAATGAGGATCACACAAGGTTGAAGTCAATCCATTGAAAATCGATTCTTCTTGATCTCCAAACTTCACTCTCCATTAGCAAAGAAACCGTTGGCTCTGACCTTTTAAACTTTAGGCATTATATAAAACTTCATTTTTAACTAAACTGCGTCATCACATTAAATCACACAGTAACATGAAGTCATCTTGGCAAATCCAGCCACGAACTGCCCCACCTGACAGGGTGGGTCTTCCTTTTATACCCTGTAGAAAAAACCTGTCACATGACCTCTACTGGCGGGAAAATGACATCACTCCACCATTACCTCATGTCCAGTATAACTTCAACCCCAGTCACGTGACAAGGGTACCACTGTCACGTGTCACGGGTACGTAACAGTGGGGTCAAGGGATATGGGGAGAGGGCAGGAACTGGGTACTGATTATGTATGATCAGCCATGGTCACAGTGAATGGTGGTGCTGGCTAGAAGGGCCGAATGGCCTACTCCTGCACCTACTGTCTATTGTCTATTGCTCTGTAGAGTGTGGTATGTTGTTGTGCTGATCGTGGTGGGCAAACTGTACTGGCCTTGGAATGTGTGGTGACACTTGCAGGCTGTCCCCAGCACACCCTTGGGTGTGTCAGTTGTTAATGCAAACAACGCATTTCAAGGTATGTTTCAATGTATATATGATAAAGAAATAAATCACAATCAGAATTTGAAAAGAAAACAAGAGCTATGTAGAAGAGAAGAGTTAGATTGATCTTAGAGTAGGTTAAAAGGTCGACACATCATGGGCCGAAGGGCCTGTACTGTGCTGTAATATTCTATGTTCTATGCACACAGTAGCTCATTCACATACCTGTTTTATGTTTGTGTTTCCTCCACAAAACACATGCCATGAAAATACCAAGAAGAATTACAACCAAAATAATGGGCACAACATAAAAGGCAACTTTGGACAAGTTGGACACTGCTTCACATTTCACATCAGCTTCAGCACTCCCTGGTTCAACCTGTTTAAGTTTCAGTGTTTCACATCTGGGGAAGATATAGAAAAACGTAAATCGATGTAAGCACCCACGATAGTTGCTCAAAGTTTAATTATAATAAATCTGTTACAATTGATATGTTATTGAAATCCCAGTCGATCAGAAAAAATGTCAACAGCCAATGATCAGCAGGATCTTTCAATTCCATCTGAGTGGGGAGACAAGGCCTTGGTTTAACATCTCTCCCGAGACACTCACTGCAACGACAGCCTAGATTCAGGGGCACAGGTCTTGTAAATTGGACTTGAACCACAACCTTCTGAGTCACAGAAGGTGCATCCACTGTGCCAATGTTGACTTCTGTAAAAAATGTCAAATAAAACAATCCCAGGTATAACAGAAAACCTGATCTGATAAAGTAATGTAGACATTAAGGGGCAGTTGAGTCCCTTTGTCTGTGTAATGTTGTAGGGTCTGGTCTGTTGGGAAATGACCAAAAGACCTGAATATATAAATAAATGGAAAGGGAAGAGCAGGATGGCAGTTAAAAACGACCAGTCAGAATGCAAACAGACAGGAGAAGTGAGGTGGCTGGAGTTTGATAACGTCATTCTCAATGTTGAGAGATTGCCTGTGTTTTAATTCCCTTCTCTCCATGTTCTTGACTAAAACTGGAGCAGGCTCTGTGCACAACTCAACTCACGGAGAATCACACACATACACATGATTCTGCAGATGTTGAAAATATTCAGCAAAATGCTGCAGGAACTCAGTGGGTCAGGCAGGGAATAAACAGTTGATATTTTGGGCCCAGACCCTTCATCCAGACTGCAAATGAAGTGTGCAGAAGCCAGAAGAAGAAGGTGGGGGAGGGCAGGAGTACATGTTAGCAAATGATAGCTGAGATCAGGCAAGGAGGAAGGTGGTTCCCTACGCTTCCCCTTTCTTCAATGATCCACTGTCCTCTCCTATTAGATTCCTTCTCCTTCAGCCCTTTACTTCTTCCACCTATCATCCCCCAGCTTCTTACATCATACTCCCCCCTCCCACCTTTGTATTCTGACGTCTGCCCCATTCCTTTCTAGTCCAGATGAAGGATCTCGTTCCCGAAATATCGACTGTTTATTCCCCTTCATAGATGCTGCTTGATCTGCTGAGTTCCTCCAGCATTTTGTGTGTTGCTCAACAATTCAACACATTTTTTTGCTGTAGATTATGTTTGTAAAAATATACTTAAGGATTTTTTGTAATTCAGTTTACAAAGTTATACGTAAACTATGATTATACTTGAGTTATGCAGAGAATGTATGATTTACGTATGTTTTCATTTTTACGTTTTCTTAGAAATACCTAAAGTGGACATTCATCACCTGAACTGAAACATACGTACACTCAGTGGCTACTTTATTAGGTACACCTTCATATAAATACAACTGCAAAGAAAGCATGACAGAGCCTCTTCTTCCTCAGGAGTCTGCAGAGTTTCAGCGTGTCATCAAAAACTTTGGTGAACACCACACTCTTCAAATTAAATTAGTCTGCTAATTTTTTTCATCTGGGAGTTGCTGCCTAAGTGCAAAAGCTCCCAGTTATTCCTGAAATGAGAGACTTGCATTTGGGATACAGAGAGGAAGATCCAGAGAATGAGACAATTCACTGAAAGGTCTCCCACCCAGGACAAGGCAAAAGGAGGGAAATACTTTTCAAATGTACATCAATGGGCCAGGCAGTTTCTTTAGTTCCCTCTAATTAAAGAAGTGAAACAGATCACAGAGAAACATAGAAGAGTGTTTTCAACCAGGTTCTAACTTGTTAACAGTACATTAGTGCAAATGATTAATTGTTTCTGAAAGGCAGATTGTGAAAGATTCAAGATTGAGGTTGGGGCAACTCGGGATCAATTCCTGAGCTGACAGTTAGGAGTTTGTACGATCTTCCCGTGACTGCTGAGGTTTCCTCCGAGTGCTCTGGTTTCTTCCCACAGTCCAAAGATGTATCGGTTGGTAGGTTCATTGGTCATTACAAGTTGTCCCGTGATTAGGCTGGGATTAAATAGGAAACTGTTGGGCAGCACAGCTCAAAGGGCCAGAAGGGTCTAGTCCACGCTGTACTTCAGTAAATAAATAAAAATGGCTTATTGTCATTCTTTAGTGCACAAATGTAAGGAGGTCTTTTTTTCTCCAGTCCTGCTGAAGGGTCTCGGCCTGAAACATCGAGTATACACTTTTCTATAGATGCTACCTGGCCTGCTGAGTTCCTCCAGCATTTTGTGTGTTGCTTAGAGTTCCAGCCTCTGTAGATTTTCTCTTTTGTGAAAGGAGAACAAAATGATTGTTACTTCAGATTCGAAGTAGCTTGAAAAAAAAAGGCATAAATTCTGCCCCAATGCCTTATGGTCATGTGGTAGATTTTGAGGAGAATTGGGTTGCAGGGAATAATAAATCAGCCATGACTGACTGGAAGAGCAGACTTGATAGACCGATTTATCTAATTCTCCTCTTATGTCTTACTTTCTTAAATAACATAATAAAGAAATAAAAACACAATAAATATAAATATAAAAGCAATCCTATAATACACAATGTACAAGTAACTGTTACACACACAGACTGATTATATGTACATAAAGTGATGCTGGGTGATGTGTATGTAGTAGTGTGGGGAGTGGTGGGTTGGGTTAATGTGGGGAGGTGTTGATCAGACTGACAGCTTGGGGGAAGTAACTGTTCTTGAGTCTAGTGGTCCTGGCATGGTCACTGTGTCGCCTCTTCCCTGGTGGTTTGGGGCAAAAGGAAAGGAGGTATTGAGAAAAATCAACAAGAGGTGATACTTTCTGGACAAGGACACCATGGAGTTTAAAGTACTTACACTGTCCAGTTCTTACACTCTTCAGTTGTTGAAGCTTTGCTTGAAAATGTTCCATCAGGACATTTCTCACACACTGTATCTTTGAAAGGTGTTCCTGAAACACACAATTAATGTTATTGTGGGTAACTTATAAAGCTGTAATACCAGTGTCAGAGAGATCTTGTTACTTCTTTCCACACTCCTCTTCAAATAGTTAAATAAATGTGCAATTCCACTTTCAACTGTTATGAAGTTGTCACCTGCAGCATGTTGAAAATATCAAAGAATCCACTTCACTGAGTAGTTCTCAGTGTTTTTTCAGAACAGAATTTTTGAACCTGTTTTAACATCCACAAATACCTTCAGTCAATTACTGGGGTCTAGAAAAATACCCATGCTTCTCGGTCACACCACTGTAGAAATAACACTCCCAACTCCGAGCAGCACAGGACAGGAATAAATTATCGTGTATTCCTTTCCTCATGGTGGATTAGCGTGTGGGCCTCTGTCAGCTGAAGAATTTGCTCAGACTTTGGAATAGCAGCATGAGAAGAGATCAGATAAAGCACTACCAAAATAATAATGATATCAGAGATGAGGAGGAATTTATTTAGCCAGAGGGTGGTAAATCCATGGAATTCATTGTCACAGATGGCTCTGGAGGCCAAGTCATTGGGTATATTTAATAGGTCTTTGTTTAGTAAGGGCATTGAAAGCTACAGGGAGAAGGCAGGAGAATGGGATAATAAATCAACCATGATGGAATAGTGGAGCAGACCCACTCGGCCAAATGGCCTAATTCTGCTCTTACCTCCTATGTCTTATGGTCTTACATCAAGCTGTTTAACAAAGAACTGGAGCAGAACCTCAGACTTTCTGTGGTCAGGAGCACGCAGTCATGCAATAAGATGGGCAATAGAGGCTGAAGGTTGGTTCCCTAAGGTTGTTATAGCCAGGGGTGGTAATGGGGACAAACTACCACTACAATAGACAATAGACAATAGGTGCAGAAGTAGACCATTCGGCCCTTCGAGCCTGCACCGCCATTTTGAGATCATGGCTGATCAATTCCTTATCAATACCCGGTTCCTGCCTTGTCCCCATATCCCTTGATTCTCCTATCCATAAGATACCTATGTAGCTCCTTCTTGAAAGCATCCAGAGAATTGACCTCCACTACCTTCCGCGGCAGTGCATTCCAGACCCCCACAACTCTCTGGGAGAAGAGGTTTTTCCTTAACTCTGTCCTAAATGACCTACCCCTTATTCTCAAACCATGCCCTCTGGTACTGGACTCTCCCAGCATCTGGAACATATTTCCTGCCTCTATCTTGTCCAATCCCTTAATAATCTTATATGTTGCAATCAGATCCCCTCTCAATCTCCTTAATTCCAGCGTGTACAAGCCCAGTCTCTCTAACCTCTCTGCGTAAGACATTCCAGACATCCCAGGAATTAACCTCGTGAATCTACACTGCACTTCCTCTACAGCCAGGATGTCCTTCCTTAACCCTGGAGACCAAAACTGTACACAATACTCCAGGTGTGGTCTCACCAGGGCTCTGTACAAATGCAAGAGGATTTCCTTGCTCTTGTACTCAATTCCCTTTGTAATAAAGGCCAACATTCCATTAGCCTTCTTCACTGCCTGCTGCACTTGCTCATTCACCTTCAGTGACTGATGAACAAGGACTCCGAGATCTCTTTGTATTACTCCCTTACCCAACTCTACATCGTTCAGATAATAATCTGCCTTCCTGTTCTTACTCCCAAAGTGGATAACCTCACACTTATTCACATTAAACGCCATCTGCCAAGTATCTGACCACTCACCCAGCCTATCCAAGTCACCCTGAATTCTCCTAACATCCTCATCACATGTCACACTGCCACCCAGCTTAGTATCATCAGCAAATTTGCTGATGTTATTTTCTATGCCTTCATCCAAATCGTTAACGTAAATGGTAAACAGCTGTGGTCCCAATACCGAGCCCTGTGGCACTCCACTAGTCACCACCTGCCATTCCGAGAAACACTCATTCACCGCTACCCTTTGCTTTCTATCTGCCAACCAGTTTTCTATTCATATCAATGCCTTCCCCCCGATGCCCTGAGCTTTGATTTTACCCACCAATCTTCTATGTGGGACCTTATCAAATGCCTTCTGAAAATCAAGGTACACTACATCCACTGGATCTCCCCCGTCTAACTTCCTGGTTGCATCCTCGAAAAACTCCAACAGATTAGTCAAGCATGATTTACCCTTGGTAAATCCATGCTGGCTCGGCCCAATCCTATCACTGCTATCTAGATATGCCACTATTTCATCCTTAATAATGGACTCTAGCATCTTTCCCACCACCGATGTCAGGCTGACAGGTCAATAGTTCTCTGTTTTCTCCCTCCCTCCTTCCTTAAAAAGTGGGATAACATTAGCCATTCTCCAATCCTCAGGAACTGATCCTGAATCTAAGGAACATTGGAAAATGATTACCAATGCATCCGCAATTTCCAGAGCCACCTCCTTTAGTACCCTAGGGTGCAGACCATCTGGACCTGGGGATTTGTCAGCCTTCAGTCCCATCAGTCTTCTCATCACCGTTTCCTTCCGAATGTCAATCTGTTTCAATTCCTCTGTTACCCTATGTCCTTGGCCCATCCATACATCTGGGAGATTGCTTGTGTCTTCCTTAGTGAAAACAGATCTAAAGTACTCATTAAATTCTTCTGCCATTTCTCTGTTTCCCATAACAATTTCACCCAATTCATTCTTCAAGGGCCCAACATTGTTCTTAACTATCTTCTTTCTCTTCACATACCTAAAAAAGCTTTTGCTATATTCCTTTATATTCCTGGCTAGCTTGCGTTCGTAACTCATTTTTTCTCCCCATATTGTCTTTTTAGTTAAGTTCTGTTGTTCCTTAAAAACTTCCCAATCATCTGTCCTCCCACTCACCTTAGCTCTGTCATATTTCCTTTTTTTTAATGCTATGCAGTCTCTGACTTCCTTTGTCAACCACTGAGGCCCCTTTCCCCCCTTTGAATCCTTCCTTCTCCGGGGGATGAACTGATTTTGCACCTTGTGCATTATTCCCAAGAATACCTGCCATTGCTGTTCCACTGTCTTTTCTGCTAGGCTATCCGTCCAGTCAACTTTGGCCAGCTCCTCCCTCATGGCTCCATAGTTTCCCCTGTTCATCTGCAACACTGACACCTCCGAGCTGCCTATTAAATGCTCCCAATGGTGTGTGAACCAAAAAGCCTCTGAAAACCAAGTCTAGCTCCTGGCCTTCAC